>NC_035449.2:25972760-26309629 GCF_002127325.2 Helianthus annuus
GGAAACTCATTTTTGTTTTTCTATTGTTTTTGTGTTTTTGAAATTTTTCGATGTTTTTAGATTTTCAAATTTGGATTTACTCCCCCTAAAATCAACAAACTAAGATAAATTTAAAACACAAAGGTATTTACAAAAATGATTTTCTGATGTTGGTTTTACTCTTGCTTGACCTTAATGCCGTTTACCAATAACAAAAAGTCAAATCTTGAGTTGTCAAATGCTTTGGTAAAAAGGTCGGCACGTTGGTCATCGGTGTGGACCTTAACAACATCGATTAGCCTTTTATCAAAGCAATCACGTATGAAGTGATATTTGATTTCGATGTGTTTGGTCTTTGAATGCTGCACAGGATTTCTAGTGATCTGTAAGGCAGCAGAATTATCAACATAAATAGGAGTAGTTAGGAATTCAAAACCGTAGTCGCGCAATTGTTGTTGGATCCACAGGACTTGGGAGCAACAACTTGAGGCAGCAATGTATCCAGCTTCGCATGTTGATGTAGCTACACACGTCTGCTTCTTGCACTGCCATGTGACTAGGCGATTTCCCAAAAACTGACATCCAGCCGTTGTGGATTTGCCGTCGATTTTGCATCCGCCAAAATCAGAATCACTGAAAGCGATCAAATCAAAGTTATTATCCCTAGGGTACCATAGACCGGTGTCAGGGCAACCCTTCAAATAACGAAAAATCCTTTTTACAGCTGCAAGATGTGAGGCCATCGGGTTGACTTGATATCTGGCAAGCAGGCACGTTGGGTACATTATATATGGTCTTGATGCTGTGAGGTACATAAGAGATCCGATCATCGCGCGATAGTATGAGGGGCTAACAGCTTCACCCTTCAAGTCTGGATTAATTCCGTAATTTTGCTGCAATGGGGTACCGATGGGCGTTGCATCAGACATCTGGAACCGGCTCAAGATGTCACCAACATATTTAGTCTAATGGATGAATATCCCAGACTCAGTTTGTTGCACTTGTAGGCCCAAAAAGAAAGTCATTTCCCCCATAGCACTCATCTCGAATTTATCCTGCATAATACGCTCGAAATTCCTACACAAAACATCATTAGTAGAACCAAATATAATATCATCAACGTATACCTGTACCAGTAGAAGATCTCCATCTTGATCTTTGATGAAAAGAGTACAATCGATAAGACCTCTGCGAAATCCATTCTCCAGCAGATAATTAGATAAGGTTGCATACCAAGCTCGCGGTGCTTGATGTAGACCATAGAGAGCTTTGTTGAGCAACCAAACCCGATCGGGATGGATAGGATCTTCAAAACCTAGAGGCTGTTCAACGTACACCTCTTCTTCAACCACACCATGTAAGAATGCACTTTTGACGTCCATCTGGTAAACTTTGAATCCTTTGAATGAGGCATAAGCCAGAAAGATCCGAATAACTTCCAGACATGCAACAGGTGCATAAACTTCGTTGTAGTCGATCCCTTCAATCTGACGAAAACCTTGAACGACTAATCTTGCTTTGTTCCGAATAACGACTCCACGGTCATCCTTTTTGCATTTGAAAACCCAACGGGTACCAATCTTCTTGTAACCAGCAGGTTTCTCTACGAGTTTCCAGACACCAAGCTTCTGGAATTGTTGCAGTTCTTCCTGGATTGCTTCAACCCAAGAGTTATCTTTCAAAGCTTCTTACCAAGTTATTGGCTCTTCCTGTGAGACATAACACGCGAAAGACCAATCGTTTTGTTGACCAGATTCTCGAATAGCTGCATACAAGCCTGCATTGTTGTTGTTTCGCAACATGTTTCTTGTTTAAACGCCACTCTGCACATTTCCGATGATGTTTTGTTGAGGATGGGTATTGTGAATCCTTGTTTCTGGATTATCTTGAACTGGAATATTTGTACCCAGATTGTTGAGATTGAGATCAACAACCAATTCAATACCCGGAATTGACGAAGAGGATGATGCAGTAGCTTCAGCTGTTCTAGGGGCGTCCACTGGAGGTGTACCCTCTGAAGTACCATGAACTGCTGTTGTTGGAGCTTCTTGATCTGCATCGAGAAATTCTTCATCCTCTGAAGATTCGTTCAATTTGGTAGCATCGTGAAAATCCTCATTGTCAAGAGCATTATTGTTCACTGAAGATGGTTCTTGATTGACAATAATTGGACGAACCAATGGTGAATCTGTTGCGTTGTCACTCTCAAAAAAACATCCTTGCTGCAGCATTTTCTTCAACTGCTTCAACATTGATCGAATTGAAAAAGTCATCGTACTCAAACATCCAAGGCTGACCAGGACATTTGACTGGCAATGTGTGCCTTTGTACTCTGACCTCAGACCATTCCTTGACCCTTTTAGTCTCTAGTTTCCAGACTCTTAAGTTCGGGGTGGCATACCCAAGAAAGTATCCCTCAATTGTTTTTGCCCCAAACTTTCCATTAGGATCGGTTATTGTGCACGGAGCTCCAAACGGTTCAAGGTATGACAAATCTGGTTTCCGTTTGTTAAGAAGCTCAAAGCAGGTCTTGTTGTGCCTTTTGACTGTAAGGACTCGGTTCAACGTGTAACATGCAGAGGCCACAGCTTCAGTCCAGAAGGGAATCGGCAATTGTGACTCTACTAACATCGTCCTAGCAGTCTCGATCAATGTACGGTTCTTACGTTCAGCGACGCCATTCTGTTGAGGAGTGTAAGCTGCACTAAATTCGTGAAGAATACCCTTTGAGGTGCAAAACTCCGCCATGGCATGATTTTTAAATTCAGTACCATTGTCGCTGCGTATCCGTCTAACTTTCAACTTATACAAATTCTCAATCTGAATGATCAAGTTTTTGATAATACCGAAAGTTTCACTCTTGTGTGCCATGAACGCCACCCAAGAAAATCTTGAATAATCATCAGTTATCACGAGACAATATTGATCATTCCAAATGCTTTTATGCTTGGCAGGACCGAACAAATCCATGTGCAAACGTTCAAGCTGAACGGCCACCGTGTTGATTTTCTTAGTCGGGTGTCGCTTCTTCGTTTGTTTTCCTTTCTGGCACGAAACACAGACGTCTTGAAGATGGAAGTTTTTAAGAGGAACACCATTCACTAATTCATTTGACACCAAATGATTCATTTTGCGTAAGTGAATGTGACCCATTCGCCTGTGCCAAGAGATTGAGTCTTTTTCCGTGGCTTTGGAAACGAAACAGGTTGCTTATGCAGACGTTGTAATAGCTTGGCTCATATCAAGGACATACAAATCATTTATCCTTGGAGCTGATAAGAGAATCCATTCTTTTGGAATTTTGAAGCCGGGTTTCAGCACATAACATCCATTTGCATCAAAGTGTACTGAAAACTGTTTATCACAGATTTGTGAAACGCTGAGAAGATTGTGATCAAGTTGTTGTACAAAGTTGATCTTGTCAAAGCTTACAACCCCGTTGGTTATCATTCCTTCACCAGTAATATATCCTCCTTTATCTCCAGCAAAAGCAACATAACCTCCTCTAATAGATTTGACGTCGTAGAGAAGCTTTATGTCGCCTGACATGTGCCTGGATGCCCCACTATCAACAATCCAATGACTACTGATAGTTCCTCCTGGAACACCCTGCACATGAACTCACTTGATTAGTTGGAGATGGGGACCCAAGCCATTGTGGTCTTGGGTCTTCCATTTTCATCAACAATAATAACTTCCACTTTTTGATGGTTAGGAAATTGTGATGGTCCCCCTGAATTTGTGGTCATTTTAGGTTTCCATGTCTGTTGAGTTTTACCAGTTTGATTGTTTGAAAACTTAACTTCGTGATTGTTTGAAGTTTTTGAAAACTTTGAACTTTCTGGTTTAACTGAAACAGATTGTTTTTGAACCACATCAGTTTTAAGTGCTTTCTCAATCACCTTGACTTGTTGGCGTTTATGTTTCTTTTCCCTTTCTCTTACAAGGCGGGGATCTTGTTTTAAGGAAACAGATCGCCTTTGGTAATTTTGTACACGGGGATCATCAACTTTAGCTTTCAACTTATGAAGATATGGACAATTTCGAATGATATGCCCAATTTCACCACATTCAAAACATGATCTTCGTTCAACAAACCCCGAAGTAACATGTGATTGTCTTGTTGATGATGAACTTTGTGATCCCGAGGTACTTGGTTTTGAACTGTTTGGCTCATTTCTTTCCAACACTTTTGCTTCCTTAACAAAATCTAAGTTAGATTTGTTCTCAAAAGTTTCAATTTTGTCCGTTCCCTTTGATTTCACAAAGTTCACCTTCTTGTCCCTTTTCTGATTCTGTTTCTTTTGACCTTGAGTCGTTGATTTACCTTTTGGTTTGGTATGATTTTGCTGCTTTTTCATTGTCGGTAATTTCTGATTGCCATATTGTTTTCGGACTTCGGCTTTTGGGATAGGAGGGCACTGTGTTACCACAACGTGTGATCCTGTCTTTCCCAAGAACTTACTTGTCGAATTTTCAAAAACTTTACCGCTTAAAGATTGATTTACATTCTTAATTGGAAAATCTTTATCAGAATAAATTTTATCATCACTAACAAGAGTGTACAGCAAATTCACACTCTCAGACTCTTTTGCAGACGTGGACTCGGTTGAGATAGTCTTAGCGGGTTTCACGGAAGGATCACACAGAATATGATTCTCAAGAGGTATGTCCTCTTCTTTGATTACCGCATCAGACTTTGCTGAATCAGTATCATCAGATTCATCATCAGAAGAATCAGCATCCTCAACTACAACTGGAGGATCCTGATTCGGTTCAGCAGAAGACACACAGGTATCTGCTGACACATCCGAATCTGATGATACTTCCTTCTTGTATCCAAGTCCGGTCGCAAATTCCTCAATGTCTAAAGGAACAGATGGCTCAAAGTAAGTTCTATCCTCCTCATCAGGCATGGCATCATAATTGTGTCTAACAGGTGGTGGACATTTCTTACATCCAATGCATGCGACATCCTTTTTCTCTTTCTGAACATCAATGATGTGATCTAACACATAGCTAGAGCTTAAATAACTGTCTAACTTTAGCTGGATCGCCTCACTTTCAGTTTTAACACAAGCCATCTCTTTTTGCATTATCTCAAGGCGATTGATATACAAATTTATGTCAGTTTGTTTTCTTGAAACCATTTTCGTCAGCTCAGTTTTATCTTTCTTTAATTTTTCAATCACTGATTTAAATTCTTTTTCATGGTTTTCATAAAACATGTTGGCTTCTGTGCATTTAGAAAGATCTACTGTCAACTTTTGGTTGTGGATGAATGTCACATCATACTTGTTTTGCAAAGCCTCATGTTTGCTTTGCAAGTCACACCACTTAGCATTCAATGAAACATGTTTGTCTTGCAAGTCAAACAAATTAGCTTTTAAAGCCTCATGTTTGCCTTGCAACTCAGACATATTTGCATCCAAATCAGCACATTTAACAATTAAGCTAGCACAATTATCACAATCAACAACAGTAGGTTCATCGACACATACCTGACTTGATGAACTGTCGACATTAGCCATAAAGGCTGAATGGAGAGAAGAAGAAGAATAAGCAGCTTGATCCACCAATATAGATCTCCTATGATTTCCTGCTGCAGCTTCTCCCAATAGCTCATCAACATCTGCATCGACTGACACACTTGACGTGTCATCCAACTGATTATCACCTGAGTTTGAGGATTCTTCATCCGAGCTTCTACTGTAACCGGAACTGTCTTCGTCTTTAGAAGATTCATCACCATTGGTGGAAGATTCTCCACCACTAGCGTGTTTAAGATCCTTGACAACTTCAGCAAAACACGCTGTTCCATCTGGAGTATCATTTCCCAACTGAATCGACCAATCACAACCTTCATCTACTTGTACCACAAGAGCCTGGTTGGCATTTGATGGTCCCGCTTGACTTGGGTTGTTGACAGGTATCAACGTACGCTCGTTATTCCTGTTCTGATTCTGTTGGTTGCCTTGATTCCTGAACGGATTCTAGTTCCCATGCTGAGCTGGCTTTGTACATTCTCTCTTGTAGTGACCCCGTTCACCACAGTTGAAGCACTTGACAGCCTGTTTATCGAACCCATACTTGGTGTCTTTCTTGCTTTCCAAGCTGGTTCTGCCAGTTCTCCCCATGAAATCCTTTGCTCGCCTTACAGCACTTGCGAAAGCCCATTTGATGTCCATCAAATCCATCTCCTCTTTATCAATCTGCTGATAATCTTCCTGTGTCAGATTGATGTTTCCGATCTGACCTTCTACTAACCTATAATACGCGCTCACCAAGGTGTTCAGTAGCTCCATATGTTCTTTAGCTACTTCAACACTTACTTTTGAAAAGCTTGAAGTGTCGAGCCGTACTGTATTTGACTTTGATGGCTGACCAGCAGAGGATGTGCTTCCATAACAAGCTTGTTGTTGAACAGGAAGTGGATTCCCATATAGATCAGTTGCTACGGTAGATGGCCGATAGACTTGTTGTTGTGGAGCTGGCGGTAGAGGATTTCCATACGAGTCTGTTGTTGGAGCTGGCTTTACAGGAACCTGTATCGGATTGCCATATAAATCTGTACTTGTGACAAACGCCGTTTGAAGTGGAGCATATGAAACGGGTCTTGCAGAAGAAGTACTGGAAGTTCCATAATACATATCAGGATTATGTGGTACTGGAACCCTTTTCGCCTTTAGGGTTTCTTCCTGATCTTTGTTTTCCAACTGAACAAAGTCATTAATGTTTGTCGTAGCTAACACTCCATTATATTTCAGGATTTCCAAGAAGCTATTCCATTGAGGTGGCAATGCATCTGCAAACTTTGTGACTACCTTAGCTGGAGTTGTCACTACCCCATAGTTACCCAATTCAGTAAGCAAGTGATAGAACCGACTAGTCAAATCTCCCAAGGATTCCTTTTCCATGCACGTGAAGCCATCAAACTCTTTCTTGAGTAAGTCGTGCCGCAATTGGCGAGTCGCTTCATTTCCCACCCCTCTCGTCTTCAACGCATCCCATAATCGCTTTGTCGTTTTGAAGCTGACAAATTGATGATAGATATCTTTGCTCAACGCCTGAGTGAGAATGGCATATGCCTTCTTTTCTAAATCATATGCCTTTTTCTGATCTTTCGAAAGATCGGCAAACGTGGCGGCGGTTGAAGCGGCAACCTCGAGAGTTTGATCAAAATCTGTGGTAAAACGTAACCACAATTCCGTGTTTTGCCCAAGGACGTATGTATGGAATCTATCAACCCATCCAGGATATTCGTTTATGTGCATCAATTTCGGTGGGCGATTTAAACTTCCGGTCTCGCTCTCGCTTAAGAGAATGCTTTGAATACTTGGAGTTTGATTCGACACAAATGCCCATTGACCGGTCGAAATTGGATTAGCTTGTGAAGATATCGGTGCGGGAGATTCGGCCCACGAAGGTGACAAACCCGTACTTCTATACTTGCTTTCTGCCGTAGACGGATTACCCCACCAATCCGGGTTCATTTTAATTACTTAAGACTGAATACCCGATAAAATCACTTGAAACGGGCAATTAAAATACTTTTACAACTCCTCTGTTAAAAATTGACAACACTCACGATGAAACAAATTCCACGAAACAGACTTTGATTCGTCGACGAAACAGAAATGCCGACGAGACTGATTCAGCGACGAATTAGATTTGTTTTGAAACCGACGAAACACCTCTAAACAATATCCGACGAAACTGAATTGGCGACGAAATATAATTGCTCCTTTTTGGGCTCCCCAATCGACGAAACCAGCCCAACTGCAAATTAAAGCCCAATGTATGACAAAACAGATTGAGGCCCAAGGTATGATGAAACAGATATATGACGAATCAGTAGTCTGTTTCGTCGTTGATAGTTTGGCGAAACAAAAGTATGTTTCGTCGAGATCTGATTCAGAAAGGTTGGTGTCAGTAGGTAAACTTTTCAACTTAACCTTATCTTACTGACACAGCAGACACAACTTTCGGCTACACACCAAGCCCAACTTACCAACCAGTAAGGTGATGTAATATTTTAATCAAATTACAATTTTCCAGACACAAACAACTTTCACACTTTCTTTGACCAAGATCAAAAAGTTGAAAATACCAAGAACAATTTGAAGATGTGAAGAACACAATGAGTTTTCCGGTAAAAATATGAGTTTTCCGGTGAACCGTAAATTTCCGAACACAAATTCTTGCTTGAAACTTCACTAAAAACCAATTTTTAACATGTGAAAATGAGAAATAAAAGGTTTTTAAAAGAACTTTCAGCCAAGTATGTAGATTTTTCAAGATTTCAAGCAGATTTTCCAAGAAAAACACACACTTCAAACACCCGGAAAACACCCGAAACCACTCGGTTTTAACTAGGAGAAGAGCCAAGGCTCTGATACCACTTGTAGGTCCGGCTAGGGGAGGAACTAGTCGCCTAATCCTTGTGTACAAACCAAACCGGTTGTGCGGAATCCAACCGAGATGGCAAACCGAGATAGAGATAAGGAAACAAGAGATACAAGACACAGAGATTCAATGATTAACACCCTTGTATTAATACTTGAAAACAGTTACAAAGCAAGGTTTACAAATGCTCTCTGTAAACTCTCTCAGTTCTCTCTTGTTCTCACACACTTGTGTCCTCTCTCTTATGTTTCTGTCTGTCTTGTGATCTATTTATACCACCAGCTATGACGAAACAAGAGTAGGTCGGCGAAACACAAGCAATGCTCGACGAAACACAGAAGCAGATGACGAAACGGAATCAAGGTCGATGAAACAGACATGTTTCGTCGACTTGGGCTTTGGCCCAAACAGTTTAGGCCCAAGTCTTGTTTCGCCGAGTTGCTTTTAGCCCAATGATATGTATCGGCCTACATTCGTTGTTGCACACGACAGAGGAATGTCGTGGCTCAAACCGAATCACGTTGAGTCGCGTCGAACCGAGTAGCGTCCACAAATCATGTATCAACATTTTTAACTCTCGCGTCATAAAACGGCTGGCAAATCACTTAATCACTCTGTTTTAAAATATTTAAGTGCACCGTATTGATTTCACCGGTTTTAATCACACCCAATCATTTTTTAATCATTACTTTTTTATTGAAATCATATATAAATCTTATTATTATTTTAAATTAACTTAGACAAATAAAATGAAAAAAAATCCATTAATTGTTTTAAAAAAATGTACAATTGAATTTAAAATCTAAAAAAATGCACAATAAAAATTAAGTTACAAACCAAAAGATAAAAGATAAAATAAAATAATTAAACATATGAAAAGGCTTTAAAAAACCACTATTCGTCTTCGTCGTTGTCCTCCTCCATTTCGCGTAGGATGCGCCGCGTTATATATTTTTCCAAATTCGATATACCATCCGTGTTAAACCCCTGAACCGTGAGCCTAAAGGCATTGGTTTTCGTTCCCTAAGGTCTAATAATCTTTCCAAATTCGATATACCATCCGTGTTAAACCCCTGAACCGTGAGCCTAAAGGCATTGGTTTTCGTTCCCTAAGGTCTAATAATCTTTTATTTTCCAATCGAGACTCTCGTTTTGCCCTTTGATTTCGTAATTGGTTGAAGATGGACCGCCACCTTTTTATGATCTTGACGTGTTTATATTTATATTGGTGATGTGTGAGTGATGTGACATGCTTTCTTGACTTGCCCTTATATGATATTTATGTGTTAATATTTGTTTAAGTACGATATGTGTGTATTGGGTGTAAGGTTGAGTCTTTTGACTTTGAATAAACATACGGAGAGGTGGTTCGGATTCAAAACTAGGGTGATAATACCACATAGCTACTAGTTGTGGAGTGAATAGGTTGGGCGGATTTTGACTTTGGGTGTTTTTCGTGGTGTCCATATGGTGGATTTTTTATGGTAAGGGTTGTTCAAGTCAACTCGAAACCAATAACTCAAGATTTTTAATGACATGTTTTATGAATTATAACCAAGAATGGTTAAGAATTAGAGAGTTTAAAGAGAGGTGGGAAAAAAGTTTGCAGCTAAATATGTATATATAGTCTAAAACGGCGTCATCTAAAATAGAAATATTAATGTTGGAGCGGGGCGCATATCACATCAACCTTCCTCTTCATGCAGGTTAGACCACACCCCCTCTCACAACCGGATAACGCCTCGTGGGGTGGTGTTTGACGCACTTTCCCCGATGACGTTGAAAGGGTGTTACTCGGTTACAGTAAGTCTTAGATACAAAAAATTGCTGATAGTAAAAGTAAAAAGTTGATTGATGAGTTCCCGAACCGGAGTTCGAAGATGAGAAGTATCATATGGAACAAATTCCTATAACTCTTGGTGAGTATGCTGCAACTAAACGAAAAGATAAGAAACCTTCCCAAAATGTGTTTCCACAGCCGATTCAACCATTACGTGTTTGTACGTGTCATGCTTACCACTAGAGAAAAAATTATTAGCTGTTAATTTGGAGTAAAACACAATATAAATGTATTTTTGTTTCTTTACAACTATTTTTCTTTCTATGTTCTCCCTTTTTCATTCTTTATCTTTTAATTACTTTCTAATTGTTTTAACAAAATCAGTGTATAATTAAATTTATCTTTTATCTTTAACAACAGAAATCTAAAAGTTTAATTCGATATCTTCAGGCAAAGTATTGTAAAATCTGGTTCACGAACCTTTTACGTCCTTTATTTCTTTTCACTCTGAACTTCCTTTGTCCTAATTAGTTGGCTCATTACTTTCATTCAACTTAAAATAACGAGAACATGATTTGGTGTAGGTGATTCTTCAAGGAGAATTGAAAACAAGTAAATAACAATAAGGTTACAAATGAAACATTTAAAAGGAGAGGAGAAAAGAATTTATTAATTACCTCTTTTACCTTGTCCTTCTTATTCATGGTTAGTTGTGAATATTAAACCTGACGTACTCGTTTATTATGCTTAACTTAAACTTCGAGGATGGGATTTCCTTGCTTATAAAAGTTGGAATTTATAACATGTAGTTTCCTTTTCAATTCCTTGAATAATTAAGAGTACATAATATACATACATTGTACATTACATAAGTATTACTTCTGCTCTTTCTCAAATTAAGCAGTGGGGTAGGAAGCCTGCATGGCAATGCCACAAAGACCTTCTTTAGCCTCAACATCTCTTTGCATCATGATGTACCCCTCTTGACCCCAACTTGTTCCCCATGAGTTCTTCACCAACCAATACATAGTCCCGTCATCGCTAGTCCCATAACCAACCGCAGTAACACCATGGTCCAGTTCCGTGCCACAGTCTCCTGTAAACACACCACTGGAGTAGAACTGGAAGTCTGACCCACTAGCATCAATAGCAACTGAGACGGGCTGACTGGCCACAGCTTTTAACAGCGCACTTTCGCTGTTGGCAGGAACATCTTCGTGACCAGTAATTGCTGCGGCATGGTTAGATGCCTCGTTGCTGTTGCAGGTGCCATCAACACCTTTGTACGGGTAGTTGGTCTCCGTAGTGAGGCCTTTATTGTTTACGATAAAATCAAAGGCATTGTCCATAAGACCACCCTCGCATCCCTGATCTACACCGCTAGTGTCACAGTCCACGAGCTCTTGTTCAGATAGAGACACCAGTTTACCTGTTTTCAGTTGGGTTATTCCTTCCATAGCTGCCACAGCCGAAAACGCCCAGCAACACCCTACGTATCATCATGAATATTGATGTCAGAAGCATGAGATGTGGTTCTGTTAATAACAACCTCATGATCCTAGTACTTGGACCATGTCAGATTTGTAAAAATTCCCAAAATAATTTCAGCTTACCACATTGGCCTTGGTCTTTAACAGGCGTCACTGCACCTTTCTTTCTCCAATCCATCGATGATGGAACCGCTGTAACATTTTCATACCTGAAAGCAGAGGTTGAAGGGGAGCATTCATGTGCCTTGAATCTGTTCCTAGCTGTTCTGAACTCTTCATTGGTAAGGTCCGCAAACTCGTTGACTGCTAGTTTGTAACCTTTGTTCATCGCGTTGTTGAATGACTGTATGTACTGGACGTTGTCATGGAAAATCTTTGAACGTCGTTCCTTCTCAGCAGCATCCTTGTATGTGCGTCCATAGCGAGCCATCCATTGCTCGTGGCTTTCATAGCTGGAGTTTTCGGAGAGCAAGCGCGACGCAACATGTGAAAGCAAAGAAGCCGAGAAGAGGAGCAAAAGCAAACAAGCCAAGGAAGTGCGGTTTCTGGATGACATAGTGCAGCTAGTAGTTATAAGAGAGAGCTTAAAGAAACGAGTTGGATTGAACTCTAGTATACCCTGGGCTTGGCTTTATATAGAAATAGGGGTTGGCCCTTTTTGTAAACAAAACGGAAGTACGTGAAAGACAAGATGGCCTGATTTTGAAATATAAATTAATGTGAGCTAGTAACGTACTCTGTATGTTGTTTAGAATGATGATTAGTTTCTAATCAATCTAAGCAACTTTGGTTTTTCTAATTTGGACCGTATTGCTCTATTTTAAATATGTTGTGTTGTGCACTCTTTTGTTTTATTCACATGTACATAGAATCTATGTTAACTTAAAAAAATATACTCTTGACATTGTTTTTTGCATGTATAAGCTGTTTCCTCTAAATCAAAATTAAGTATGGTTTATACGCATTTGTCCGTTGTAACCTTCTACTATTAATTCTTGGACTTCATATATTTTAAGTTAGCTTCGCATGTCTTCTAAGATGATAAATGCTTAAATGTTGAGAAAAAAACTCTTAAAGAAAAACATAAGTACATATTGATCTTTATAAACCGGAAAAACTACACTCGATTTCGATCCACTTGTAGGAGAAGATATTGATATGTTCGTTTGCGCTACTTAGCCAACGAAACACGTAGCAACGTACTTCACACGTAGTATACAACTACAATTCGATTAGGGTTTGGATTCTTAAAGTTGAAAAAGTGGATATTAAATAATTAACTCGTACGTACAACTGGGGTGTTGTTTTTGACCTTTGAGAAGTGTAATCGAGTCTATGACCAAGGTTCAACTTACTAAATTCAGCCAAGAGGCGCGCTCTTTGTGGGCACTCGTTGATTCCTTGATCGATAAGGTCCAGAAAATTTAAAGGAATTTTGAAGGACGTATAGTCGAAACACCCTCCTTGACTATAAAGTGTCGTCCATGTCCATGTTTACAGGTAGAGAAAAACGTGTTAGATGTTAATTTATTCGTAAAGGCTACTTTACCTTGTATAATGTTCCATTCTAGAGCTAGTTGTTCGGCACCGGTTTTAACACCCCTAACGTTAAACTAGAAAACTCATCAGACTAAGTGTAATGGTTTGTTTTTTAACTCTCGCGTCATAAAACGGCTGGCAAATCACTTAATCACTTTGTTTTAAAATATTTAACTGTACACGTATTTCACCGGTTTTAATCACACCCAGTCATTCTTTAATCATTACTTTTTTTATTGAAATCTTATATAAATCTTATTATTATTTTAAATTAACTTAGACAAATAAAATGAAAAAAATCCATTAACTGTTTTAAAAAAATGTACAATTGAATTTAAAATCTTAGAAAATGCACAATAAAAATTAAATTACAAACAAAAAGATAAAAAAAGATAAAATAAAATAATTGAACATATGAAAAGGCTTTAAAAAATCCACTACTCGTCTTCGTCGTTGACCTCCTCCATTTCGCGTAGGATGCGGCGACAAATCTTGCTTTTTTTTTCCAGTTGTATGTTTTTCCAAATTCGATATACGATCCGTGTTAAACCCCTGAACCGTGAGTCTACAGGCATTGGTTTTCGTTCCCTAAGGTCTAGTAATCTTTTATTTTCCAATCGAGACTCTCGATTTTCCCTTTGATGTCGTAATTGGTTGAAGATGAACCGCCACCTTTTTATGATCTTGACGTGTTTATATTTGTATTGATGATGTGTGAGTGATGTGGCATGCTTTCTTGACTTGCCCTTATATGATCTTTATGTGTTAATATTTGTTCAAGTACGGTATGTGTGTATTGGGTGTAAGGTTGAGTCTTTTGACTTTGAATAAACATATGGAGAGGTGGTTCGGATTCAATACTAGGCCGATAATACCACATAGCTACTAGTTGTGGAGTGAATAGGTTGGGCGGATTTTGACTTTGGGTGTTTTTCGTGGTGTCCAGTTACGGTGGATTTTTTATGGTAAGGGTTGTTCAAGTCAACTCGAAACCAATAACTTAAGATTTTTAATGAAATGTTTTATGAGTTATAACCAAGAATGGTTGTGTTAGGATCGGAGGCTCTCATGATTGTGTTTGTTTATATAAATTGAACATTCAGAGAATATGAAACAGTGAAAAGTGCAGCGGAAATGAATACAAACTTTGTTAAACACAATCCAAAGAAGAGAATAGTTTGATAAACAATTGCTTTTCATCAGTCGAAAGGTTACAAAGCAAATCAAAAGATTACAAGTATGCTTACAATACTAAACTCCCCCTCAGCCTGATACCCCAAGGTTGATTGCACAAGATGAAAGGATTGGACTGGTGAAGAAGAATCCACTCAGTCAATCAAATGTAACAGTACAGGGTACTGCTCCATTTATAGGCAAACCAAACCACTGAGGTATCTCAGCTGACGTCACCATGATAGTGACATCTAACAACCTAACAACCTACAAATACTGTTCTATACAAACTACTGATGATAACAACTGATTATAAGTACAATATAAAACCAGAGATAACTACTGCTTCACGTTCCGCTGTTGTAGCCTGAGCACTGATGTTGAGCATCAGTGCTTTCTTCAAAGGTGATTAGTCCTTGAATGGGCAGTGCTTGTGTCTTCAGCAGTACCTAGGAAACAACAGTAGATAGAGCAACACAGTGTTTGTCTTCAGCAGTCTTTAGAGTTTCATCAGTGTTTGGTTCAACAGTTGTTGTAGTGAGCAGTACTTAGGATCTATCAGCTTGTTAGATTACCACTGTCAGGGGAAAGCCAAGTGTAAACAACTGCTTATTATGAGTCCACTGTTGTGATCCGGTTTTGGCTTTCATTATCTGTTCGTCTGGTAGGGTTCAATCCCAACAATCTCCCCCTGGAACAGATAATGCCAAAACCCTTCATTATTCTGGACCTTTATCTCTCATCAGTAGTTCCTGAGCTTGCCTTTTAAATTCTTCTTCAAGATTCTTGGAACTTGTGTCATCTTCATCCCTACACAGTGTAAGTTCAAGGAGATCCTGCAAATCTTCAACACTAAGTCCTAGTGCTTCTTTCCTTGATATGTACTTCACTTCGCCGTTGGATCTGAACAAGGTCAGTACATGGGTCTTTTGATCAGACATCCACTTTAGTACTTTTAATCCAGACGGTTTCTTGGGAGAGAGTTATTTCTTGATGAGTTTGGAGATGTTGGCCTTGTGAAAAGTTGTAAGCTATCAGACTATGAGGGCCTTTTCAATGACATCATTTGCAGCAGCTATGTCTTCTGCAGTTTCTTTCTCAACTAGCTCTTGTCTCTGTTGTTGATCTGGCTCAATGTCTGATGCTTCTGAAAGGTTTGATGATGCAGGCTTGGTTAACACCTTCTTAAAAAGGTTCTGAAGCTTTGTTGAGCTCTCTTCTTTTAGACCCATTTTCATGATGGTTTCTTTGAAGTACTCAGCTTCCTTTTTCTTTACCTCTTCTTCAGACAGCCGTTTTCCTTCTTGGTTTGACACAAGAATAGGATTATCTGCTGATTTGAGCAGTGTTCTGAGGTTTTCAATCTGTTGTTCAAGCTTTTTGTAGTCAGGCCTTTTTGAAGTATCTGAGACAGTTATCCCTCTTTTCTTCAGCCTTTCATAAGCTTCATCAGTCTGCTGTTTTGACCATTTTGCTATGGCATCAGCAGTGTCCACTTTAGCATCTACCAGCTCCTGTTTCTTCTTTTTATATTCAGAAGTAAGATCAGCAATTAGCTTTTTATATTTGTTCCAATTTGGAGCTGTCTTCTTCTTACTTGGATCACCTTTAATCCTTTCAATCCTGTTTGCTTCATGCTTCAGAGCAACTACTGGCCATTCTTTAAATTGGTTTTCTTCAGCTGGATAGAATTTTTCTTTCATGATATATGCAATCAATTCTTTTCTCATCTCCTTTCTTTGATCTGTCTTTTCTTTGCTCAGAACTTGTGCATAATCTTTCATCAGCTTGACTTTTGTAAGTAAGAGTTCCAATTTTTCAGAAATGGCTTTTTCACCTTGATCTTTGCATTCGAGTTTAGCTCGAATCTTTGCTTGCCTTGCTTTCATTTCGAGATATTCATCCATGTCTTCTGGAACTATGAAGCCTATGAGAGAAGGAAATCTTCTTTTTGAAGGGTCATCCTCGGTGTAAAATTGTTTCATCTCATTTTTTACAGCATCTAGTTCCAGTGGATATTTTGCAGCAATAGAATCATATTTTTCATTAGTGGTTTGAGTTGTTTCTCTTTTTCTTTTGTAAAGCTTTGTGGATGAAATGGATTTTGCTTGTGACATAGGAATGGTGAGAGCAGTGGTAGATGATTAACTAACAGCTGTTGAAACAACTGGTGTTTCAACCGCTGTTGTCATTACAACTACTGATGTATCAGCAGATGTCTTCTGCTTTTGAGCAGGGGTTGTGATGGCAGGGGTTTGAATGGTGATGAGTGACTGACTAACAGTAGTTGAAACAACTGGTGTTTCAACCACTGTTGTCATTACAGCAGATGTTATAACATCTGCTGTCTTCTGCTTTTTAGCAGGTGGTGATGATGGGGTGACTGTTTTTGATGGTGGAGCAGTTGTTATGGTGGTGTGTGGTGATGTAGTGTGTGTTGATACTGCAGTTTTGGTTTGGCTATTTTCTGGCTCAATGTATATACCATCATCAATTCCCTTTTTCTTCCACTTGATCTTCTCCCCCTTTTTGGCATTATCTGGGAAGGGTTCATTCATGAAGAGAACAGCGGAGGGAACTTTTCCAGAGGCACTTTGAATGTGAGCCTTGATAGCTTTAATATCTGCCTGAGTATCTTTGAACCTTGATTCCACCATATTTGTCAGCTTTTGAACATGTATAGCATGCTGCTGATCTGCCATCTGCCTTTGTCTTTCCAGCAGTGGTTGGAACATGTTCCATAACTCATTTGCAGCAGGTGCCTGTTGAGCAGGTGCTTGAGCTGGAGCAGCAGTGGATTGGGCTTTCTGAGCTTTTACCAGCTGCTGCACCATATCCTTTATTTCAGCAACTGAGGTTTCCAGGTTTTCAACCCTGGCCGTCAATTCCTGATATTTTGAATCATCACCCGATTAACAGGATCATCTGAATCCCCACCAGCAGTGGTTTTACCAATGTGTGACTTAGGAACAGAGTCCCAAAAGTCATTCATTGATGCCCCTTGTTCTTGGTACTGGGGACTTCTTTCTTCAACACTAGATAACCTTTTGAGGGTACCAGAGGGCAATACATACTCACTGGTGGTTATCATAGGTGTTATTGTAGAAATTGCCTTCAAGGGAGTACTAATGAAACAACTGTCCAAATGCAGATCTGTTGATCCAATATTTGTAGTTGCTGCTCCGCTTGAACTACTGACAGGAATTACTTGTAACTCCTGCAGTGTAACCTCCTCAGTTGTTGCTGGGATAGCAGAGATATCAGCACCAAACCTAGTCACTTGTGGGAGTATACTCTCAGTGATAGGTGATTGAGAGGAACTGGTTTGTGTCTGAGTAATATCAACTGCATGCAACAAAGGTATTATTGATTGTGGTAATGTAGGGGGTGAGGGTAAAGGAGTTGAAAGAGACATGTCCCTGGGATTAAGACTGTGGAAGATGGATCCAAGTGGGTCCAGAGCTTCATATTGTGGGGTCCCTGTGTTTACAACCTGATCCTTTTGTGACGATGCAGGAGGAGTTTGAGGCAAGGGTTGAGATCTTTCTTCCATCTGCTGTGAGGAAGTAGCAACAGTGGTTATTGGTGACTTTTGTGCTGTCACTGGCATTGACCCTGGGATCTCATCTTCCAGAGGTGCCTTTGATTTGGGTTTGGTGGGCTTTCTGGATGTTTTCTTTTTGGTCCTTTTCGTGGTGGTAGGTGTGGGTTTCAAAACAGTGGGTGTGCTGCTTTGATCACCTGGAGCAGTGGGCTCAGCAGCCGATACCTGAGGAGCAGTTTCATCTGCTAAATTCTACTCAGGCACCTCTGCTTTTGTTTTTATTGGTGCCAACATTCTAGAGAATGTTTCAGGTGTTAAACAGATTATTTTAAAAGAAGCACCTTGTTTGGGCAATTCTGCATCTTCCTTTACAAATTTTTGTTCAAAATAGTAGCTTAAAAATCTTGGAAAGAGCAGAAATGCTTTATTATCAACGTTTTTTTACCAAATCATCAAATATTTCCTGGGAATAATTAAAATTTTCATTGTTTAAAATTGCATACCCCAGGCATTGAATTTTTGATGGTATTTCATTAAAAGACGTTGTTTTATTAGAAACACACATCAATAGAGTGTGAAACAAAAATCTGGGTGCAGAAGGGAAATAGCCTTTTTGTAAGGTATCCCTTTTTGGTTGCTCTGCATAGCCCCTATTCATGAAATCCTTTTTCAACTCAGTTTTCGAAAAAGAGGTTTTACCTTCCAGATCATTGAGTTTGAAGACTTCAGAAATAGATTGTGGAGAGATTTGAATCTTTTTACCCTGTATCGAGGAGTTGATGGCTGTGACAGTGTCTCCTTGTTTTTCAAGGGTAGCATTGGTCCAGAACTATCTCTGGGTTTGTAGATAGATGGGAGCGTCTGCTGTTATCAAAGTTTTGTACTTTGATGCAGATAAGGTGTTGATGATGGAGTCGAAGGTGTCGTTGGATGTGGGTTTTGTGAGAATACCCAAGTAATTGTGAGGAGCTTTGTATGGTATTTCGTTCGGTTTAGCAGCCATTTGAATGGCGTCTTTAGGAGTGGATGAAGAAGATGATTTTGATTTTGACTTCGATTTTGATTTCGTCATTTTTTATGAAGAAGATCGAAGAATGTTTTGGAGTTATGAGTGGGAAACTGCTTTGTGAAGAGAATGTTTGGAATTCAATTCGACAGTGTGAGCCCCTGTTTGGGCTTAATCAGGGTTTATTTTAGGGGGAAAAGTGAATGCTGATGTGGCAGCGGTTATAATGATCTGACGGCTAAAAGTTGACCACATGCCAACCCCTGATGAAATGGTAAATAATGGGGAACAGTTGTTTTGACAGCCACTGATGGATCAAGTATCAGTAGTTACAACGGTAATAAAATGAAGCAGTGGGTGTATCAGTGGATAGAACAATGATTTTGAACATCAGTGTTTTTAAAGGAGCAGGGGTTGACTTTCAGTAGAGGACAGACTTTTTAGAGAGCAGATGTTGAGGCACAATAGCATTTAAGGTAAAACAGTGGTTGAACGCAATAATGAAGATCATTAGTATAACAACTGTTTGTGCAGCAGTGTTCTGACTTTTGACAAATAATTTTAGCATCTGCTTGTTTAGATGTGGGTATTGATTTTGTGTAAACATAAACTCATGTTCAACATCTGTTATTTCTGCAGAAATGCTATACTCAACAATTTACATTTTGGATGCAAATTATCAAAATTAACTTGTCAATAGTTTTTCTAGAGGAATTTGTTCAAGGTTTACCAACTGTTCACTATTTCCTGACAGTGGTTTAGCATCCCAGACTTTTCTACTAAGGTTACTCATTTTGAGTCTAATTATTTGAACTAGAACATGAGTATCTCAGTAGTTCAAAATCAATTTGCAATCAATTTTTGATCTATGATAAACTAACTTGAGCTTGACATGACCTTGACATGTGTACCATTTCCTTTTGATCAGTTTTAGGAATAGTAATTTCACACAAAAATAAGGAAATTACATCCTGACCAGAGATGAACTTTTTACTATCAAAAATGAGTAAAACTACAAAATATATTATATAAAAAAATAATATATCTGGTTTTATTCTGAGAAAAACTTTTGTAAAAATTTTGAAAAAACATCAAAAGGATCTGATAACTTTCCAAATAAGCTCATGATCATATCATTCTCAAGTTATTTTGACCATTGTTTAGGATCATTTTCTTGTCAATTGATTGTAAATTCTTTTTTAAGGTCAATCACTGGAGATGCCATTGTTACCTGAACAATTCCTGTATTGATGAATGCACACAGTTGCATGATAACCATTGTTTTACCCAACTTTAACCTCATAAGTGTTTTATGCTTATACTCTTTTCCTTTGGCTTCAAAAGTTTTGAGATAACCACACTTTGAGTTTTGTTCATTTTCTTCTTCCCTTTTTACGCTTCCCATTCATAAGTACAGAAATACTCACTGGGAGATTTCATTTTGAAAAAGCTTAGTCCAGAATCATTTTGAAGTAATGTTTTGAGAGATCTGGCCACATTTGTACATGTTTTATTACCAAATCTCACATTACGTATGATTTGGACTGTTTTGACCCCTTATTTTCTTAATGTGTTTTGACAAAGTTGATTTGGTCCATTTGAGGATTCTCAACCTGCCTTTTAGCACATAAGAAATTTTGACTAAAGCTTTATTTTCCTCTTTCTATGTTAGCAAAACACTAATGTTTATATGAACATAGGTTTCGCTAATCTGAGGTACATACTTTAGTATAAAATATGATGAAATCATCACAAATTCCATAACAACAGTTGAAATCAATTTTGAATGAAGATAGACATACCATAGTTACCAGATAACTTTCCAGATCTGGAAACTATGAGTGATTTGTGCATGACATCACTAGTTGTATGAGATTTGTGAATCTTATGACATCTTGGTTGTTTTATAGAGTATCTGATACATCATTTTGAACATGATTTCTCTTGCTCTGTTTTTCAACTAACATACAATCAACCTTAGTATCAATGAATTTTGAGCTGAACTGTTATGTCAAATTGATTGTTAGATCGAATTTGACTGTCCAAGCTCTGATACCAATTGTTAGGATCGGAGGCTCTCATGATTGTGTTTGTTTATATAAATTGAACATTCAGAGAATATGAAACAATGAAAAGTGCAGCGGAAATGAATACAAACTTTGTTAAACACAATCCAAAGAAGAGAATAGTTTGATAAACAATTGCTTTTCATCAGTCGAAAGGTTACAAAGCAAATCAAAAGATTACAAGCATGCTTACAATACTAAACTCCCCCTCAGCCTGATACCCCAAGGTTGGTTGCACAAGATGAAAGGATTTGACTGGAGAAGAAGAATCCACTCAGTCAATCAAATGTAACAGTACAGAGTACAGAGTACTGCTCCATTTATAGGCAAACCAAACCACTGAGGCATCTCAGCTGACGTCACCATGATAGTGACATCTAACAACCTAACAACCTACAAATACTATTCTATACAAACTACTGATGATAACAACTGATTATAAGTACAATACAAAACAAGAGATAACTACTGCTTCACGTTCCGCTGTTGTAGCCTGAGCACTGATGTTGAGCATCAGTGCTTTCTTCAAAGGTGATCAGTCCTTGAATGGGCAGTGTTTGTGTCTTCAGCAGTACTTAGGAAACAGCAGTAGATAGAGCAACACAGTGTTTGTCTTCAGCAGTCTTTAGAGTTTCATTAGTGTTTGGTTCAACAGTTGTTGTAGTGAGCGGTACTTAGGATCTATCAGCTTGTTAGATTACCACTGTCAGGGGAAAGCCAAGTGTAAACAACTGCTTATTATGAGTCCACTGTTGTGATCCGGTGTTGGTGCACTTGTGTCTGTACTTTGTCTATATTCGGTCACGATGTAAACGATGTCCTTGTCAGTCTTGTAAGTTGACCAAGTCAACCGTCCTCCTGGTTTGACTTGGACAACAGTTTGTATGTTGAAAGATGTTTGTCTATGACGAAGGATAGATCGAAGGATAGCTTGAAGGATAGCTCTCGAAGGATAATGTTGATCCTTCGAGGTGATCGAAAGATGAACCTTCGATGGATGATCGATAGATCATCCTTCGAAGTCTATGCTGATCCTTCGATTGACTTGTCATCGATAGATGATCCTTCGGACCATCTATCGGATCCTTCGGACTGGACATCATGGGCTGGGTATAAATACCCATGCAGTGTATGTGTTAGATAGACACTAAGACAGATTCACACAGACACTTTCGAGAGAGCTTGAGAGCATTCTGTTTAGAAAACACACACACACACTTTGAGAGTTTACAAGTTAGATTTGTAAACATTGTGCTTGTAACCGAAACCTTCATTTGCATTAATACAAGTGTGTTAATCGGTGAACCCTTGTGTGTTTGTGTTTATACTTGCTTCATCCCGGTTTGCTTGCTAGCTTGGATTCCGCACTCGCTAGTGAGTTTGTATAACAAGGTTTAGGTTCGTCATCCTCCACGACAAAGGGACCTACAAGTGGTATCAGAGCTTGGCTCTTTACCTTGTTTAAAACCGGGTTTGTTCAAGTGTTTGGTGTGTTTGGACACTTGGTTTAGCACCCGTTTTGGTGGTTTTTCTTGCATATTTAAACTGAAAAACGGATTCTAAACCTTCGGGAGTGTTCAAGGTTGGGTTGGGTAACTTGAAAACTTGTTTTTAAGCAACTTGGTAATTTCCGGCCATTTCTCCGGTAAGGATTCCGGTGACTGGTTTGGAGATAAGGTTATCCATTTTGGGCAATTTTTCAAAGTTGGTGGGAAAGGTACAGCCTGCACATCCCTTTCTGCCGAAAGTTGACTTACCTACCCATCACCTTTTCACCAACCTATCAAATCTGCGTCAGTTGTGTCAGAATCTCTCGAAAGATATCTTTCGACATCGAAAGACCATCTTTCGATCAAGGAAGGCTCGAAAGATTATCATCCTTCGACCCATCCTTCGAAGTCTGAAACATATCTTTCGATAAAGGAATCTATTCGAAAGACAGGTGTCCGAAAGATAAGGATTTAACTCGAAAGATAAGGATCTTTCAAAGGAGAATCCTTCGAGTTCTTGAATCTTTCGAAATCATTGTTCGAGATTCAACAGTAGTCTTTCGAGTACTGTTGATCCTTCGAACAAGAGTTGATCTTTCGATTGTGGTCAGTTTATTGTTAACAAGTTTCTGTGATTTCAGATCTATCGACCAAGATCCTTCGGCTGTGTGATCTTTCGGATTACTCACTTAGCATTTATTTTGCTCATTAATCATGAATCCGAATTGGTGGAATCCTGCCCCCGACAGCGGTAAATATACAAGTTCTGGTGTCACTCCCTCATGGTGGGGTACACCGGCGCCAGACAGTGGAAAATACACGTCTACAAGTCTATCGCCTTCATGGGCCGAGTCTCCGGTATCGACATCTTCTCAGGGAAATCAGTGGGCATTAGTCTCGAATCAAACTCCTAGTATCCAAAGTATCTTACTGAGTGAAAGTGAAACAGGAAGTTTGAATCGACCTCCGAAGCTGATGCATTTAAACGAGTATCCGGGTTGGGCTGATAGATTCCGTACATATGTTCTGGGTCAAAATACAGAGCTGTGGATACGTTTCACCACAGACTTTGATCAAGCTATCGAGGTCGCTGCTTCAACAACTGCTAGTTTTGCCGATCTTCCAGAGGATCAGAAGAAAATATATGATCTGGAGAAGAAAGCCTACGCCATTCTCACTTAGGCGTTAAGCAAAGACATCTATCATCAGTTTGTCAGCTTCAAGACTACGAAGAAGCTGTGGGACGGTTTGAAAACCAGGGGAGTAGGGAATGAAGCAACACGTCAATTGCGTCATGATCTGCTCAAGAAAGAATTCGACTGTTTCACATGTTTAGATAAGGAGTCTTTGGGAGACATGACAAGTCGGTTTTATCATTTGCTTACTGAGCTGAATAATTTTGGTGTGACGACAACTCAAGCAGAAGTGGTGAAAAAGTTTGCCGATGCTTTGCCTCCCCAATGGAGCAGTTTCTTGGAAATCCTGAAGTATAACGGAGTGTTGAAAACTACAAATATCAACGACTTCGTGCAGCTTTTGGAAAACAAGGATCAGGAGGAAACATTAAAGGCGAAGAGAGTTCCATTGCCACAAAATCCTGAAATGTATTGTGGAACTTCCAATACTTCGTCTGCAAGAACAGGTCCACATGCTCCTTTGCAAACGACGTTTGTCACTAGCACGGATATGTATGGGAATCCGGTGCAAGTTCCTGTTAAGCCACCTCCCACCACAGGTATGTACGGAAATCCAATACAACCACCACCTCCTCCTCCTCCTGCTCAAACACAACGTGCATGTTATGGAGGAACATCATCTGCTGGACAACAATCAAAGCCAAGTACAGTACAGCTCGACACTTCAAGCTTCTCTAAAGTCAGTGTAGAAGTAGCTAAGGAACACATGGAGCTGCTTAACACTGTAGTGAGCGCTTACTGTGGGTTGATAGAAGGTCAGATTGGCAACATTAATCTGACACAAGAAGATTACAGGCAGATTGATAAAGAAGAGATGGACTTGATGGATATCAAGTGGGCCTTTGCGAGTGCTGTGAGAAGAGCAAAGGATTGGATGGAAAGTACTGGAAGAACCAGCTTGGAAAGTAAGAGAGACACCAAGTATGGGTTCGACAAACAAGCTGTTAAGTGCTTCAACTGTGGTGAACGGGGTCACTTTAAAAGGGAGTGCACAAAGCCAGCTCAACATGGGAATCAAAACCCCTTCAGAAATCAAGGCAACCAGCAGAACAGAAACAATGAGCGTACGCTGGTGCCTGTCAACAACCAAACTAACCGGGCTCTTGCAGTTCAGGTGGATGAAGGTTGTGACTGGTCAATTCAGTTGGGTGGTGATGCTCCTGATGGAACAGCATGTTTTGCTCAGATCGTGAAGGAGTTAGTTCACACCAGTGGTAGAGAATCTTCTGCCAGTGGTGGTGAATCGTCTGAAGATGAAGATTCGTCTGGATACAGCAGGAGTGTTGATGAAGAATCATCCAATTCTGGTGATGATCATGTGGGTGAGACATCAAATGCAACAATCGATGCAGATATTGATGAACTTTTAGAGGAAGCTGCAGCAGAAGCTCAAAGAAGATCTATTCTGGTGGATCAAGCTGCTTATACTTCGTCTTCTCTCCATTCAGCCTTTATGGCTAATGTCAACGGTTCATCAAGTCAGGTATGTGTCGATGAACCCACTGCTATTAACTGTGATGAATGTGATAGTTTGCGTGCTAGGTGTGCTGACTTAGAAGGAAACATGTCTGAGTTGCAAGCCAAACATGATGCTTTACAAGCTAGTTTGTTTGACTTGCAAGACAAACATAGTTCCTTGAGTGCTGAGTGGTGTGACTTGCAAAGCAAGCATGAGGCTTTGCAAGAGAAATATGATGTGACATTCATCCACAATCAGAAATTGACTGTGGACCTTTCCAAATGCACAGAAGCCAACATGTTTTACGAAAACCATGAAAAAGAATTTAAGTCAATGATTGAGACATTAAAGAAAGATAAAACTGAATTGACAAAAATGGTTTCAAGAAAACAGACGGACATCAATTTGTATATATCTCGCCTGGAGATTATGCAAAAAGAGATGGCTTGTGTGAAAACAGAAAGCGATGCAATCCAGCTTAAGCTAGACAGTTATTCGAGCTCTAGCTATGTGTTGGATCACATCATTGATGTTCAGAAGGAAAAGAGGGATGTCACATGCATTGGCTACAAGAAATGTCCACCACCAGTTAGACACAATTATGATGCCATGCCAGATGAGGAGGACAGAGTGGTATTTGAACCTTCTGTGCCTCTAGATGTTAAGGAGTTTGCTGCAGGACTCGGATACCAAAAGGAAGTGTCCTCAGATTCAGATGTGTCAGCAGATACATTTGTAAGTGCTGAACAGAATCAAGATCCTCCAGTTGTGATTGAGGATGCTGATTCTTCTGATGATGAATCTGATGATACTGTCCCAGCAAAGTCTGATGCGGTAGCCAAAAATGAGGACATACCTCTCGAGAATCACATTCTATGTGATCCCCCTGTGAAGCCCGCTAAGACTGTTGCAATCGAGTCCTCGTCTGCAAAAGAGTCGGAGAGTGTGAATTTGCTGTACACTCTTGTTGGTGATGACAAAATTTACTCTGACAAAGATTTTCCTATTAAGAATGTTAATCAATCCTTAATCAGTAAAGTCTTTGAGAATTCGACGAGTAAGTTCTTGGGAAAGGCAGGACCTAAAGTTACAGTTACACAGTGTCCTCCTATCCCAAAAGCTGAAATCCGAAAGCAATTTGGCAACAAGAAATTGCCAACAATGCCAAAACAGCAAAATCACACCAAACCCAAAGGTAAAACACCGGCTCAAGCTGAAAAGAAGCAGAACCAAAAGAAGAAGAAAAAGGTTAACTTTGTGAAATCGACGGGAACGGACAAAATTGAAAAGTTTGAAAATCAATCTAACTTAGATTTTGTCAAGAAAGCTATTGTCGAGAAAAGAAATGAACCAAGCAGTTCAAAACCTAGTACCTCGGGTTCACAAAGTTCAACATCATCGGTTAGACGATCACATGATTCTTCGGGGTTTGTTGAACGAAGATCATGTTTTGAGTGTGGAACCATTGGACATATTATTCGTAATTGTCCATATCTTCATAAGCAAAAAGAAAAGGTTGATGATCCCCGTGGCAAGACTGACCATAAGCCATCTGTTTCCACAAAACAAGATCCCCGACTTGTAAAAGAAAGGGAAAAGAAACAGAAACGCCAACAGGTCAAGAAGATTGAGAAAGCAATTAAAATCGATGTGGTTCAAAAACAATCTGTTGCTGTAAAACCAGACAATTCTAAAACTTCAAACAATCAAGAAGTTAAAGTTTTAAAGAAAGACACTGGTAAAACAAAACAGACCTGGAAACCTAAATCGGTTACTGAATCAGGGGGACCATCACAATTCACCAACCATCAAAGACAAGAAGTTATTGTCATTGATGAAAATGGAAGACCCAAGACCACAATGGCTTGGGTCCCCATCTCCAACTAATTAATTTGAGTTCATGTGAAGGGTGCTTCAGGAGGAACTATCAGTAGTCATTGGATTGTTGATAGTGGGGCATCCAGGCACATGACAGGCGACATGAAGCTTCTCTATGACGTCAAATCTATTAGAGGAGGTTATGTTGCTTTTGCTGGAGATAAGGGTGGATATATAACGGGTGAAGGAATGATATCCAACGGGATTGTCAGCTTTGACAAGATCAACTTTGTGCAGCAGCTTGATCACAATCTTCTTAGTGTTTCTCAAATCTGTGACAAGCAATTCTCAGTACACTTTGATGCTAATGGATGTTATGTGCTGAAACCTGGCTTCAAAATTCCAAAAGAATGGATTCTCTTGTCTGCTCCAAGGATAAATGATTTGTACGTCCTTGATATGAGCCAGGCTATTACTACGTCTGCACAAGCAACATGTTTCGTTTCAAAAGCCACAGAAAAAGACACTATCTCTTGGCACAGACGAATGGGTCACATTCACTTACGCAAAATGAATCATTTGGTTTCAAATGAATTGGTGAATGGTGTTCCCCTCAAAAATTTCCATCTTCAAGACGTCTGTGTTTCGTGCCAGAAAGGAAAGCAAACAAAGAAGAAGCACCCTACAAAGAAGATCAACACGGTGGCAGTTCCTCTTGAACGTTTGCACATGGATTTATTCGGTCCTGTCAAGCACAAGAGTATTCGGGGTGATCAATACTGCCTCGTGATTACTGATGATTATTCAAGATTTTCTTGGGTAGCGTTCATGGCACACAAGAGTGAAACCTTTGGTATTATCAAAAACTTGATCATTCAGATTGAGAATTTGTATAAGTTGAAGGTTAGGCGGATACGTAGCGACAATGGTACTGAATACGCGTGTCGTTTACTGCCACCGTGGCATGTTGACGTGTCAAAACCGAAAACTGAGACCCAATTCTAAATTTTCCAAACTCCACTTCCGGAAGCATCACATGACAGGCGACATGAAGCTTCTCTATGACGTCAAATCTATTAGAGGAGGTTATGTTGCTTTTGCTGGAGATAAGGGTGGATATATAACGGGTGAAGGAATGATATCCAACGGGATTGTCAGCTTTGACAAGATCAACTTTGTGCAGCAGCTTGATCACAATCTTCTTAGTGTTTCTCAAATCTGTGACAAGCAATTCTCAGTACACTTTGATGCTAATGGATGTTATGTGCTGAAACCTGGCTTCAAAATTCCAAAAGAATGGATTCTCTTGTCTGCTCCAAGGATAAATGATTTGTACGTCCTTGATATGAGCCAGGCTATTACTACGTCTGCACAAGCAACATGTTTCGTTTCAAAAGCCACAGAAAAAGACACTATCTCTTGGCACAGACGAATGGGTCACATTCACTTACGCAAAATGAATCATTTGGTTTCAAATGAATTGGTGAATGGTGTTCCCCTCAAAAATTTCCATCTTCAAGACGTCTGTGTTTCGTGCCAGAAAGGAAAGCAAACAAAGAAGAAGCACCCTACAAAGAAGATCAACACGGTGGCAGTTCCTCTTGAACGTTTGCACATGGATTTATTCGGTCCTGTCAAGCACAAGAGTATTCGGGGTGATCAATACTGCCTCGTGATTACTGATGATTATTCAAGATTTTCTTGGGTAGCGTTCATGGCACACAAGAGTGAAACCTTTGGTATTATCAAAAACTTGATCATTCAGATTGAGAATTTGTATAAGTTGAAGGTTAGGCGGATACGTAGCGACAATGGTACTGAATTTAAAAATCATTCCATGACGGAGTTTTGCACTTCAAAAGGTATTCTTCATGAGTTTAGTGCAGCTTATACTCCTCAACAGAATGGTGTCGCTGAACGTAAGAACCGTACATTGATCGAGACTGCTAGGACAATGTTGGTAGAGTCACAGTTGCCCATTCCATTCTGGACTGAAGCTGTGGCCTCTGCATGTTACACATTGAACAGAGTCCTTACGGTCAAAAGGCACAACAAGACCTGCTTTGAGCTTCTTCAAAAACGGAAACCAGATTTGTCTTATCTAGAACCGTTTGGAGCTCCATGCACAATCATCGATCCTAATGGAAAGTTTGGGGCAAAAGCAATTGATGGATACTTTCTTGGGTATGCCACCCCTAACTTACGAGTCTGGAATCTAGAGACTAAAAGGGTCGAGGAATGGTCTGAGGTCAGAGTACAAAGGCACACCTTGCCAGTCAAAAATCCGGGTCAACCTTGGATGTTTGAGTACGATGACTTCTTCAATTCGATCAATGTTGAAGCCGTTGAAGAAAATGCTGCGGCTAGGATGTTTTTCGAGAGTGACAATGCAACAGTTTCACCGGTGGTTCGTCCAATTCTTGTTAATCAAGAACCATCTTCTTCGGTGAACAATAATACTCTCAACAATGAGGATTTTCATGATGCAAATGAATTGAACGAATCTTCAGAGGATGATGAATTTCTAGATGCAGATCAAGAAGCCCCAACAACAGCAGTTCATGGTACTTCAGAGGGTACTCCTCCAGTGGATGCCCATAGAACAGCTGAGGCTACTGCATCATCCTCTTCGTCAATTCCAGGTCTTGAATTGGTTGTTGATCTTAATCTCAACAACCTGGGTATAAATGTTCCAGTTCCAGATAATCCAGAAACAAGGATTCATAATACCCATCCTCAACAAAACATCATTGGAAATGTGCAAAGTGGCGTTCAAACAAGAAACATGTTGCGAAACAACAACAATGCAGGTTTGTATGCGGCTATTCGAGAATCCGGGCAACAAAACGATTGGTCTTTCGCGTGTTATGTTTCACAGGAAGAACCAAGAACGTGGAAAGAAGCCTTGAAAGATAATGCTTGGGTTGAAGCAATGCAGGAAGAACTGCAACAATTCCAGAAGCTGGGTGTCTGGAAACTGGTAGAGAAACCTCCTGGATACAAGAAGATTGGTACCCGTTGGGTTTTCAAATGCAAAAAGGATGACCGCGGAGTCGTTATCCGAAACAAAGCACGTTTAGTCGTTCAAGGTTTTCGTCAGATTGAAGGGATCGACTACAACGAAGTGTATGCACCAGTAGCACGTCTCGAAGCAATTCGAATCTTTCTAGCCTATGCGTCCTTCAAAGGATTCAAGGTTTATCAGATGGACGTGAAAAGTGCATTCTTACATGGTGTGGTTGAAGAAGAGGTATACGTCGAACAGCCTCCAGGTTTCGAAGATCCTATCCATCCCGATCGGGTTTGGTTGCTCAACAAAGCTCTTTATGGTCTTCATCAAGCACCGCGAGCTTGGTATGCAACCTTATCTCACTATCTGTTGGAGAACGGTTTTCGTAGAGGTCTTATCGACTGTACTCTTTTCATCAAAGAACAAGATGGAGATCTTCTTCTGGTACAGGTATATGTTGATGATATTATTTTTGGTTCTACTAATGATGTCTTGTGTAGGGAATTCGAGCGCATCATGCAGGATAAATTCGAGATGAGTGCTATGGGGGAAATGACCTTCTTCTTGGGCCTACAAGTACAACAAATAGAGTCTGGGATATTCATCCATCAGACTAAATATGTTGGTGACATCTTGAGCCGGTTCCAGATGTCTGATGCAACGCCCATTGGTACCCCATTGTCAACAAATCACGGAATTACTCCTGACTTGAAGGGAGAAGCTGTTAGCCCCTCAAACTATCGCGCAATGATCGGATCTCTTATGTACCTCACAGCATCAAGGCCAGACATAATGTACCCAACGTGCCTGCTTGCCAGATATCAAGTTAACCCGAAGGCCTCACATCTTGAAGCTGTAAAAAGGATTTTTCGTTATTTGAAGGCGTACCCTGACACCGGTCTGTGGTACCCTAGGGATAATAACTTTGAATTGGTAGCTTTCAGTGATTCTGATTTTGGCGGATGCAAAATCGACGGTAAATCCACAACGGCTGGATGTCAGTTCTTAGGAAATCACCTAGTCACATGGCAGTGCAAGAAGCAGACGTGTGTCGCTACATCAACATGCGAAGCTGAATACATTGCTGCCTCAAGTTGTTGCTCCCCAGTTCTTTGGATCCAACAACAAATGCGGGACTACGGTTTTGAATTCCTAACTACTCCTATTTACGTTGATAATTCTGCTGCTTTAGATATCACTAGAAATCCTGTGCAGCACTCAAAGACCAAACACATCGAAATCAAATATCACTTCATACGTGATTGCTTTGAGAAAAGGCTAATCGATGTTGTTAAGGTCCACACCGATGACCAACGTGCCGACTTATTTACCAAAGCATTTGACAAATCAAGATTTGACTTTTTATTATTGGTAAACGGCATTAAGGTCAAGCAAGAGTAATACCAACATCGGAAAATCATTTTTGTAAATACCTTTGTGTTTTTAAATTTGTCTTAGTTTAGTGATTTTAGGGGGAGTAAATCCAAAAATCTGAAAATCCAAAAACATCGAAAAATTTCAAAAACACAAAAACAATAGAAAAACAAAAATGAGTTTCCTGGCGAGCAAAAGAGAAAATGATAGTACATCAGTGGTCTATCCAAACCTCTTTAAACCTTAAATGAAAAACGATAAGCAGCTCTTTATAAGATGTATCGGTAGGCTCACAATCATTTTAAAGTGTGCAGGGTGATATAAATCTTAAATCGACTGAAGACCAGGTGGGAACCATTCATTGGCATATGGTCTTAGTACCGAAATTTCGTTTGATAGATTGCCGAGGTTCTGAGATATTCGGTCTTTATGCTGCTTATCATCTGGGTATCATGGTTGTATCTTTTACCGAAAAATAACGGGGACGCAAGTCTAGATCTTCCATGATACTATACATACGTGTACATATTATATACTGCATACTGCATTCGACCTCAATAAGTGATAAACAATCACATGTCCATAACAAATAAGTGATAATATATCACATTTATCCGGGTGTCAAGTTCGTCTCTCTGCTGTACGGAAGTACTGACCTGTTCACGGACTTGCACCTGTGCCCTCATGCATATGAAAATCAAGTTCCTCATCAATAAGTGATTCTATCACATAAGGACTTGTTTTCAAATCAAAATAAGTGAGTATCTCACAATTTATATGGTCAAACAGATGATAATCGGTATACTCACCGGTAAGATGAATTCTCGTGCATACCTTGATACGGGAATGTGTCGTGATGTGGATGAACACCGGTCGGTAAGTATAAATCATACCTTAACGTATCTCCTAAACATGATTACATCTGATAAGTTGAGCTTAAAGTGGACAACAATACCGATAATTGTTATAGGATGCTTATCTTAATGTTAACTAACTGAACAACAAGAGTGTTTTGGCATGACCGTACACTGATATGATTCTCTTACCCTCGGAACTCGCAAAAAGAATGTTTGTGTATATTTATCTATTTACTGCTTAACTTTTATTGTTTTCTTTTAAACAGTTTCGTCGTTTGGTGCATATCAGCACGACATTAGCGGTGATGTCGTTTGATAACACTCAAAGGATTTTAAATTGTTGTCTTTTAAATTCAAAAATACCAAAAAGATTTTAGGTGTGTTTTAATATAAACTTTATAAAAGCCAAAAAGATTTTATTTCTATTTTATTTTCGATCGTACGATGTTGGAGCTCGAGTCTTCGTTACCTGAAACCTGAACGAAAACCGAACTGACTAAATCTTCATAAACGGTCAAAATTTGCAAGTTTTGACAGTTAAAACTAAAATTGTCAAATTTTATTAAACTTTCAAACTGTCGGACGGTGTTTGATTATGACATGGTCATTCGTGTGTCATTTGGATATACTAACTATTCCAAGCAGTTGTTCTCATTACGCGTTTAGATTTCTTGCATGTGCAGATTCTAAAGGCTAGGAGAACATGGTCTATGACAAGCTTTGGAATGAAGACACGACGAGAAGGCGCTCAAAAGATGAAGATGATCGAGTTACCGCTGGCCATCATCAACACCACAAGGATCTCACTTCATAAAGATCAAGTCATTCACGAGCATAACTCAAGGGGGAGCTTATGCCAAGGGGGAGTTTGTCAACACACTTCCTACATGATACGGGTAGTTTGTTGATACACTCTCTGCTTTCAATACGTGAAGACTTTGAAGATCCTCCGAATTTGAAGACTTGAAAGGACATCAGAGTTTTGAGAACTCGAAGACCAAAGACCATTGAAGTTCGAGACGAGTCTACAACTATAGAAGATAAAGACAAAGCTACAACCAAGGGGGAGTTTGTTGGTGCACTTGTGTCTGTACTTTGTCTATATTCGGTCACGATGTAAACGATGTCCTTGTCAGTCTTGTAAGTTGACCAAGTCAACCGTCCTCCTGGTTTGACTTGGACAACAGTTTGTATGTTGAAAGATGTTTGTCTATGACGAAGGATAGATCGAAGGATAGCTTGAAGGATAGCTCTCGAAGGATAATGTTGATCCTTCGAGGTGATCGAAAGATGAACCTTCGATGGATGATCGATAGATCATCCTTCGAAGTCTATGCTGATCCTTCGATTGACTTGTCATCGATAGATGATCCTTCGGACCATCTATCGGATCCTTCGGACTGGACATCATGGGCTGGGTATAAATACCTATGCAGTGTATGTGTTAGATAGACACTAAGACAGATTCACACAGACACTTTCGAGAGAGCTTGAGAGCATTCTGTTCAGAAAACACACACACACACTTTGAGAGTTTACAAGTTAGATTTGTAAACATTGTGCTTGTAACCGAAACCTTCATTTGCATTAATACAAGTGTGTTAATCGGTGAACCCTTGTGTGTTTGTGTTTATACTTGCTTCATCCCGGTTTGCTTGCTAGCTTGGATTCCGCACTCGCTAGTGAGTTTGTATAACAAGGTTTAGGTTCGTCATCCTCCATGACAAAGGGACCTACATCCGGTTTTGGATTTCATTATATGTTCCTCTGCTAGGGTTCAATCCCAACAGGTTGAGAATTAGATGGAGAGTTTACAAGAGACGTGGGAAAAAAGTTTGCAGCTAAATATGTATATATAGTCTAAAACGGCGAAAAATATTTTATTCATCTAAAATAGAAATATTAATGTTGGAGCGGGGCGCATATCACATCAACCTTCCTCTTCATGCAGGTTAGACCACACCCCCTCTCACAACCGGATAACGCCTCATGGGGTGGTGTTTGACGCACTTTCCCCGATGACGTTGAAAGGGCGTTACTCGGTTACAGTAAGTCTTAGATACAAAAAATTGTTGATAGTAAAAGTTAAAAGTTGATTGATGAGTTCCCTAACCGGAGTTCGAAGATGAGAAGTATCATATGGAACAAATTCCTATAACTCTTGCTGAGTATGCTGCAACTAAACGCAAAGATAAGAAACCTTCCCAAAATGGGTTTCCACAGCCGATTCAACCATTACGTGTTTGTACGTGTCATGCAGACCACTAGAAAAAAATTATTAGCTGTTAATTTGGAGTAAAACACAATATAAATGTATTTTTGTTTCTTTACAACTATTTTTCTTTCTATGTTCTCCCTTTTTCGTTCTTTATCTTTTAATTACTTTCTAATTGTTTTTACAAAATCAGTGTATAATTAAATTTATCTTTTATCTTTAACAACAGAAATCGAAAAGTTTAATTCGATATCTTCAGGCAAAGTATTGTAAAATCTGGTTCACGAACCTTTTACGTCCTTTATTTCTTTTCACTCTGAACTTCCTTTGTCCTACTTAATTGGCTCGTTACTTTCATTCAACTTAAAATAACGAGAACGTGATTTGGTGTACGTGTATATTCTTCAAGGAGAATTGAAAACAAGTAAATAACAATAAGGTTACAAATGAAACATTTAAAAGGAGAGGAGAAAAGAATTTATTAATTACCTCTTTTACGTACAACTGTACAACTGGGGTGTTGATTTTGACCTATGAGAAGTGTAATCGAGTCTATGACCAAGGTTCAACTTACTAAATTCAGCCAAGAGGCGTGCTCTTTGTGGGCACTCGTTGATTCCTTGATCGATAAGGTCCAGAAAATTTAAAGGAATTTTGAAGGACGTATAGTCGAAACACCCTCCTTGACTATAAAGTGTCGTCCATGTCCATGTTTACAGGTAGAGAAAAACGTGTTAGATGTTAATTTATTCGTAAAGGCTACTTTACCTTGTATAATGTTCCATTCTAGAGCTAGTTGTTCGGCACCGGTTATAACACCCCTAACGTTAAACTAGAAAACTCATCAGACTAAGTGTAATGGTTTGTTTTTTTAACTCTCGCGTCATAAAACGCATAAAACGGCTGGCAAATCACTTAATCACTTTGTTTTAAAATATTTAACTGCACACGTATTGATTTCACCGGTTTTAATCACACCCAATCATTCTTTAATCATTACTTTTTTTATTGAAATCTTATATAAATCTTATTATTATTTTAAATTAACTTAGACAAATAAAATGAAAAAAAATCCATTAACTGTTTTAAAAAAATGTACAATTGAATTTAAAATCTTAGAAAACGCACAATAAAAATTAAATTACAAATAAAAAGATAAAAAAAGATAAAATAAAATAATTGAACATATGAAAAGGCTTTAAAAAAACCACTACTCGTCTTCGTCGTTGACCTCCTCCATTTCGCGTAGGATGCGCCGGCAAATCTTGTTTTTTTTCCAGTTATATGTTTTTCCAAATTCGATATACGATCCGTGTTAAACCCCTGAACCGTGAGTCTACAGGCATTGGTTTTCGTTCCCTAAGGTCCAATAATCTTTTATTTTCCAATCGAGACTCTCGATTTGCCCTTTGATTTCGTAATTGGTTGAAGATGAACCGCCACCTTTTTATGATCTTGACGTGTTTATATTTGTATTGGTGATGTGTGAGTGATGTGGCATGCTTTCTTGAGTTGCCCTTATATGATATTTATGTGTTAATATTTGTTCAATACGGTAAGTGTGTATTGGGTGTAAGGTTGAGTCTTTTGACTTTGAATAAGCATACGGAGAGGTGGTTCGGATTCAATACTAGGGTGATAATACCACATAGCTACTAGTTGTGGAGTGAATAGGTTGGGCGGATTTTGACTTTGGGTGTTTTTCCTGGTGTCCAGTTACGGTGGATTTTTTATGGTAAGGGTTGTTCAAGTCAACTCGAAACCAATAACTCAAGATTTTTAATGAAATGTTTTATGAATTATAACCAAGAATGGTTGAGAATTAGATCGAGAGTTTACAAGAGACCTGGGAAAAAAGTTTGCAGCTAAATATGTATATATAGTCTAAAACGGCGAAAAATATTTTATTCATCTAAAATAGAAATATTAATGTTGGAGCGGGGCGCATATCACATCAACCTTCCTCTTCACGCAGGTTAGACCACACCCCCTCTCACAACCGGATAACGCCTCGTGGGGTGGTGTTTGACGCACTTTCCCCGATGACGTTGAAAGGGCGTTACTCGGTTACAGTAAGTCTTAGATACAAAAAATTGCTGATAGTAAAAGTTAAAAGTTGATTGATGAGTTCCCTAACCGGAGTTCGAAGATGAGAAGTATCATATGGAACAAATTCCTATAACTCTTGGTGAGTATGCTGCAACTAAATGCAAAGATAAGAAACCTTCCCAAAATGGGTTTCCACAGCCGATTCAACCATTACGTGTTTGTACGTGTCATGCTTACCACTAGAAAAAAAATTATTAGCTGTTAATTTGGAGTAAAACACAATATAAATGTATTTTTGTTTCTTTACAACTATTTTTCTTTCTATGTTCTCCCTTTTTCGTTCTTTATCTTTTAATTACTTTCTAATTGTTTTTACAAAATCAGTGTATAATTAAATTTTTCTTTTATCTTTAACAACAGAAATCTAAAAGTTTAATTCGATATCTTCAGGCAAAGTATTGTAAAATCTGGTTCACGAACCTTTTACGTCCTTTATTTCTTTTCACTCTGAACTTCCTTTGTCCTAATTAGTTGGCTCGTTACTTTCTTTCAACTTAAAATAACGAGAACGTGATTTGGGGTAGGTGTATATTCTTCAAGGAGAATTGAAAACAAGTCAATAACAATAAGGTTACAAATGAAACATTTAAAAGGAGAGGAGAAAAGAATTTATTAATTACCTCTTTTACCTTGTCCTTCTTATTCATGGTTAGTTGTGAATATTAAACCTGACGTACTCGTTTGTTATGCTTAACTTAAACTTCGAGGATGGGATTTCCTTGCTTATAAAAGTTGGTATTTATAACGTGTAGTTTCCTTTTCAATTCCTTGTATAATTAAGAGTACATAATATACATACATTGTACATTACATAAGTATTACTTCTGCTCTTTCTCAAATTAAGCAGTGGGGTAGGAAGCCTGCATGGCAATGCCGCAAAGACCTTCTTTAGCCTCAACATCTCTTTGCATCATGATGTACCCCTCTTGACCCCAACTTGTTCCCCATGAGTTCTTCACCAACCAATACTTAGTCCCGTCATCGCTAGTCCCATAACCAACCGCAGTAACACCATGGTCCAGTTCCGTGCCACAGTCTCCTGTAAACACACCACTGGAGTAGAACTGGAAGTCTGACCCACTAGCATCAATAGCAACTGAGACGGGCTGACTGGCCACAGCTTTTAACAGCGCACTTTCGCTGTTGGCAGGAACATCTTCGTGACCAGTAATTGCTGCGGCATGGTTAGATGCCTCGTTGCTGTTGCAGGTGCCATCAACACCTTTGTACGGGCAGTTGGTCTCCGTAGTGAGGCCTTTATTGTTTACGATAAAATCAAAGGCATTGTCCATAAGACCACCCTCGCATCCCTGATCTACACCGCTAGTGTCACAGTCCACGAGCTCTTGTTCAGATAGAGACACCAGTTTACCTGTTTTCAGTTGGGTTATTCCTTCCATAGCTGCCACAGCCGAAAACGCCCAGCAACACCCTACGTATCATCATGAATATTGATGTCAGAAGCATGAGACGTGGTTCTGTTAATAACAACCTCATGATCCTAGTACTTGGACCATGTCAGATTTGTAAAAATTCCCAAAATAATTTCAGCTTACCACATTGGCCTTGGTCTTTAACAGGCGTCACTGCACCTTTCTTTCTCCAATCCATCGATGATGGAACCGCTGTAACATTTTCATACCTGAAAGCAGAGGTTGAAGGGGAGCATTCATGTGCCTTGAATCTGTTCCTAGCTGTTCTGAACTCTTCATTGGTAAGGTCCGCAAACTCGTTGACTGCTAGTTTGTAACCTTTGTTCATCGCGTTGTTGAATGACTGTATGTACTGGACGTTGTCATGGAAAATCTTTGAACGTCGTTCCTTCTCAGCAGCATCCTTGTATGTGCGTCCATAGCGAGCCATCCATTGCTCGTGGCTTTCATAGCTGGAGTTTTCGGAGAGCAAGCGCGACGCAACATGTGAAAGCAAAGAAGCCGAGAAGAGGAGCAAAAGCAAACAAGCCAAGGAAGTGCGGTTTCTGGATGACATAGTGCAGCTAGTAGTTATAAGAGAGAGCTTAAAGAAACGAGTTGGATTGAACTCTAGTATACCCTGGGCTTGGCTTTATATAGAAATAGGGGTTGGCCCTTTTTGTAAACAAAACGGAAGTACGTGAAAGACAAGATGGCCTGATTTTGAAATATAAATTAATGTGAGCTAGTAACGTACTCTGTATGTTGTTTAGAATGATGATTAGTTTCTAATCAATCTAAGCAACTTTGGTTTTTCTAATTTGGACCGTATTGCTCTATTTTAAATATGTTGTGTTGTGCACTCTTTTGTTTTATTCACATGTACATAGAATCTATGTTAACTTAAAAAAATATACTCTTGACATTGTTTTTTGCATGTATAAGTTGTTTCCTCTAAATCAAAATTAAGTATGGTTTATACGCATTTGTCCGTTGTAACCTTCTACTATTAATTCTTGGACTTCATATATTTTAAGTTAGCTTCGCATGTCTTCTAAGATGATAAATGCTTAAATGTTGAGAAAAAAACTCTTAAAGAAAAACATAAGTACATATTGATCTTTAGAAACCGGAAAAACTGCACTCGATTTCGATCCACTTGTAGGAGAAGATATTGATATGTTCGTTTGCGCTACTTAGCCAACGAAACACGTAGCAACGTACTTCACACGTAGTATACAACTACAATTCGATTAGGGTTTGGATTCTTAAAGTTGAAAAAGTGGATATTAAATAATTAACTCGTACGTACAACTGGGGTGTTGTTTTTGACCTTTGAGAAGTGTAATCGAGTCTATGACCAAGGTTCAACTTTCTAAATTCAGCCAAGACGCGCGCTCTTTGTGGGCACTCGTTGATTCCTTGATCTATAAGGTCCAGAAAATTTAAAGGAATTTTGAAGGACGTATAGTCGAAACACCCTCCTTGACTATAAAGTGTCGTCCATGTCCATGTTTACAGGTAGAGAAAAACGTGTTAGATGTTAATTTATTCGTAAAGGCTACTTTACCTTGTATAATGTTCCATTCTAGAGCTAGTTGTTCGGCACCGGTTTTAACACCCCTAACGTTAAACTAGAAAACTCATCAGACTAAGTGTAATGGTTTGTTTTTTTAACTCTCGCGTCATAAAACGGGGTGGCAAATCACTTAATCACTTTGTTTTAAAATATTTAACTGCACACGTTGTAGGTCCCTGTTTCGGGATCGATTCCGTGATTTTCATGGTTTTGTTCAAAGACGGAAGAGATAAGAGAGGATAAACAAACAAACTTTGTATTAATCCGGTAGTAAACATTACAAGTCGGCCCGATTACATGATAACCGAACTAATACCAAAGAAGTATACATCCAGGGAGAAATCAAGTGGTGATTTCTCCCGGTGAGGACTCAAACCTCCACTCACTCTCTTGCACACACTTGTGCTCTCACTCTTGTGTTGCAAATGACAAAGTGTTGGTATTTATACCAAACACAGGTTGTATGGTCGAAGGATCAAACTGACTGGTCGATAGATCATCTGTCGACCATCCAGCTTTCGAAAGATACACATATACCTCGAAGGATGCCATATCCTTCGAGGTCCATCTTCAACCTTCGATGGATATCTTTCGAGCTCATCGAAGGATACACAATCCTTCGATGCCTTATCTTTCGACACCAACATTAAACAACCATTGTTTGTCTTGCAACCACACACGGTCAAACGAATAATCCTCTCGTTTGACCACTTCAAACGAGCGGGTCTATACACGTTCGTTAGACCGTTTCACTAACTATTACAAATTCAGCATAAAATAATAACTAATCTATTCGACAAGCATCGGACACAAAATCTGCATCAACACACGTATTGATTTCACCGGTTTTAATCACACCCAATCATTCTTTAATCATTAATTTTTTTATTTAAATCTTATATAAATCTTATTATTATTTTAAATTAACTTAGACAAATAAAATGAAAAAAAATCCATTAACTGTTTTAAAAAAATGTACAATTGAATTTAAAATCTTAGAAAATGCACAATAAAAATTAAATGAAAACTAAAAAGAAAAAAAAAGATAAAATAAAATAATTGAACATATGAAAAGGCTTTAAAAAAACCACTACTCGTCTTCGTCGTTGACCTCCTCCATTTCGCGTAGGATGCGCCGGCAAATCTTGTTTTTTTTCCAGTTATATGTTTTTCCAAATTCGATATACGATCCGTGTTAAACCCCTGAACCGTGAGTCTACAGGCATTGGTTTTCGTTCCCTAAGGTCTAATAATCTTTTATTTTCCAATCGAGACTCTCGATTTGCCCTTTGATTTCGTAATTGGTTGAAGATGAACCGCCACCTTTTTATGATCTTGACGTGTTTATATTTGTATTGGTGATGTGTGAGTGATGTGGCATGCTTTCTTGACTTGCCCTTATATGATATTTATGTGTTAATATTTGTTCAAGTACGGTAAGTGTGTATTGGGTGTAAGGTTGAGTCTTTTGACCATGAATAAGCATACGGAGACGTGGTTTGGATTCAATACTTGGGTGATAATACCACATAGCTACTAGTTGTGGAGTGAATAGGTTGGGTGGATTTTGACTTTGGTTGTTTTTCGTGGTGTCCAGTTACGGTGGATTTTTTTATGGTAAGGGTTGTTCAAGTCAACTCGAAACCAATAAATCAAGATTTTTAATGAAATGTTTTATGAATTATAACCAAGAATGGTTGAGAATTAGATCGAGAGTTTACAAGAGATGTGGGAAAAAAGTTTGCAGCTAAATATGTATATATAGTCTAAAACGGCGAAAAATATTTTATTCATCTAAAATAGAAATATTAATGTTGGAGCGGGGCGCATATCACATCAACCTTCCTCTTCACGCAGGTTAGACCACACCCCCTCTCACAACCGGATAACGCCTCGTGTGGTGGTGTTTGACGCACTTTCCCCGATGACGTTGAAAGGGCGTTACTCGGTTACAGTAAGTCTTAGATACAAAAAATTGCTGATAGTAAAAGTTAAAAGTTGATTGATGAGTTCCCTAACCGGAGTTCGAAGATGAGAAGTATCATATGGAACAAATTCCTATAACTCTTGGTGAGTATGCTGCAACTAAACGCAAAGATAAGAAACCTTCCTAAAATGGGTTTCCACAGCCGATTCAACCATTACGTATTTGTACGTGTCATGCTTACCACTAGAAAAAAAATTGTTAGCTGTTAATTTGGAGTAAAACACAATATAAATGTATTTTTGTTTCTTTACAACTATTTTTCTTTCTATGTTCTCCCTTTTTCGTTCTTTATCTTTTAATTACTTTCTAATTGTTTTTACAAAATCAGTGTATAATTAAATTTTTCTTTTATCTTTAACAACAGAAATCTAAAAGTTTAATTCGATATCTTCAGGCAAAGTATTGTAAAATCTGGTTCACGAACCTTTTACGTCCTTTATTTCTTTTCACTCTGAACTTCCTTTGTCCTAATTAGTTGGCTCGTTACTTTCTTTCAACTTAAAATAACGAGAACGTGATTTGGGGTAGGTGTATATTCTTCAAGGAGAATTGAAAACAAGTCAATAACAATAAGGTTACAAATGAAACATTTAAAAGGAGAGGAGAAAAGAATTTATTAATTACCTCTTTTACCTTGTCCTTCTTATTCATGGTTAGTTGTGAATATTAAACCTGACGTACTCGTTTGTTATGCTTAACTTAAACTTCGAGGATGGGATTTCCTTGCTTATAAAAGTTGGTATTTATAACGTGTAGTTTCCTTTTCAATTCCTTGTATAATTAAGAGTACATAATATACATACATTGTACATTACATAAGTATTACTTCTGCTCTTTCTCAAATTAAGCAGTGGGGTAGGAAGCCTGCATGGCAATGCCGCAAAGACCTTCTTTAGCCTCAACATCTCTTTGCATCATGATGTACCCCTCTTGACCCCAACTTGTTCCCCATGAGTTCTTCACCAACCAATACTTAGTCCCGTCATCGCTAGTCCCATAACCAACCGCAGTAACACCATGGTCCAGTTCCGTGCCACAGTCTCCTGTAAACACACCACTGGAGTAGAACTGGAAGTCTGACCCACTAGCATCAATAGCAACTGAGACGGGCTGACTGGCCACAGCTTTTAACAGCGCACTTTCGCTGTTGGCAGGAACATCTTCGTGACCAGTAATTGCTGCGGCATGGTTAGATGCCTCGTTGCTGTTGCAGGTGCCATCAACACCTTTGTACGGGCAGTTGGTCTCCGTAGTGAGGCCTTTATTGTTTACGATAAAATCAAAGGCATTGTCCATAAGACCACCCTCGCATCCCTGATCTACACCGCTAGTGTCACAGTCCACGAGCTCTTGTTCAGATAGAGACACCAGTTTACCTGTTTTCAGTTGGGTTATTCCTTCCATAGCTGCCACAGCCGAAAACGCCCAGCAACACCCTACGTATCATCATGAATATTGATGTCAGAAGCATGAGAGGTGGTTCTGTTAATAACAACCTCATGATCCTAGTACTTGGACCATGTCAGATTTGTAAAAATTCCCAAAATAATTTCAGCTTACCACATTGGCCTTGGTCTTTAACAGGCGTCACTGCACCTTTCTTTCTCCAATCCATCGATGATGGAACCGCTGTAACATTTTCATACCTGAAAGCAGAGGTTGAAGGGGAGCATTCATGTGCCTTGAATCTGTTCCTAGCTGTTCTGAACTCTTCATTGGTAAGGTCCGCAAACTCGTTGACTGCTAGTTTGTAACCTTTGTTCATCGCGTTGTTGAATGACTGTATGTACTGGACGTTGTCATGGAAAATCTTTGAACGTCGTTCCTTCTCAGCAGCATCCTTGTATGTGCGTCCATAGCGAGCCATCCATTGCTCGTGGCTTTCATAGCTGGAGTTTTCGGAGAGCAAGCGCGACGCAACATGTGAAAGCAAAGAAGCCGAGAAGAGGAGCAAAAGCAAACAAGCCAAGGAAGTGCGGTTTCTGGATGACATAGTGCAGCTAGTAGTTATAAGAGAGAGCTTAAAGAAACGAGTTGGATTGAACTCTAGTATACCCTGGGCTTGGCTTTATATAGAAATAGGGGTTGGCCCTTTTTGTAAACAAAACGGAAGTACGTGAAAGACAAGATGGCCTGATTTTGAAATATAAATTAATGTGAGCTAGTAACGTACTCTGTATGTTGTTTAGAATGATGATTAGTTTCTAATCAATCTAAGCAACTTTGGTTTTTCTAATTTGGACCGTATTGCTCTATTTTAAATATGTTGTGTTGTGCACTCTTTTGTTTTATTCACATGTACATAGAATCTATGTTAACTTAAAAAAATATACTCTTGACATTGTTTTTTGCATGTATAAGCTGTTTCCTCTAAATCAAAATTAAGTATGGTTTATACGCATTTGTCCGTTGTAACCTTCTACTATTAATTCTTGGACTTCATATATTTTAAGTTAGCTTCGCATGTCTTCTAAGATGATAAATGCTTAAATGTTGAGAAAAAAAACTCTTAAAGAAAAACATAAGTACATATTGATCTTTAGAAACCGGAAAAACTGCACTCGATTTCGATCCACTTGTAGGAGAAGATATTGATATGTTCGTTTGCGCTACTTAGCCAACGAAACACGTAGCAACGTACTTCACACGTAGTATACAACTACAATTCGATTAGGGTTTGGATTCTTAAAGTTGAAAAAGTGGATATTAAATAATTAACTCGTACGTACAACTGGGGTGTTGTTTTTGACCTTTGAGAAGTGTAATCGAGTCTATGACCAAGGTTCAACTTTCTAAATTCAGCCAAGAGGCGCGCTCTTTGTGGGCACTCGTTGATTCCTTGATCTATAAGGTCCAGAAAATTTAAAGGAATTTTGAAGGACGTATAGTCGAAACACCCTCCTTGACTATAAAGTGTCGTCCATGTCCATGTTTACAGGTAGAGAAAAACGTGTTAGATGTTAATTTATTCGTAAAGGCTACTTTACCTTGTATAATGTTCCATTCTAGAGCTAGTTGTTCGGCACCGGTTTTAACACCCCTAACGTTAAACTAGAAAACTCATCAGACTAAGTGTAATGGTTTGTTTTTTTAACTCTCTGTAGGTCCCTTTCCGAAGGATGACGAACCTAAACCTTGTTATACTAACTCACTAGCGAGTGCGGAATCCAAGCTAGCAAGCAAACCGGGATGAAGCAAGTATAAACACAACACACAAGGTTCACAGATTAACACCAATGTATTAATACGTATGAAGGTTCCAGTTACAAGCACAATGTTTACAAATCTAACTTGCAAACTCTCACTATGTGTGTGTGTGTTTCGGACAGAATGCTCTCAGCTCTATCTTTCTGTCTGTCTCTCTAAGTGTCTCTCTGAATGAAACACAACACACTGCATGGGTATTTATACCCAGCCCATGATGTCTGGTCCGAAGGATCCGATAGATGGTCCGAAGGATCATCTATCGATGACAAAGCATTCGAAGGATCAGCAGGGACCTCGAAAGATCACCTTTCGAGATCTATCATTCGAAACATATCTTTCGATGAGATCGAAGGATCCACATTATCCTTCGATCTCTTATCCTTCGACACAGAACATCTTTCAACATTTTACAAACTGTTGTCCAAGTCAAACCGGAGGATGGTTGACTTGGTCAACTTACAACACTAATCAGGACATCGTTTACATCGTGACCGAATACAGACAAAGTACAGACACAAGTGCACCAACAAACTCCCCCTTGGCTGTAGCTTTGTCTTTATCTTCTATAGTTGTAGACTCGTCTCGAACTTCGATGGTCTTTGGTCTTCGAGTTCTCAAAACTCTGATGTCCTTTCAAGTCTTCAATGTCGGAGGATCTTCAAAGTCTTCACGTCTTGAAAGCAGAGAGTGTATCAACAAACTACCCGTATCATGTAGGAAGTGTGTTGACAAACTCCCCCTTAACATAAACTCCCCCTTGAGTTATGCTCGTGAAATACTTGAACTTTATGAAGTGAGATCCTTGTGTTGTTGATGATGGTCAGCGGCTACTCGATCATTTTCATCCTTTGAGTGCCTTCACGTCGTGTCTTCATGCCAAAGCTTTGTCATCGACCATGTTCTCCTAGCCTTTAGAATCTGCACATGCAAGAAATCTAAACGCGTAATGAGAACAACTGCTTGGAATAGTTACCATAAACAAATGACACACGAATGACCATGTCACAATCAAACACCGTCCGACAGTTTGAAAGTTTAATAAATTTGTCAATTTTAGACTTAACTTTCAAAACTTGCAAATTTCGACCGTTTATGAAGATTTAGTCGATTCGGTTTTCGTTCAGGTTTCAGGTAACGAAGACTCGAGCTCCAACATCGTACGATCGAAAATAAAGTAGAAATAAAATCTTTTTGGCTTTTATAAAGTTTATATTAAAACACACATAAAATCTTTTTGGTATTTTTTGAAATTAAAAGACAACAATTTAAAAGAAAACAATAAAAGTTAAGCAGTAAATAAATAAATATATACAAACATTCTTTTTGCGAGTTTCGAGGGTAAGAGAATCATATCAGTGTACGGTCATGCCAAAACACTCTTGTTGTTCAGTTAGTTAATATTAAGATAAGCATCCTATAACAATTATCGGTATTGTTGTCCACTTAAGCTCAACTTATCAGTTGTAATCATGGCGAGGGGATACGTTAAGGTATGATTTATACTTACCGACCGGTGTTCATCCACATCACGACACATTCCCGTATCAAGGTATGCACGAGAGTTCATCTTACCGGTGAGTATACCGATTATCATCTGTTTGACCGTATAAGCTGTGAGATACTCACTTATTTTGATTTGAAAACAAGCCCTATGTGATATAATCACTTATTGATGAGGAACTTGATTTTCATATGCATGAGGGCACAGGTGCAAGTCCGTGAACAGGTCAGTACTTCCGTACAGCAGAGAGACGAACTTGACACCCGGATAAATGTGATACTTTATCACTTATTTGTTTGGACATGTGATTGTTTATCACTTATTGAGGTCGAATGCAGTATGTAATATGTACACGTATGTATAGTATCATGGAAGATCTAGACTTGCGTCCCCGTTATTTTTCGGTAAAAGATACAACCATGATACCCAGATGATAAGCAGCATAAAGACCGAATATCTCAGAACTTCGGCAATCTATCAAACTAAATTTTGGTACTAAGACCATATGCCAATGAATGGTTCCCACCTGTCTTCAGTCGATTAAGATTTATATCACCCTGCACACTTTAAAATGATTGTGAGCCTACCGATACATCTTATATAGAGCTGCTTATCGTTTTTCATTTAAGGTTTAAAGAGGCTTGGATAGACCACTGATGTACTATCATTTTCTCTTTTGCTCGCCAGGAAACTCATTTTTGTTTTTCTATTGTTTTTGTGTTTTTGAAATTTTTCGATGTTTTTGGATTTTCAGATTTTTGGATTTACTCCCCCTAAAATCAATAAACTAAGATAAATTTAAAACACACAAAGATATTTACAAAAATGATTTTCCGATGTTGGTTTTACTCTTGCTTGACCTTAATGCCGTTTACCAAAAATAAGAAGTCAAATCTAGATTTGTCAAAAGCTTTGGTAAATAAGTCGGCACGTTGGTCATCGGTGTGGACCTTAACAACATCGATTAGCCTTTTCTCAAAGCAATCACGTATGAAGTGATATTTGATTTCGATGTGTTTGGTCTTTGAATGCTGCACAGGATTTTTAGTGATATCTAAAGCAGCAGAATTATCAACGTAAATAGGAGTAGTTAGGAATTCAAAACCGTAGTCCCGCAATTGTTGTTGGATCCAAAGAACTTGGGAGCAACAACTTGAGGCAGCAATGTATTCAGCTTCGCATGTTGATGTAGCGACGCATGTCTGCTTCTTGCACTGCCATGTGACTAGGCGATTTCCTAAAAACTGACATCCAGCCGTTGTGGATTTGCCGTCGATTTTGCATCCGCCAAAATCAGAATCACTGAATGCGACCAAGTCAAAGTTATTATCCCTAGGATACCACAGACCGGTGTCGGGGTAAGCCTTCAAATAACGAAAAATCCTTTTGACAGCTGCAAGATGTGAGGCCTTCGGGTTATCTTGATATCTGGCAAGCAGGCACATTGGGTACATTATATCTGGCCTTGATGCTGTGAGGTACATAAGGGATCCGATCATCGCGCGATAGTATGAAGGGCTAACAGGTTCACCCTTCAAGTCAGGAGTAATTCCGTGATTAGTTGGCAATGGGGTACCAATGGGCGTTGCATCGGACATCTGAAACCGGCTCAAGATGTCGCCAACATATTTAGTCTGATGGATGAATATCCCAGACTCCGTTTGTTGCACTTGTAGGCCCAAGAAGAAATTCATTTCCCCCATAGCACTCATCTCAAATTTATCCTGCATAATGCGCTCGAAATTCCTACACAAAACATCATTAGTAGAACCAAAAATAATATCATCAACATATACCTGTACCAGAAGAAGATCTCCATATTGTTCTTTGATGAAGAGAGTACAATCGATAAGACCTCTTCGAAAACCGTTCTCCAGCAGATATGTAGATAAGGTTGCATACCAAGCTCGTGGTGCTTGATGAAGACCATAGAGAGCTTTGTTGAGCAACCAAACCCGATCGGGATGGACAGGATCTTCAAAACCTGGAGGCTGTTCGACATATACCTCTTCTTCAACCACACCATGTAGAAATGCACTTTTGACGTCCATCTGGTAAACCTTGAATCCTTTGAATGAGGCATAAGCCAGAAAGATCCGAATAGCTTCCAGACGTGCAACTGGTGCATAGACTTCGTTGTAGTCGATCCCTTCTATCTGACGAAAACCTTGAACGACTAAACGAGCTTTGTTCCGAATAACCACTCCACGGTCGTCTTTCTTGCATTTGAAGACCCATCGAGTGCCAATCTTCTTGTAGTTCTCAGGCTTTTCAACAAGCTTCCAAACACCAAGCTTGTGAAATTGCTGTAATTCTTCCTGCATGGCTTCAACCCAAGCACTGTCTTTCAATGCTTCTTTCCACGACTTTGGTTCTTCTTGTGACACGTAACACGCGAAGGACCAGTCATTTTGTTGGCCAGATTCTCTTATAGCTGAATACAAACCAGCATTTCGGTTGTTTCTCAGCTGATTACGCGTCTGCACACCGCGATGGACATCTCCTATAATGTTCTGCTGGGGGTGGGTATCATGAATCCTCATTTCAGGATTATCTGGCACACGTGCATTGATACCCAAATTGGTAAGGTTAAGATCAACAACCAACTCCACACCAGGAATGTGGGTAGAGGTGGATGCATTCCCTTCAGCAGTGTCTATATTCTGCGTATGAGGTGTATCACCCGAGGCACCTTGAACAGGAGCAGCTGGAGCTGAGGATCCTTCGGCTGCATCATGATATTCATCATCTTCAGAAGAATCATTATAATCAGCAGCATCTTCATAAACCTCATTTTGAACCATATTGTTGACTGACGAAGAAGCTTGAGGGTCAACAACAATAGGTCTAACCAATGGCGAGACAGAAGCGTTGTCACTTTCCAACAACATCCTAGCCGCTGCTGATTCTTCGTCAAAGGTTGGCAGATTGAAGGAGTCAAATAGTCCATCATAATCGAACATCCACGGATCACCCGGAGCCCTAACAGGACTCGTGTACCTTTGAACCCTAACTTCGCTCCAAAGCTCAATCTTTTTGGTAGCTAGATTCCAAACACGAAAATTCGGAGTAGCATATCCAAGGAAGAAACCCTCGATAGCTCTTGCACCAAACTTTCCATCCGGCTCAATCATAGTACATGGAGCACCAAACGGTTCAAGGTAAGAAAGATCCGGTTTCCTTTTCTGAAGGAGTTCGAAGCAAGTTTTGCCATGTCTCTTTACTGTAAGAACTCTGTTCAACGTGTAGCATGCAGCCGATACAGCCTCCCCCCAGAATTGAATAGGGAGTTCCGACTCTACTAACATTGTTCTTGCAGTTTCTATAATTGTTCGATTCTTCCTCTCCGCGACACCATTTTGTTGTGGAGTATAACGAGAACTGTACTCATGAAGAATGCCTTTAGAAGTACAAAACTCATCCATAACTTGATTCTTGAATTCGGTTCCATTGTCGCTTCGGATCCTCTTTACTTTCAACGAATAGAGATTCTCCAACATTGTAAGAAGATCCTTGAGGATGCCAGGAGTTTGACTCTTGTGTGCCATGAAGGATACCCAAGAAAATCTAGAGTAATCATCAGTAACAACTAGACAATAGGCATCACCGAACGTTGTCTTGTGTTTCATAGGTCCAAAAAGGTCCATATGAAGACGTTCGAGAGGCATGCTGACAGTGTTGATTTTCTTCAACGGGTGAGACTTCTTCGTTTGCTTCCCTTTTTGGCACGAGACACAGATATCTTGTAGATGAAAACTTCTCACAGGCACACCATTCACAAGATTATTTTTCACCAAATGGTTCATCTTTCTCAAGTGAATGTGTCCCATTCTTCTGTGCCAAGATATAGACTCCTTTTCTGTGGCTTTTGAGACAAAGCAAGTGACTTGTGCAGATGTTGTAATCGCCTGGCTCATGTCGAGAATATAAAGATCATTAACTCTCGGAGCCAATAAGAGAATCCATTCTTGTGGAATTTTGAATCCAGGCTTTAGCACATAGCAGCCGGCATCATCAAAATGCACGGTGAATTTCTTATCACAGATTTGTGACACACTGAGAAGATTATGATCAATTTGCTTAACATAATTGATCTTATCGAAGCACACGATGCCATTTGAGATACTTCCCTCTCCTGTGATAAATCCGCCTTTGTCACCCGCAAAAGCAACATACCCTCCTCTAATATTTCTCACGTCGTATAGGAGCCGTAAGTCGCCAGTCATGTGCCTGGATGCTCCACTATCAACAATCCAATGACTATTAATAGTTCCTCCTAGAACATCCTGCACATGTCATTTAAACACATCAGTTGAGAATGGGGACCCAAGCCTTAGTGGTCTTGGGTCGTCCCTGAGCATCACGAAACGTGATATCAATCTCTTGATGGTTTTCAAGAATAATTGCTCCCCCTGAATTGTCACCCGACTTAGGTAACCAAGTTCGTTTTTGTCTACCAGTTTTTGAAGATTCTGGTTTTACAGGTTGTGACACACTTGGTTCCTTTTGAACTGTTTTAACTTCAGATTTTAAAGCTTTTTCAACAGTTTTTATGTTCTTACGTCGTTGTTTAGTTTCTTGTTCTTTTACAGTTCGTTTATCATGTTTAGGTGAAACTGACCGACGTTGAGGGTGAACTGTTTCAGGTGGAGCTTTCTCAACAAATTTCTTCTTTGGAGCATTTGGGCAGTTTCTGATGATGTGCCCAATTTCTCCACATTTGAAACAAGTTCTCCTTTCAACAGACTTAGGAGAACTTGATCGACTAGCAGATGTTGAACCTGTAGAACCTGAGGTACTTGCTCTTTCATCACACCCGTTTGTGTGTTGGGTGTAATTGTTATCACTGTTACGTTTCAAAATCTTGACTTGTTGTACAAAATCAGTGTTTGATTTGTTTTCAAAAGTCTCAATTTTATCTGTACCTTTTGATGCTACAAATTTAACATCTTTTGCTTTCTTCTTGTAACGAGCTCCTTTTGATTCAACCTTAGCCTTTGGCTTTGGAGCTCGTTGTTGTTGTTTACCTTTAGAAGCAGTAGGTTGTTGAGTGGTTGGAGATTTTTGATTACCAAACTGTTTTCTAATCTCAGCCTTAGGAATTGGATCACATTGTGTTACAACAATTCCCGGAAGTGTTTTTCCCAAAAACTTGTTTGTGTTGTCTTCAAAGACTTTATCAATCAAAGATTGATTTACATTTTTAATTGGAAAAAATTGATCTGAGTAGATTTTATTATCTCCAACCAGTGTATACAACACATTACTGCTTTTAACAGTAGACACCCATGTCTCATCAACTTTGACAGAATCAATCACTTGCTTCTTAACAGATGGAACATCAGGAGTATCAGGATCACAAAGAATGTGATTCTCTCGTGGAATAACTACTCCTTTCATTTTGTTAAGTGATTTGTTCTGTTCACCTACATCCACTTCTGACTCATCATCCGATGTCTCATAGTCCTCGATAATTGGAGGACTTTGCTTCACGGATGATGAAGTTTCCGGTTGCTCAGAAGATGTATTTGGAGAATTGTCCGGTTTGAACCCTAGGCCAGCAGCAAATTCCTCAACATCAAGAGGCACACTGGGTTCATACCGAGGCATTTCTTCCTCATCAGGCATCTTGGTATAATTGTTCATCAAGGGGGGCGGACATTTCTTATACCCTATGCCTTTCTGATTTCCTTTCGGTTGTTGAACCTCGATGATGTGATCAAGCACAAATTGGGAGTTAGAATAACTATCCAATTTCTGTTTGATCGCATCATGCTCGCATTGGGCAATGGCTAATTGCTTTTTAGTTTCTTCCACAATGTTAATATATTCATTTATACTTACTTGCTTGTGGTAAACTACTTTGTTAACCTCGGACACATTTTTCTTTAATGTTTCTATTACAGATTTAAATTCTTTTTCATTCCGGGTTAAAGCCATGTTTGCCTCTTTGCATTTCGACAGTTCAATAACCAAATTCTGGTTATGACTATGAAGCTTTTCTGATTCAAGCTTCATCTCAGCACATGATTTACAAATACTAGGAGCAGGAGGTTCAGAATTTACCTGACTAGAAGAGGCTGAACCGTTTGCCATAAAGGCAGTTTGAAAAGAAAAAGCTCCATCTTCAGAAAATAGCTTTTCCATTTCCTTTGATGCAGTAGCCGCCTTTCTAATCAGAATTGATTTCTGACATTTAAGCTCATCAGCTTCATTCAGTAGATCCTGAATATCATCATCTCCTTTCTCCTTCACTCCAGGCTCTGAGTGATTATCCCCAGAAACAGAGCCTTCTTCATCCGAACTTCCAGAATAACCAGAACTGTCATCACTTCCAGAAGACTCTTCTTTATGAACATGCTCGATGACCTTAGCATACAAAGCTGTTCCACTTCCCTGATCACCTTTACCAAACTGCACTGACCAGTCACATCCTTCATCAGCTTGAACAGCCAAAGCCCGATTGTGATTTGTAGTTCCAGGCTGTCCTTGATTGTTATTAACTGCCACCATCCTCCTCTCACGGTTTTCATTCACATTCGTCGTACTCGTCTGGTTTCTGAAGGGGTTGTGATTGCCGTGTTTTGTTGGTAAAGTGCACTCACGTTTGAAGTGCCCTTTATTACCACAGTTGAAGCATGTAACGGCGTTGATATCAAACCCATACTTCGTATCTTTCTTTCCTTCCAACGAAGTTCTACCAGTACGAGCCATGAAGTCTTTGGCCCTTCTAACCGCACTTGCAAAAGCCCACTTAATATCCATCAACTCCATTTCTTCCTTGTCGATCTGTTGGTAGTCTTCATTTGTCATATTGATGTTTCCAAGCTGACCTGCTACCAAACCACAGTAAGCACTGACCATGGTGTTGATGATTTCCATATGTTCCTTAGCAACTTCAATGCTAAGATGTGAAAGATTTGAGTTGTCGACTCGGATTGTGTTAGGATTTTGAGGTTGAGGATTGCTTGTATAATGAGCTTGTTGTTGTTGTTGTTGAGGTTGGACTTGTGGCTGTGTTGGAACAGGAATGTAAGACCTCAGATCGAATTGAGGTTGTGGTGGAGCAGCTGTTGACTGAGGAAATGGAAAGGAACTTGTGTTGGATACAAATGCAGTCTGCAGTTTAGGTTGCTGTTGCTGAGCTGCAGCGGATCTTGCCAAAGCATCGAAGCCTGGAAGGTACATTTCTGTATTCTGGGGAGCTGGAGCACGCCTTGCTTTCCTGATTTCTTCATCATTTTTATGTTCCAGCTTTTGAATGAACTCGTAGATGTTAACTTGATCTAGAGTTCCAGTATGCTTCAACAGCTCAATGAAAGAGCTCCACTTTGGAGGTAAGGCGTCAGCAAACCTACTCACCATGTCTTGTTGAGTAGAGACAACTCCATAAGCACACATTTCACTAATCAAATGATAGAAACGTGTGGTCATATCATTCAGAGTCTCGTTTTCCAAAAACTGAAAAGATTCAAACTCTTTCTTCAACAAATCATGCCAAGACTTTCGAGCAGCTGCATTGCCTTCTCCTCTAGCTACTAAACAATCCCACAATGCTTTCGTAGTCTTGCAGTATGAGAACTGATGGTAGATGTCTTTGTTGAGTGCTTGAGTAAGTGTGGCAAAGGCCTTTTTCTCCAATTCATAAGCCTTCTTGTCTTTTTCAAGCATATTGGCATAACCCTCAGAAGTGGACGCAGCAGTCTCCAGATTTTCATTGAATGCATTGATGAAACACGTCCAAAGATCGGTGCTTTGCCCTTGGACATACGTGTGAAAGCGGTTTTTCCATGATGGAAACTCATTCATATGATTTAGCTTTGGTGGACGATTGTTACTGCCCGTTTCGCTTTCACTGATCAAAAGGTTTTGAATGCTTTGACTTTGATTGGATACCAAAGCCCATTGACTTGGACTGATTGATGGAGAAGGTAACATACTCTTTGCCCAATCTGCAGCAGTGATTAACTCTTGATTGGATCGTGAGTCCAAACTCCAATCCCAGGGACTTGTACAGCTCATTTTGATCAAATATTAATTGAAGATCTACACAAGCACAAACTGTTAAGTGTACACAGACACAAATCGAAAGATACAAGACTTGTTCGAAGGATCAACACTTGTTCGAACGATCAACAAGGTTCGAAAGATCCCTGTTGAGTTTCGAACAATGATTTCGAAGGATTGACTTCGAAAGATTGACCACACGAAGGATCCTTATCTCTCGAAAGATGATTTCGAAAGATTCTCCTGATATTTCGAACACAGATCTCGAAAGATTCACCAACACGAAGGATCCTTATCTTTCGAAAAGATTCCCTGGTTCGAAGGATAGATCTCTGACTTCGAAGGATGGGTCGAAAGATGATTATCTATCGATCCTTCCTGATCGAAAGATGGTCTTTCGATGTCGAAAGATATCCTTCGAATCCTTCTGACACAACTGAAAAAGGTGACAGGTTGGTACGAAAGGTGATAGGTTGGTATACCAACTTTCGGCAGAAAGGATGTTCTGCCAACAACTTTTCACCAACTTTGACTTTCAAACAAAGTATACCCAAAAATGGCAAACCTTATCCAAAGGATCCGGTCACCTGAACACACCGGAAATGTGGCCGGAAAATTCAAAGTCACTTAAAAACAAGTTTTCAAGTTACCCAACCCAACCTTGAACACTCCCGAAAGTTTAGAAACCGTTTTTCAGTTTAGAAGAGCAAGAAAAAGCACCAAAACGGGTGCTAAACCTAGTGTCCAAACACACCAAGAACTTGAACAAACCCGGTTTTAAACAAGGTAAAGAGCCACGGCTCTGATACCACTTGTAGGTCCCTTTCCGAAGGATGACGAACCTAAACCTTGTTATACTAACTCACTAGCGAGTGCGGAATCCAAGCTAGCAAGCAAACCGGGATGAAGCAAGTATAAACACAACACACAAGGTTCACCGATTAACACCAATGTATTAATACGTATGAAGGTTCCAGTTACAAGCACAATGTTTACAAATCTAACTTGCAAACTCTCACTATGTGTGTGTGTGTTTCGGACAGAATGCTCTCAGCTCTATCTTTCTGTCTGTCTCTCTAAGTGTCTCTCTGAATGAAACACAACACACTGCATGGGTATTTATACCCAGCCCATGATGTCTGGTCCGAAGGATCCGATAGATGGTCCGAAGGATCATCTATCGATGACAGAGCATTCGAAGGATCAGCAGCGACCTCGAAAGATCACCTTTCGAGATCTATCATTCGAAACATATCTTTCGATGAGATCGAAGGATCCACATTATCCTTCGATCTCTTATCCTTCGACACAGAACATCTTTCAACATTTTACAAACTGTTGTCCAAGTCAAACCGGAGGATGGTTGACTTGGTCAACTTACAACACTAATCAGGACATCGTTTACATCGTGACCGAATACAGACAAAGTACAGACACAAGTGCACCAACACTCTCGCGTCATAAAACGGCTGGCAAATCACTTAATCACTTTGTTTTAAAATATTTAACTGCACACGTATTGATTTCACCGGTTTTAATCACACCCAATCATTCTTTAATCATTAATTTTTTTATTTAAATCTTATATAAATCTTATTATTATTTTAAATTAACTTAGACAAATAAAATGAAAAAAAATCCATTAACTGTTTTAAAAAAATGTACAATTGAATTTAAAATCTTAGAAAATGCACAATAAAAATTAAATTAAAAAAAAAGAAAAAAAAAGATAAAATAAAATAATTGAACATATGAAAAGGCTTTAAAAAAACCACTACTCGTCTTCGTCGTTGACCTCCTCCATTTCGCGTAGGATGCGCCGGCAAATCTTGTTTTTTTTCCAGTTATATGTTTTTCCAAATTCGATATACGATCCGTGTTAAACCCCTGAACCGTGAGTCTACAGGCAGTGGTTTTCGTTCCCTAAGGTCTAATAATCTTTTATTTTCCAATCGAGACTCTCGATTTGCCCTTTGATTTCGTAATTGGTTGAAGATGAACCGCCACCTTTTTATGATATTGACGTGTTTATATTTGTATTGGTGATGTGTGAGTGATGTGGCATGCTTTCTTGACTTGCCCTTATATGATATTTATGTGTTAATATTTGTTCAAGTACGGTAAGTGTGTATTGGGTGTAAGGTTGAGTCTTTTGACCATGAATAAGCATACGGAGACGTGGTTTGGATTCAATACTTGGGTGATAATACCACATAGCTACTAGTTGTGGAGTGAATAGGTTGGGCGGATTTTGACTTTGGTTGTTGTAGGTCCCTCTAGGAGGATGACGAACCTCAAACCTTGTTATACTAACCCACTAGCGAGTGCGGAATCCAAGCTAGCAAGCAAACCGGGATGAGACAAGTATCAACACAAACACACAAAGGTTCACCGATTAACAAAACTTGTATTAATGCAAATGAAGGTTTCGGTTACAAGCACAATGTTTACAAATCTAACTTGCAAACTCTCAAAGTGTGTGTGTGTTTCGGACAGAATGCTCTCAACTATCTCTCGGTATCTTTCTGTCTGTGCATCTATCTAACAAGTCTCTCAAGTCTCTACCCAAAGCAACACACTTCATGGGTATTTATACCCATACACAGCAGGTCTGGTCGAAGGATTAGACAGATTGTCCGAAGGACCATCTGTCGACCACAATGGCCATCGAAGGATCCATATATACTTCGAAGGATAGCATATCCTTCGAAGTCCATCAGTATCCTTCGTGGTTTATCTTTCGAGCCAATCGAAGGATAGACATAATCCTTCGATTGCTCATCCTTCGACTCAGACACTTCACAAACAAATTTACTAACTGTTGACTGAGTCAAACCAGGAGGACGGTTGACTTGGTCAACTTACAAGACTGACAAGGACATCGTTTACATCGTGACCAATTACAGACAAAGTACAGACACAAGTGCACCAACAAACTCCCCCTTGGCTGTAGCTTTGTCTTTATCTTCTATAGTTGTAGACTCGTCTCGAACTTCGATGGTCTTTGGTCTTCGAGTTCTCAAAACTCTGATGTCCTTTCAAGTCTTCAAAGTCGGAGGATCTTCAAAGTCTTCACGTATTGAAAGCAGAGAGTGTATCAACAAACTACCCGTATCGTGTAGGAAGTGTGTTGACAAACTCCCCCTTAACATAAGCTTCCCCTTGAGTTATGTTCGTGAATAACTTGATCTTTATGAAGTGAGATCCTTGTGGTGTTGATGATGGTCAGCGGCTACTCGATCATTTTCATCACTTGAGTGCCTTCACGTCGTGTCTTCGTTCCAAAGCTTTGTCATCGACCATGTTCTCCCAGCCTTTAGAATCTGCACATGCAAGAAATCTAAACGCGTAATGAGAACACTGCTTGGAATATAGTTAACATAAACAAATGACACACTGATGACCATGTCATTATCAAACACTGTCCGACAGTTTGAAAGTTTAATAAATTTATCAATTTTAAATTCTAACTTTCAAAATCTGCAAATTTTGACCGTTTATGAATATTTAGTCAATTCGGTTTTCAGTCAGGTTTCAGGTAACGAAGACTAGAGTTCCAACATCGTACGATCGAAAATAAAGCAGAAATAAAATCTTTTTGGCTTTTTGAAATTAAAAGGCAACAATTTTAAAATCCTTTGAGTGTTATCAAACGACATCACCGCTAATGTCGTGCTGATATGCACCAAACGACGAAACTGTTTAAAAGAAAACAATAAAAGTTAAGCAGTAAATAAATATATACAGACATTCTTTTTGCGAGTTTCGAGGGTAAGAGAATCATATCAGTGTACGGTCATGCCAAAACACTCTTGTTGTTCAGTTAGTTAACATTAAGATAAGCATTCTATAACAATTATCGGTATTGTTGTCCACTTAAGCTCAACTTATCAGATGTAATCATGGCAAGGGGATACGTTAAGGTATGATTTATACTTACCGACCGGTGTTCATCCACATCACGACACATTCCCGTATCAAGGTATGCACGAGGGTTCATCTTACCGGTGAGTATACCGATTATCATCTGTTTGACCGTATATGATGTGAGATTCTCACTTATTTTGATTTGAAAACAAGTCCTATGTGATATAATCACTTATTGATGAGGAACTTGATTTTCATATGCATGAGGGCACAGGTGCAAGTCCGTGAACAGGTCAGTACTTCCGTACAGCAGAGAGACGAACTTGACACCCGGATAACTGTGATATTTTATCACTTATTTGATTTGGACATGTGATTGTTTATCACTTATTGAGGTCGAATGCAGTATGAAATATGTACACGTAAGTATAGTATCATGGAAGATCTAGACTTGCGTCCCCGTTATTTTTCGGTAAAAGATACAACCATGATACCCAGATGATAAGCAGCATAAAGACCAAATATCTCAGAACCTCGGCAATCTATCAAACGAAATTTCGGTACTAAGACCATATGCCAATGAATGGTTCCCACCTGGTCTTCAGCGATTTAAGATTTATATCACCCTGCACACTTTAAAATAATTGTGAGCCTACCGATACATCTTATATAGAGCTGCTTATCGTTTTTCATTTAAGGTTTAAAGAGGTTTGGATAGACCACTGATGTACTATCATTTTCTCTTTTGCTCGCCAGGAAACTCATTTTTGTTTTTCTATTGTTTTTGTGTTTTTGAAATTTTTTCGATGTTTTTGGATTTTCCGATTTTTGGATTTACTCCCCCTAAAATCAATAAACTAAGATAAATTTAAAAGACACAAAGATATTTACAAAAATGATTTTCCGATGTTGGTTTTACTCTTGCTTGACCTTAATGCCATTTACCAATAATAAAAAGTCAAATCTTGATTTGTCAAATGCTTTGGTAAATAAGTCGGCACGTTGGTCATCGGTGTGGACCTTAACAACATCGATTAGTCTTTTCTCAAAGCAATCACGTATGAAGTGATATTTGATTTCGATGTGTTTGGTCTTTGAATGCTGCACAGGATTTCTAGTGATATCTAAAGCAGCAGAATTATCAACGTAAATAGGAGTAGTTAGGAATTCAAAACCGTAGTCCCGCATTTGTTGTTGGATCCAAAGAACTTGGGAGCAACAACTTGAGGCAGCAATGTATTCAGCTTCGCATGTTGATGTAGCGACACACGTCTGCTTCTTGCACTGCCATGTGACTAGGCGATTTCCTAAGAACTGACATCCAGCCGTTGTGGATTTACCGTCGATTTTGCATCCGCCAAAATCAGAATCACTGAAAGCTACCAATTCAAAGTTATTATCCCTAGGGTACCACAGACCGGTGTCAGGGTACGCCTTCAAATAACGAAAAATCCTTTTTACAGCTGCAAGATGTGAGGCCTTCGGGTTAACTTGATATCTGGCAAGCAGGCACGTTGGGTACATTATGTCTGGCCTTGATGCTGTGAGGTACATAAGAGATCCGATCATTGCGCGATAGTTTGAAGGGCTAACAGCTTCTCCCTTCAAGTCAGGAGTAATTCCGTGATTTGTTGGCAATGGGGTACCAATGGGCGTTGCATCTGACATCTGGAACCGGCTCAAGATGTCACCAACATATTTAGTCTGATGGATGAATATCCCAGACTCTGTTTGTTGTACTTGTAGGCCCAAGAAGAAAGTCATTTCCCCCATAGCACTCATCTCGAATTTATCCTGCATAATGCGCTCGAATTCCCTACACAAGACATCATTAGTAGAACCAAAAATAATATCATCAACGTATACCTGTACCAGAAGAAGATCTCCATCTTGTTCTTTGATGAAAAGAGTACAGTCGATAAGACCTCTACGAAATCCGTTCTCCAGCAGATAGTGTGATAAGGTTGCATACCAAGCTCGTGGTGCTTGATGAAGACCATAGAGAGCTTTGTTGAGCAACCAAACCCGATCGGGATGGATAGGATCTTCAAAACCTGGAGGCTGTTTGACGTACACCTCTTCTTCAACCACACCATGTAAGAATGCACTTTTCACGTCCATCTGATAAACCTTGAATCCTTTGAAGGATGCATAGGCTAGAAAGATTCGAATTGCTTCGAGACGTGCAACAGGTGCATAGACTTCGTTGTAGTCGATCCCTTCAATCTGACGAAAACCTTGAACGACTAAACGTGCTTTGTTTCGGATAACAACTCCGCGGTCATCCTTTTTGCATTTGAAAACCCAACGGGTACCAATCTTCTTGTATCCAGCAGGTTTCTCTACTAGTTTCCAAACACCCAGCTTCTGGAATTGTTGCAGCTATTCCTGCATTGCTTCAACCCAAGCGTTATCTTTCAAGGCTTCTTTCCACGTTCTTGGTTCTTCCTGTGAGACATAACACGCGAAAGACCAATCGTTTTGTTGCCCGGATTCTCGAATAGCTGCATACAAGCCTGCATTGTTGTTGTTTCGCAACATGTTTCTTGTTTGAACGCCACTTTGCACATTTCCAATGATGTTTTGTTGAGGATGGGTATTATGAATCCTTGTTTCTGGATTATCTGGAACTGGAACATTTATACCCAGGTTGTTGAGGTTAAGATCAACAACCAATTCAAGGCCCGGAATTGACGAAGAGGATGATGCAGTAGCCTCAGCTGTTCTATGGGCATCCACTGGAGGAGTACCCTCTGAAGTACCATGAACTGCTGTTGTAGGAGCTTCCTGATCTGCATCTAGAAATTCATCATCCTCTGAAGATTCGTTCAATTCGTTTGCATCATGAAAATCCTCATTGTTGAGAGTATTATTGTTCACCGAAGAAGATGGTTCTTGATTAACAAGAATTGGACGAACCACCGGTGAAACTGTTGCATTGTCACTCTCGAAAAACATCCTAGCCGCAGCATTTTCTTCAACGGCTTCAACATTGATCGAATTGAAGAAATCATCGTACTCAAACATCCAAGGTTGACCCGGATTTTTGACTGGCAAGGTGTGCCTTTGTACTCTGACCTCAGACCATTCCTCGACCCTTTTAGTCTCTAGATTCCAGACTCGTAAGTTAGGGGTGGCATACCCAAGAAAGTATCCATCAATTGCTTTTGCCCCAAACTTTCCATTAGGATCGATGATTGTGCATGGAGCTCCAAACGGTTCTAGATAAGACAAATCTGGTTTCCGTTTTTGAAGAAGCTCAAAGCAGGTCTTGTTGTGCCTTTTGACTGTAAGGACTCGGTTCAATGTATAACATGCAGAGGCCACAGCTTCAGTCCAGAATGGAATGGGTAGCTGTGACTCTACCAACATTGTCCTAGCAGTCTCGATCAATGTGCGGTTCTTACGTTCAGCGACACCATTCTGTTGAGGAGTATAAGCTGCACTAAACTCATGAAGAATACCCTTTGAAGTGCAAAACTCCGTCATGGAATGATTTTTAAATTCAGTACCATTGTCGCTACGTATCCGCCTAACCTTCAACTTATACAAATTCTCAATCTGAATGATCAAGTTTTTGATAATACCAAAGGTCTCACTCTTGTGTGCCATGAATGCTACCCAAGAAAATCTAGAATAATCATCTGTAATCACGAGGCAGTATTGATCACCCCGAATACTCTTGTGCTTGACAGGACCGAACAAATCCATGTGCAAACGTTCAAGAGGAACTGCCACCGTGTTGATCTTCTTTGTAGGGTGCTTCTTCTTCGTTTGCTTTCCTTTCTGGCACGAAACACAGACGTCTTGAAGATGGAAATTTTTAAGGGGAACACCATTCACCAATTCATTTGAAACCAAATGATTCATTTTGCGTAAGTGAATGTGACCCATTCGTCTGTGCCAAGAGATAGTGTCTTTTTCTGTGGCTTTTGAAACGAAACAAGTTGCTTGTGCAGACGTAGTAATAGCTTGGCTCATGTCAAGAACGTACAAATCATTTATCCTTGGAGCCGACAAGAGAATCCATTCTTTTGGGATTTTGAAGCCGGGTTTCAGCACATAACATCCATTAGCATCAAAGTGTACTGAGAATTGCTTGTCACAAATTTGAGAAACACTAAGAAGATTGTGATCAAGCTGCTGCACAAAGTTGATCTTGTCAAAACTGACAATCCCGTTGGATATCATTCCTTCACCCGTTATATATCCACCCTTATCTCCAGCAAAAGCAACATAACCTCCTCTAATAGATTTAACGTTGTAGAGAAGCTTCATGTCGCCTGTCATGTGCCTGGATGCCCCACTATCAACAATCCAATGACTACTGATAGTTCCTCCTGAAGCACCCTGCACATGAACTCAAACGAATTAGTTGGAGATGGGGACCCAAGCCATTGTGGTCTTGGGTCTTCCATTTTCATCAATGACAATAACTTCTTGTCTTTGATGGTTGGTGAATTGTGATGGTCCCCCTGATTCAGTAACCGATTTAGGTTTCCAGGTCTGTTTTGTTTTACCAGTGTCTTTCTTTAAAGTTTTAACTTCTTGATTGTTTGATGTTTTAGAATTGTCTGGTTTTACAGTAACAGATTGTTTTTGAACCACATCGGTTTTAATTGCTTTTTCAATCTTCTTGACCTGTTGGCGCTTCTGTTTCTTTTCCCTTTCTTTTGCAAGGCGGGGATCTTGTTTTGTGGAAACAGATGGCTTACGGTCAGTCTTGCCACGGGGATCATCAACCTTTTCTTTTAGCTTATGAAGATATGGACAATTACGAATAATATGTCCAATGGTTCCACATTCAAAACATGATCTTCGTTCAACAAACCTCGAAGAATCATGTGATCGTCTAGCCGATGATGTTGAACTTTGTGAACCCGAGGTACTAGGCTTTGAACTGCTTGGTTCATTTCTTTTCTCAATAATAGCCTTTTTGACAAAATCTAAGTTGGATTTATTTTCAAACGTTTCAATTTTGATTCGGCTTCTTTTCAGCTTGAGCCGATGTTTTACCTTTGGGTTTGGTGATTTTGCTGTTTTGGCATTGTTGGTGATTTCTTGTTTCCAAATTGCTTTCGGATTTCAGCTTTTGGGATAGGAGGACACTGTGTAACTGTAACTTTAGGTCCTGCCTTTCCCAAGAACTTACTCGTCGAATTCTCAAAGACTTTACTGATTAAGGATTGATTAACATTCTTAATAGGAAAATCTTTGTCAGAGTAAATTTTGTCATCACCAACAAGAGTGTACAGCAAATTCACACTCTCCGACTCTTTTGCAGACGAGGACTCGATTGCAACAGTCTTATCGGTTTGTACAGGGGGATCACATAGAATGTGATTCTCAAGAGGTATGTCCTCATTTTTGGCTACCGCATCAGACTTTGCTGGGACAGTATCATCAGATTCATCATCAGAAGAATCAGCATCCTCAATCACAACTGGAGGATCTTGATTCTGTTCAGCACTTATAAATGTATCTGCTGACACATCTGAATCTGAGGATACTTCCTTTTGGTATCCGAGCCCTGCAGCAAACTCCTTAACATCTAGAGGCACAGATGGCTCAAAGAACACTCTGTCCTCTTCATCAGGCATGGCATCATAATTATGTCTCACTGGTGGTGGACACTTCTTGTAGCCTATGCATGTGACATCTCTCTTTTCCTTCTGAACATCAATGATGTGATCTAACACATAGCTAGAGCTCAAATAACTGTCTAGCTTGAGTTGGATCGCATCACTTTCGGTTTTCACACAAGCCATCTCTTTTTGCATAATCTCAAGGCGAGATATATACAAATTAATATCAGTTTGTTTTCTTGAAACCATTTTAGTCAGTTCAGTTTTATCTTTCTTTAATGTTTCAATTACTGACTTAAATTCTTTTTCATGGTTTTCATAAAACATGTTGGCTTCTGTGCATTTGGAAAGATCCACAGTCAATTTCTGATTGTGGAGGAAAGTCACATCATACTTTTCTTGCAAAGCGTCATGCTTACTTTGCAAGTTACTCAAATTCTCATTCACAGTAGTATGTTTGTCTTGCAAGTCAAACAAACTGGCTTGTAAAGCATCATGTTTGCCTTGCAACTCAGACATACTTTTCTCTATTTCAGCACATCTAGCATGCAACCTAGTACATTCATCACAATTAACAGCAGTGGGTTCATCGACACATACCTGACTTGATGAACTGTCGACATTAGCCATAAAGGCTGAATGGAGAGAAGACGAAGTATAAGCAGCTTGATCCACCAGAATAGATCTTCTTTGAGTTTCTGCTGCAGCTTCTCCCAAGAGTTCATCAAGATCTGCATCGATTGCTGCATTCGATGTCTCACCCACATGATCATCACCAGAATTGGATGATTCTTCATCAACACTTCTACTGTACCCAGAAGAGTCTTCATCTTCAGACGATTCACCACCACTGGCAGAAGATTCTCCACCACTGGTGTGAACTAGCTCCTTCACAATCTGAGCAAAACATGCTGTTCCATCGGGAGCATCACCACCCAACTGGATTGACCAGTCACAACCTTCATCTACCTGAACCGCAAGTGCCCGGTTGGTTTGGTTGTTGACGGGTACCATGGTACGATCATTGTTTCTGTTCTGCCGGTTGCCTTGGTTTCTGAAGGGGTTTTGATTCCCGTGCTGTGCTGGCTTTGTACATTCCCGTTTAAAGTGACCCCGTTCACCACAGTTGAAGCACTTTACAGCTTGCTTATCGAACCCATACTTGGTGTCTCGCTTACTTTCCAAGCTGGTTCTGCCAGTACTTTCCATCCAATCCTTTGCTCTTCTCACAGCACTAGCAAAGGCCCACTTGATATCCATCAAGTCCATCTCTTCTTTATCAATCTGCCTGTAATCTTCTTGTGTCAGATTAATGTTGCCAATCTGACCTTCAATTAACCCACAGTACACACTCACTACAGTGTTAAGGAGCTCCATGTGTTCCTTAGCTACTTCCACACTGATTTTAGAGAAGCTTGACGTGTCGAGCTGTACTGTACCTGGCTTTGATTGTTGACTAGCAGATGATGTTCCTCCATAACATGCACGTTGTTGTTGAGCAGGAGGCGGAGGAGGAGGTGGTTGTATTGGATTTCCGTACATATCTGTGGTGGGAGGTGGCTTAACAGGAACTTGCACAGGGTTGCCATACATATCCGTGCTAGTAACAAACGCTGTTTGAAGTGGAGCATGTGGACCGGTTCTAGCAGACGAAGAATTGGAAGTTCCACAGTACATCTCTGGATTTTGCGCCACTGGAACTCTTTTTGCCTTTAATGTTTCCTCCTGATCCTTGTTTTCCAAAAGTTGCACGAATTCGTTGATATTAGTGGTTCTCAACACTCCGTTGTACTTCAGGATTTCCAAGAAACTACTCCATTGAGGAGGCAAAGCATCAGCAAACTTCTTCACAACTTCAGCTTGAGTTGTCACTACACTATAATTATCCAATTCCGTAAGCAAATGATAAAATCGGCTTGTCATATCTCCCAAGGACTCCTTATCCATACAAGTGAAACCTTCGAATTCTTTCTTGAGAAGATCATGACGCATTTGACGTGTTGCTGCATTTCCCACTCCTCTGTTTTTCAATCCGTCCCACAACTTCTTTGTTGTCTTGAAGCTGACAAACTGATGGTAGATATCTTTACTCAACGCCTGAGTGAGAATGGCGTATGCCTTCTTTTCCAGATCATAGGTTTTCTTTTTATCTTCTGGAAGATCAGCAAACGTAGCAGAATCTGAAGCAGCAACCTCTATGGCTTGATCGAAATCTGTGGTGAAACGTATCCACAGTTCGGTATTTTGACCGAGAACATATGTTTTAAATCTCTCAACCCATCCTGGATATTCATTCAAATGCATCAACTTTGGAGGTCGATTCAAACTTCCTGTTTCACTTTCGCTTAGTAGAATACTTTGAATGCTCGGAGTTTGATTCGATACCAATGCCCATTGATTTCCCTGAGAAGATGTCGATACCGGCGACTCGGCCCATAAAGGAGATGACCTTGTATTCGTGTATTTTCCATCGTCTGGAGCCGGTGTACCCCACCATGAGGGAGTGACATTTGATCTTGTATATTCACCATTATCTGGAGCCGGATTCCACCAACTCGGATTCATGATTGATAAGCAAAATAAATACTAAGTGAGAATAATCCGAAAGATCACACAGCCGAAGGATCCTGGTCGAAAGATCTGAAATCACAGAAACTAGTTAACAATAAACTGACCACAATCGAAAGATCAACACTTGTTCGAAGGATCAACAGTACTCGAAAGATTACTGTTGAATCTCGAACAATGATGTCGAAAGATTCAAGAACTCGAAGGATTCCCTTTTGAAAGATCCTTATCTTTCGAGTTAAATCCCTATCTTTCGGACACTGTCTTTCGAATAGATTCCTTTATCGAAGGATATGTTTCAGACTTCGAAGGATGGGTCGAAGGATGATAGTCTTTCGAGCCTTCCTTGATCGAAAGATAGTCGAAAGATGATCTCTTTCGAGAGATTCTGACACACTGACGCTGATGTGACAGGTTGGTGAAAAAGGTGATGGGTAGGTAAGGTCAACTTTCGGCAAAGAGTATGGCAGGCTGACAACTTTCCCACCAACTAAGATTTTGAAAGATAATTTGCCCAAAAAGGAAACCTTATCCTAAAACCAGTCACCGGAGCTTTAACCGGAATTTTCGCCGGAAAACACAAAGTCACTTAAAAACAAGTTTTAAGTTACCCAACCCACTTATGAACACTCCCGGTAAGTTTAAAACACGTTTTCCAGTTTAAAAGTGTAGAAAAACCAACAAAAACGGGTGTTAAACCAAGTGTTCAAACACACACCAAGAACTTGAAAAACCCGGTTTTAAACAAGGTAAAGAGCCAAGCTCTGATACCACTTGTAGGTCCCTCTAGGAGGATGACGAACCTCAAACCTTGTTATACTAACCCACTAGCGAGTGCGGAATCCAAGCTAGCAAGCAAACCGGGATGAGACAAGTATCAACACAAACACACAAAGGTTCACCGATTAACACAACTTGTATTAATGCAAATGAAGGTTTCGGTTACAAGCACAATGTTTACAAATCTAACTTGCAAACTCTCAAAGTGTGTGTGTGTTTCGGACAGAATGCTCTCAACTATCTCTCGGTATCTTTCTGTCTGTGCATCTCTCTAACAAGTCTCTCAAGTCTCTACCCAAAGCAACACACTTCATGGGTATTTATACCCATACACAGCAGGTCTGGTCGAAGGATTAGACAGATTGTCCGAAGGACCATCTGTCGACCACAATGGCCATCGAAGGATCCATATATACTTCGAAGGATAGCATATCCTTCGAAGTCCATCAGTATCCTTCGTGGTTTATCTTTCGAGCCAATCGAAGGATAGACATAATCCTTCGATTGCTCATCCTTCGACTCAGACACTTCACAAACAAATTTACTAACTGTTGACTGAGTCAAACCAGGAGGACGGTTGACTTGGTCAACTTACAAGACTGACAAGGACATCGTTTACATCGTGACCAATTACAGACAAAGTACAGACACAAGTGCACCAACAGTTGTTTTTCGTGGTGTCCAGTTACGGTGGATTTTTTTATGGTAAGGGTTGTTCAAGTCAACTCGAAACCAATAACTCAAGATTTTTAATGAAATGTTTTATGAATTATAACCAAGAATGGTTGAGAATTAGATCGAGAGTTTACAAGAGATGTGGGAAAAAAGTTTGCAGCTAAATATGTATATATAGTCTAAAACGGCGAAAAATATTTTATTCATCTAAAATAGAAATATTAATGTTGGAGCGGGCCGGGGCGCATATCACATCAACCTTCCTCTTCACGCAGGTTAGACCACACCCCCTCTCACAACCGGATAACGCCTCGTGGGGTGGTGTTTGACGCACTTTCCCCGATGACGTTGAAAGGGCGTTACTCGGTTACAGTAAGTCTTAGATACAAAAAATTGCTGATAGTAAAAGTTAAAAGTTGATTGATGAGTTCCCTAACCGGAGTTCGAAGATGAGAAGTATCATATGGAACAAATTCCTATAACTCTTGGTGAGTATGCTGCAACTAAACGCAAAGATAAGAAACCTTCCTAAAATGGGTTTCCACAGCCGATTCAACCATTACGTATTTGTACGTGTCATGCTTACCACTAGAAAAAAAATTGTTAGCTGTTAATTTGGAGTAAAACACAATATAAATGTATTTTTGTTTCTTTACAACTATTTTTCTTTCTATGTTCTCCCTTTTTCGTTCTTTATCTTTTAATTACTTTCTAATTGTTTTTACAAAATCAGTGTATAATTAAATTTATCTTTTATCTTTAACAACAGAAATCTAAAAGTTTAATTCGATATCTTCAGGCAAAGTATTGTAAAATCTGGTTCACGAACCTTTTACGTCCTTCATTTCTTTTCACTCTGAACTTCCTTTGTCCTAATTAGCTGGCTCGTTACTTTCATTCAACTTAAAATAACGAGAACGTTATTTGGTGTAGGTGTATATTCTTCAAGGAGAATTGAAAACAAGTAAATAACAATAAGGTTACAAATGAAACATTTAAAAGGAGAGGAGAAAAGAATTTATTAATTACCTCTTTTACCTTGTTCTTCTTATTCATGGTTAGTTGTGAATATTAAACCTGACGTACTCGTTTGTTATGCTTAACTTAAACTTCGAGGATGGGATTTCCTTGCTTATAAAAGTTGGAATTTATAACGTGTAGTTTCCTTTTCAATTCCTTGTATAATTAAGAGTACATAATATACATACATTGTACATTACATAAGTATTACTTCTGCTCTTTCTCAAATTAAGCAGTGGGGTAGGAAGCCTGCATGGCAATGCCGCAAAGACCTTCTTTAGCCTCAACATCTCTTTGCATCATGATGTACCCCTCTTGACCCCAACTTGTTCCCCATGAGTTCTTCACCAACCAATACTTAGTCCCGTCATCGCTAGTCCCATAACCAACCGCAGTAACACCATGGTCCAGTTCCGTGCCACAGTCTCCTGTAAACACACCACTGGAGTAGAACTGGAAGTCTGACCCACTAGCATCAATAGCAACTGAGACGGGCTGACTGGCCACAGCTTTTAACAGCGCACTTTCACTGTTGGCAGGAACATCTTCGTGACCAGTAATTGCTGCGGCATGGTTAGATGCCTCGTTGCTGTTGCAGGTGCCATCAACACCTTTGTACGGGTAGTTGGTCTCCGTAGTGAGGCCTTTATTGTTTACGATAAAATCAAAGGCATTGTCCATAAGACCACCCTCGCATCCCTGATCTACACCGCTAGTGTCACAGTCCACGAGCTCTTGTTCAGATAGAGACACCAGTTTACCTGTTTTCAGTTGGGTTATTCCTTCCATAGCTGCCACAGCCGAAAACGCCCAGCAACACCCTACGTATCATCATGAATATTGATGTCAGAAGCATGAGATGTGGTTCTGTTAATAACAACCTCATGATCCTAGTACTTGGACCATGTCAGATTTGTAAAAATTCCCAAAATAATTTCAGCTTACCACATTGGCCTTGGTCTTTAACAGGCGTCACTGCACCTTTCTTTCTCCAATCGATCGATGATGGAACCGCTGTAACATTTTCAGACCTGAAAGCAGAGGTTGAAGGGGAGCATTCATGTGCCTTGAATCTGTTCCTAGCTGTTCTGAACTCTTCATTGGTAAGGTCCGCAAACTCGTTGACTGCTAGTTTGTAACCTGTGTTCATCGCGTTGTTGAATGACTGTATGTACTGGACGTTGTCATGGAAAATCTTTGAACGTCGTTCCTTCTCAGCAGCATCCTTGTATGTGCGTCCATAGCGAGCCATCCATTGCTCGTGGCTTTCATAGCTGGAGTTTTCGGAGAGCAAACGCGACGCAACATGTGAAAGCAAAGAAGCCGAGAAGAGGAGCAAAAGCAAACAAGCCAAGGAAGTGTGGTTTCTGGATGACATAGTGCAGCTAGTAGTTATAAGAGAGAGCTTAAAGAAACGAGTTGGATTGAACTCTAGTATACCCTGGGCTTGGCTTTATACAGAAATAGGGGTTGGCCCTTTTTGTAAACAAAACGGAAGTACGTGAAAGACAAGATGGCCTGATTTTGAAATATAAATTAATGTGAGCTAGTAACGTACTCTGTATGTTGTTTAGAATGATGATTAGTTTCTAATCAATCTAAGCAACTTTGGTTTTTCTAATTTGGACCGTATTGCTCTATTTTAAATATGTTGTGTTGTGCACTCTTTTGTTTTATTCACATGTACATAGAATCTATGTTAACTTAAAAAAATATACTCTTGACATTGTTTTTTGCATGTATAAGCTGTTTCCTCTAAATCAAAATTAAGTATGGTTTATACGCATTTGTCCGTTGTAACCTTCTACTATTAATTCTTGGACTTCATATATTTTAAGTTAGCTTCGCATGTCTTCTAAGATGATAAATGCTTAAATGTTGAGAAAAAAAACTCTTAAAGAAAAACATAAGTACATATTGATCTTTAGAAACCGGAAAAACTACACTCGATTTCGATCCACTTGTAGGAGAAGATATTGATATGTTCGTTTGCGCTACTTAGCCAACGAAACACGTAGCAACGTACTTCACACGTAGTATACAACTACAATTCGATTAGGGTTTGGATTCTTAAAGTTGAAAAAGTGGATATTAAATAATTAACTCGTACGTACAACTGGGGTGTTGTTTTTGACCTTTGAGAAGTGTAATCGAGTCTATGACCAAGGTTCAACTTACTAAATTCAGCCAAGAGGCGCGCTCTTTGTGGGCACTTGTTGATTCCTTGATCGATAAGGTCCAGAAAATTTAAAGGAATTTTGAAGGACGTATAGTCGAAACACCCTCCTTGACTATAAAGTGTCGTCCATGTCCATGTTTACAGGTAGAGAAAAACGTGTTAGGTGTTAATTTATTCGTAAAGGCTACTTTACCTTGTATAATGTTCCATTCTAGAGCTAGTTGTTCGGCACCGGTTTTAACACCCCTAACGTTAAACTAGAAAACTCATCAGACTAAGTGTAATGGTTTGTTTTTTTAACTCTCGCGTCATAAAACGATAAGGTCCAGAAAATTTAAAGGAATTTTGAAGGACGTATAGTCGAAACACCCTCCTTGACTATAAAGTGTCGTCCATGTCCATGTTTACAGGTAGAGAAAAACGTGTTAGATGTTAATTTATTCGTAAAGGCTACTTTACCTTGTATAATGTTCCATTCTAGAGCTAGTTGTTCGGCACCGGTTTTAACACCCCTATCGTTAAACTAGAAAACTCATCAGACTAAGTGTAATGGTTTGTTTTTTTAACTCTCGCGTCATAAAACGGCTGGCAAATCACTTAATCACTTTGTTTTAAAATATTTAACTGCACACGTATTGATTTCACCGGTTTTAATCACACCCAATCATTCTTTAATCATTACTTTTTTATTGAAATCTTATATAAATCTTATTATTATTTTAAATTAACTTAGACAAATAAAATGAAAAAAAATCCATTAACTGTTTTAAAAAAATGTACAATTGAATTTAAAATCTTAGAAAATGCACAATAAAAATTAAATTACAAATAAAAAGAAAAAAAAAGACAAAATAAAATAATTGAACATATGAAAAGGCTTTAAAAAAACCACTACTCGTCTTCGTCGTGACCTCTCCATTTCGCGTAGAATGCGCCGGCAAATCTTGTTTTTTTTCCAGTTATATGTTTTTCCAAGTTCGATATACGATCCGTGTTAAACCCCTGAACCGTGAGTCTACAGGCATTGGTTTTCGTTCCCTAAGGTCTAATAATCTTTTATTTTCCAATCGAGACTCTCGATTTGCCCTTTGATTTCGTAATTGGTTGAAGATGAACCGCCACCTTTTTATGATCTTGACGTGTTTATATTTGTATTGGTGATGTGTGAGTGATGTGGCATGCTTTCTTGACTTGCCCTTATATGATATTTATGTGTTAATATTTGTTCAAGTACGGTAAGTGTGTACTGGGTGTAAGGTTGAGTCTTTTGACTTTGAATAAGCATACGAAGACGTGGTTCGGATTCAATACTAGGGTGATAATACCACATAGCTACTAGTTGTGGAGTGAATAGGTTGGGCGGATTTTGACTTTGGGTGTTTTTCGTGGTGTCCAGTTACGGTGGATTTTTTATGGTAAGGGTTGTTCAAGTCAACTCGAAACCAATAACTCAAGATTTTTAATGAAATGTTTTATGAATTATAACCAAGAATGGTTGAGAATTAGATCGAGAGTTTACAAGAGACGTGGGAAAAAAGTTTGCAGCTAAATATGTATATATAGTCTAAAACGGCGAAAAATATTTTATTCATCTAAAATAGGAATATTAATGTTGGAGCGGGGCGCATATCACATCAACCTTCCTCTTCACGCAGGTTAGACCACACCCCCTCTCACAACGGATAACGCCTCGTGGGGTGGTGTTTGACGCACTTTCCCCGATGACGTTGAAAGGGCGTTACTCGGTTACAGTAAGTCTTAGATACAAAAAATTGCTGGTAGTAAAAGTTAAAAGTTGATTGATGAGTTCCCTAACCGGAGTTCGAAGATGAGAAGTATCATATGGAACAAATTCCTATAACTCTTGGTGAGTATGCTGCAACTAAACGCAAAGATAAGAAACCTTCCCAAAATGGGTTTCCACAGCCGATTCAACCATTACGTGTTTGTACGTGTCATGCTTACCACTAGAAAAAAAATTATTAGCTGTTAATTTGGAGTAAAACACAATATAAATGTATTTTTGTTTCTTTACAACTATTTTTCTTTCTATGTTCTCCCTTTTTCGTTCTTTATCTTTTAATTACTTTCTAATTGTTTTTACAAAATCAGTGTATAATTAAATTTATCTTTTATCTTTAACAACAGAAATCTAAAAGTTTAATTCGATATCTTCAGGCAAAGTGTTGTAAAATCTGGTTCACGAACCTTTTACGTCCTTTATTTCTTTTCACTCTGAACTTCCTGTTGATACATGTTTGTGGACGCGACTCGACTCGGTTCGACTTGGCTCGACTCGACTCGGTTCGACTTGGCTCGGTTCGACTCGGTTAGGTCCGGCTCAAGCCCGACGTCACGACATTCCTCCGTCGTGCGCTCCAGAGTTCGACACGCGAAGCACGGAGAGCCGCGAACCATTCCCGTCGCCACATCACCATGACATCATCATGATGATGTCATGATGATGTCATAAGTTGACTAAACACTTTGAATCTTCAAATGTGGTGTTTTACGTAAAGAAGCATGAAGCATGGGCCAATCAGAATCAAGCAACATAGGGCCCAAGCCCATTAATTGGCGAAACAAAGAAGAAGTTGACGAAACAAAGTGTTTCGTCAACAAATGTTGCCTTTCGTCGCTGCCTCGTCGAGCAATGATGTGATTCGCCAAGTCCTTTCTGTTTCATTGTGCGGTGACTATAAATAGTCTGTCTGTGGATAAGATATGCAAGAGAACACATTGTAGAACACAGAGAGCATATTTGTGAGAGCACACACACTGAGAGAGAGTTTGCAAAATAGATTTGTAAACATTGCTTTGTAACCGAACCTTTCATACGTATTAATACAGTGGTGTTAATCGGTGAATATTGCGTGTTGTGTTTGTGCGTGTTCTATCTCGGTTTGCCTTTCCGGTTGGATTCCGCACAACCGGGTTGGTTAGTATACAAGGATTAGGCGACTAGATCCTCCTAGCCGGACCTACAAGTGGTATCAGAGCCTGGGCTCTTATCCTTGTTAAAACCGAGTGTGTTCTTGGTTTGTTTTTCGGGTGTTAAAGCTTATATTTTTTCTGAAAAACTTCTGAAATTTGGGTTTAAGTTTGTGTTTTGCTTGGTGTTTTGTTAAAAACCTTATTATTTCTCATGTTCACTTGTTTATTGTAGGTTTTTATTAAACATATTAGCAAAATCTTGTGTTCGGAAGCTTGTGAGTTCACCGGAAAACTCATATTTCTGAGTTGTGTTCTTCATGTCTTCAAACTTTTCTTCATAAAAATAACCTTTTTGATCTTTGAGGATAAGATTTGAGAGTTGTTTGTGTATTGGGAAGGGATAACTGATTAAAATATTAGACCCATATCTTGTTTGGTGAAAAGCAGTGTGGGTAAGCCGAAAGGGGGTCTGTTGTGTCAGGAAGATAAAGTCAATCAGTTCACCAACCCCTGACATCTTTTTGACGAATCAGACTTTTGACGAAAGTGGTCTGATTCGCCAAAAAGGAAATCTTCGACGAAACAGAGTGTCAACGAAACACAAAGTGATCCGTCAAAGTGTGTTTGACGAAAGAGAAGGTTCCTGTTTCGTCAAACAAGTGTTGTGATGTGGGCTTGACTCTTGGGCCATTAATACATTTCGTCAAAGCCCAACAATAAATTACTTAATTTCATCAACTTTAAAAGGGGGCCCATATAACAAGTATTTGATTCGCCAAATTATCAACGCTCAAAAGGGACTTTCTGTTTCATAACTATTTCGTTAACTTGGGCCATAAGACAAGCAAGCCCAAGTGTGTGTGAATAAATTTCGTCAAAGCTCATATAAAATTTCAGTTTCGCCATTCTCTTGTGGGCTTTGAAATTTGATTCGTCAAGTGGAATTTCCAAAATCTAAAATTTTGTTTCGTCGAGGTGAGTATTTGGGCTCTTGTTTCGCCAAGCCCAAACCTGATTCGTCAAACCTTTTATTTCGCCAAGTGTTTAAAATTCAGTTTCGCCTAACATTCTGCTTCGTCGAAACACTTATAATTTTAAACAGAAGGTGTGCAAGTGTGACATAACAGTTTAATTTGAGTGTCATTTTCAGGTGATTATCTTTCTTTATCAAACATGAACCCAAGTTGGTGGGGAACTCCGGCTCCAGATAGTGGAAAATACACAAGTACAGGTTCAACTCCCTCATGGTGGGGTACACCGGCTCCCGATAGTGGAAAGTACACGTGCACAAGTCTATCACCTTCATGGGCCGAGTCTCCGGTATCGACATCTTCTCAGGGAAATCAATGGGCATTGGTATCGAATCAAACTCCGAGTATCCAAAGTATCTTACTGAGTGAAAGCGAAACAGGAAGTTTAAATCGACCTCCAAAGCTGATGCATTTAAACGAGTATCCGGGTTGGGCTGATAGATTCCGTACATATGTTTTGGGTCAAAATACAGAGCTGTGGATACGTTTCACCACAGATTTTGATCAAGCTATCGAAGTCGCCGCTTCAACAACTGCTAGTTTTGCCGATCTTCCAGAAGATCAAAAGAAAATATATGATCTGGAAAAGAAAGCCTACGCCATTCTCACTCAGGCGTTAAGCAAAGACATCTATCATCAGTTTGTCAGCTTCAAGACTACAAAGAAGTTGTGGGACGGTTTGAAAACCAGGGGAGTAGGGAATGAAGCAACACGTCAATTGCGTCATGATCTGCTCAAGAAAGAATTCGACTGTTTCACGTGCTTAGATAAGGAGTCTTTGGGAGACATGACAAGTCGGTTTTATCATTTGCTTACTGAGTTGAATAATTTTGGTGTGACAACGACTCAAGCGGAAGTGGTGAAAAAGTTTGCTGATGCTTTGCCTCCCCAATGGAGTAGTTTCTTGGAAATCCTGAAGTATAACGGAGTGTTGAAAACTACAAATATCAACGACTTCGTGCAGCTTCTGGAAAACAAGGATCAGGAGGAAACATTAAAGGCGAAGAGAGTTCCATTGCCACAAAATCCTGAAATGTATTGTGGAACTTCCAATACTTCGTCTGCAAGAACAGGTCCACATGCTCCTTTGCAAACAGCGTTTGTCACTAGCACGGATATGTATGGCAATCCGGTGCAAGTTCCTGTAAAGCCACCTCCTACCACCGACATGTATGGAAATCCAATACAGCCACCTCCTCCTCCTCCTGCTCAAACACAACGTGCATGTTATGGAGGAACATCATCTGCTGGTCAACAATCAAAGCCAAGTACAGTACAGCTCGACACTTCCAGCTTCTCCAAAGTCAGTGTAGAAGTAGCTAAGGAACACATGGAGCTGCTTAACACTGTAGTGAGCGCGTACTGTGGGTTAATAGAAGGTCAGATTGGCAACATTAATCTGACACAAGAAGATTACAGGCAGATTGATAAGGAAGATATGGACTTGATGGATATCAAGTGGGCCTTTGCGAGTGCTGTGAGAAGAGCAAAGGATTGGATGGAAAGTACTGGAAGAACCAGCTTGGAAAGCAAGAGAGACACCAAGTATGGGTTCGATAAACAAGCTGTTAAGTGCTTCAACTGTGGTGAACGGGGTCACTTTAAAAGGAAGTGCACAAAGCCAGCTCAACACGGGAATCAAAACCCCTTCAGAAACCAAGGCAACCAGCAGAACAGAAACAATGAGCGTACATTGGTGCCTGTCAACAACCAAACCAACCGGGCACTTGCAGTTCAGGTGGATGAAGGTTGTGACTGGTCAATTCAGTTGGGTGGTGATGCTCCTGATGGAACAGCATGTTTTGCTCAGATCGTGAAGGAGTTAGTTCACACCAGTGGTAGAGAATCTTCTGCCAGTGGTGGTGAATCGTCTGAAGATGAAGATTCGTCTGGGTACAGCAGGAGTGTTAATGAAGAATCATCCAATTCTGGTGATGATCATGTTGGAGAGACATCAAATGCAACAATCGTTGCAGATATTGATGAACTTTTAGAAGAAGCTGCAGCAGAAGCTCAAAGAAGATCTATTCTGGTGGATCAAGCTGCTTATACTTCGTCTTCTCTCCATTCAGCCTTTATGGCTAATGTCGACGGTTCATCAAGTCAGGTATGTGTCGATGAACCCACTGCTATTAACTGTGATGAATGTGATAGATTGCATGCTAGGTGTGCTGACTTAGAAGGAAACATGTCTGAGTTGCAAGCCAAACATGATGCTTTACAAGCTAGTTTGTTTGACTTGCAAGACAAACATAGTTCCTTGAGTGCTGAGTGGTGTGACTTGCAAAGCAAGCATGAGGCTTTGCAAGAGAAATATGATGTGACATTCATTCACAATCAGAAATTGACTGTGGATCTCTCAAAATGCACAGAAGCCAACATGTTTTATGAAAACCATGAAAAAGAATTTAAGTCAGTAATTGAGACCTTAAAGAAAGATAAAACTGAACTGACAAAAATGGTTTCAAGAAAACAAACTGATATTAATTTGTATATATCTCGCCTGGAGATTATGCAAAAGGAGATGGCTTGTGTGAAAACAGAAAGCGATGCAATCCAGCTTAAGCTAGACAGTTATTTGAGCTCTAGCTATGTGTTGGATCACATCATTGATGTTCAGAAGGAAAAGAGGGATGTCACATGCATTGGCTACAAGAAATGTCCACCACCAGTTAGACACAATTATGATGCCATGCCTGATGAAGAGGACAGGGTATTCTTTGAACCATCTGTGCCTCTAGATGTGAAAGAGTTTGCTGCAGGACTCGGATACCAAAAGGAAGTATCCTCAGATTCAGATGTGTCAGCAGATACATTTGTAAGTGCTGAACAGAATCAAGATCCTCCAGTTGTGATTGAGGATGCTGATTCTTCTGATGATGAATCTGATGATACTGTCCCAGCAAAGTCTGATGCGGTAGCCAAAAATGAGGACATACCTCTCGAGAATCACATTCTATGTGATCCCCCTGTAAAACCCGCTAAGACTGTTGCAACTGAGTCCTCATCTGCAGAAGAGCCGGAGAGTGTGAATTTACTGTACACTCTAGTTGGTGATGATAAAATTTACTCAGACAAAGATTTTCCCATTAAGAATGTTAATCAATCCTTAATCTGTAAAGTCTTTGAAAATTCGACAAGTAAGTTTTTGGGAAAGACAGGACCACGTGTTACAGTTACACAGTGTCCTCCTATTCCAAAGGCTGAAATTCGAAAACAATTTGGAAACAAGAAATTACCAACAGTGCCAAAACAGCAAAATCACACCAAGCCCAAAGGAAAATCACCGGCTCAAACTCAAAAGAAGCCGAATCAGAAAAACAAGAATGTAAACTTTGGGAAATCAACGGGAACGGACAAAATTGAAACGTTTGAAAATAAATCTAACTTAGATTTTGTCAAGAAAGCTACTGTTTTGAAAAGAAATGAACAAAACAGTTCACAGCCTAGTACCTCGGGTTCACAAAGTTCAACATCATCGACTAATCGATCACATGATACTTCGGGGTTTGTAGAACGAAGATCATGTTTTGAGTGTGGAACCATTGGACATATTATTCGTAATTGTCCATATCTTCATAAGCAAAAAGAAAAGGTTGATGATCCCCGTGGCAAGACTGACCGTAAGCCATCTGTTTCCACAAAACAAGATCCCCGACTTGTAAAAGAAAGGGAAAAGAAACAGAAACGCCAACAGGTCAAGAAGATTGAGAAAGCAATTAAAATCGATGTGGTTCAAAAACAATCTGTTGCTGTAAAACCAGACAATTCTAAAACTTCAAACAATCAAGAAGTTAAAATTTTAAAGAAAGACACTGGTAAAACAAAACAGACCTGGAAACCAAAATCGGTTACTGAATCAGGGGGACCATCACAATTCACCAACCATCAAAGACAAGAAGTTATTGTCATTGATGAAAATGGAAGACCCAAGACCACAATGGCTTGGGTCCCCATCTCCAACTAATTCATTTGAGTTCATGTGCAGGGTGTTCCAGGAGGAACTGTCAGTAGTCATTGGATTGTTGATAGTGGGGCATCCAGGCACATGACAGGCGACATGAAGCTTCTCTACGACGTTAAATCTATTAGAGGAGGTTATGTTGCTTTTGCTGGAGATAAAGGTGGATATATAATGGGTGAAGGAATGATATCCAACGGGATTGTCAGCTTTGACAAGATCAATTTTGTGCAACAACTTGATCATAATCTTCTTAGTGTTTCTCAAATTTGTGACAAGCAATTTTCAGTACACTTTGATGCTAATGGATGTTATGTGCTGAAGCCGGGCTTCAAAATTCCAAAAGAATAGATTCTCTTGTCAGCTCCAAGGATAAATGATTTGTACGTCCTTGACATGAGCCAAGCTATTACTACGTCTGCACAAGCAACTTGTTTCGTTTCCAAAGCCACAGAAAAAGACACTATCTCTTGGCACAGACGAATGGGTCACATTCACTTACGCAAGATGAATCATTTGGTTTCAAATGAATTGGTGAATGGTGTTCCCCTCAAAAATTTCCATCTTCAAGACGTCTGTGTTTCATGCCAGAAAGGAAAGCAAACAAAGAAGAAGCACCCTACAAAGAAAATCAACACGGTGGCAGTTCCTCTTGAACGTTTGCACATGGATTTGTTCGGTCCTGTCAAGCACAAGAGTATTCGGGGTGATCAATACTGCCTCGTGATTACTGATGATTATTCAAGATTTTCTTGGGTGGCGTTCATGGCACATAAGAGTGAAACCTTTGGCATTATCAAAAACATGATCATTCAGATTGAAAATTTGTATAAGTTGAAGGTTAGGCGGATACGTAGCGACAATGGTACTGAATTTAAAAATCATTCCATGACGGAGTTTTGCACTTCAAAAGGTATTCTTCATGAGTTTAGTGCAGCTTATACTCCTCAACAGAATGGTGTCGCTGAACATAAGAACCGCACATTGATCAAGACTGCTAGGACAATGTTGGTAGAGTCGCAGTTACCCATTCCATTCTGGACTGAAGCTGTGGCCTCTGCATGTTATACATTGAACAGAGTCCTTACAGTCAAAAGGCACAACAAGACCTGCTTTGAGCTTCTTCAAAAACGGAAACCAGATTTGTCTTATCTAGAACCGTTTGGAGCTCCATGCACAATCATCGATCCTAATGGAAAGTTTGGGGCAAAAGCAATTGATGGATACTTTCTTGGGTATGCCACCCCTAACCTACGAGTCTGGAATCTAGAGACTAAAAGGGTCGAGGAATGGTCTGAGGTCAGAGTACAAAGGCACACCTTGCCAGTCAAAAATCCGGGTCAACCTTGGATGTTTGAGTACGATGACTTCTTCAATTCGATCAATGTTGAAGCCGTTGAAGAAAATGCTGCGGCTAGGATGTTTTTCGAGAGTGACAATGCAACAGTTTCACCGGTGGTTCGTCCAATTCTTGTTAATCAAGAACCATCTTCTTCGGTGAACAATAATACTCTCAACAATGAGGATTTTCATGATGCAAACGAATTGAACGAATCTTCAGAGGATGATGAATTTCAAGATGCAGATCAAGAAGCCCCAACAACAGCAGTTCATGGTACTTCAGAGGGTGCTCCTCCAGTAGATGCCCATAGAACAGCTGAGGCTACTGCATCATCCTCTTCGTCAATTCCGGGCCTTGATTTGGTTGTTGATCTTAATCTTAACAACCTGGGTATAAATATTCCAGTTCCAAATAATTCAGAAACAAGGATTCATAATACCCATCCTCAACAAAAATCATTGGAAATGTGCAAAGTGGCGTTCAAACAAGAAAGATGTTGCGAAACAACAACAATGCAGGCTTGTATGCAGCTATTCGAGAATCCGGGCAACAAAACGATTGGTCCTTCGCGTGTTACGTTTCACAGGAAGAGCCAAGGACGTGGAAAGAAGCCTTGAAAGATAACGCTTGGGTGGAAGCAATGCAGGAAGAACTGCAACAATTCCAGAAGCTGGGTGTCTGGAAACTCGTAGAGAAACCTGCTGGATATAAGAAGATTGGTACCCGTTGGGTGTTTAAATGCAAAAAGGATGACCGCGGAGTTGTTATCCGAAACAAAGCATGTTTAGTCGTTCAAGGTTTTCGTCAGATAGAAGGCATCGACTACAACGAAGTGTATGCACCAGTGGCACGTCTCGAAGCAATTCGAATCTTTCTAGCCTATGCGTCCTTCAAAGGATTCAAGGTTTATCAAATGGACGTGAAAAGTGCATTCTTACATGGTGTGGTGGAAGAAGAGGTATATGTCGAACAGCCTCCAGGTTTTGAAGATCCTATCCATCCCGATCGGGTTTGGTTGCTCAACAAAGCTCTTTATGGTCTTCATCAAGCACCGCGAGCTTGGTACGCAACCTTATCTAACTATCTGCTGGAGAACGGTTTTCGAAGGGGTCTTATCGACTGTACTCTCTTCATCAAAGAACAAGATGGAGATCTTCTACTGGTACAGGTATACGTTGATGATATTATTTTTGGTTCTACTAATGATGTTTTGTGTAGGAATTTCGAGCGCATTATGCAGGATAAATTCGAGATGAGTGCTATGGGGGAAATGAACTTCTTCTTGGGCCTACAAGTGCAACAAACGGAGTCTGGAATATTCATCCATCAGACTAAATATGTTGGTGACATCTTGAACCGATTCCAGATGTCCGATGCAACGCCCATTGGTACCCCATTGCCGATAAATCACGGAATTACTCCAGACTTGAAGGGTGAAGCTGTTAGTCCTTCACACTACCGCGCAATGATCGGATCTCTTATGTACCTCACAGCATCAAGGCCAGACATAATGTACCCAACGTGCCTGCTTGCCAGATACCAAGTGAACCCGAAGGCCTCACATCTTGCAGCTGTTAAAAGGATTTTTCGTTATTTGAAGGGTTACCCTGACACCGGTCTATGGTACCCTAGGGATAATAACTTTGAATTGGTAGCTTTCAGTGATTCTGATTTTGGCGGATGCAAAATCGACGGTAAATCCACAACGGCTGGATGTCAGTTTTTAGGAAATCGCCTAGTCACATGGCAGTGCAAGAAGCAGACATGCGTCGCTACATCAACATGCGAAGCTGAATACATTGCTGCCTCAAGTTGTTGCTCCCAAGTTCTTTGGATCCAACAACAATTGCGGGACTACGGTTTTGAATTCCTAACTACTCCTATTTACGTTGATAATTCTGCTGCATTACAGATCACTAGAAATCCTGTGCAGCACTCAAAGACCAAACACATCGATATCAAATATCACTTCATACGTGATTGCTTTGATAAAAGGCTAATCGATGTTGTTAAAGTCCACACCGATGACCAACGTGCCGACCTTTTTACCAAAGCATTTGACAAATCAAGATTTGACTTCTTATTATTGGTAAACGGCATTAAGGTCAAGCAAGAGTAACACCAACATCGGAAAATCATTTTTGTAAATATCTTTGTGTCTTTTAAATTTATCTTAGTTTATTGATTTTAGGGGGAGTAAATCCAAAATTTGAAAATCCAAAAACATCGAAAAATTTCAAAAACACAAAAACAATAGAAAAACAAAAATGAGTTTCCTGGCGAGCAAAAGAGAACATGATAGTATATCAGTGGTCTATCCAAACCTCTTTAAACCTTAAATGAAAAACGATAAGCAGCTCTATATAAGATGTATCGGTAGGCTCACAATCATTTTAAAGTGTGCAGGGTGATATAAATCTTAAACTGACTGAAGACCAGGTGAGAACCATTCATTGGCATATGGTCTTAGTACCGAAATTTCGTTTGATAGATTGCCGAGGTTCTGAGATATTCGGTCTTTATGCTGCTTATCATCTGGGTATCATGGTTGTATCTTTTACCGAAAAATAACGGGGACGCAAGTCTAGATCTTCCATGATACTATACATACGTGTACATATTACATACTGCATTCGACCTCAATAAGTGATAAACAATCACATGTCCAAATCAAATAAGTGATAATATATCACATTTATCCGGGTGTCGAGTTCGTCTCTCTGCTGTACGGAAGTACTGACCTGTTCACGGACTTGCACCTGTGCCCTCATGCATATGAAAATCAAGTTCCTCATCAATAAGTGATTATATCACATAGGGCTTGTTTTCAAATCAAAATAAGTGAGTATCTCACAGCTTATACGGTCAAACAGATGATAATCGGTATACTCACCGGTAAGATGAACTCTCGTGCATACCTTGATACGGGAATGTGTCGTGATGTGGATGAACACTGGTCGGTAAGTATAAATCATACCTTAATGTATCCCCTTGCCATGATTACATCTGATAAGTTGAGTTTAAGTGGACAACAATACCGATGATTGTTATAGGATGCTTATCTTAATGTTAATTAATTGAACAACAGGAGCGTTTTGGCATGACCGTACACTGATATGATTCTCTTACCCTCGAAACTCGCAAAAAGAATGTCTGTATATATTTATTTACTGCTTTCAGTCTTTACATTCCAAATATTCAAAAATACCAAAAAGATTTTAGGTGTGTTTTAATATAAACTTTATAAAAGCCAAAAAGATTTTATTTCTATCTTATTTTCGATCGTACGATGTTGGATCTCGAGTCTTCGTTACCTGAAACCTGAACGAAAACCGAATTGACTAAATCTTCATAAACGGTCGAAATTTGCAAGTTTTGAAAGTTAGAAACTAAAACTGATAAATATGTTAAACTTTCAAACTGTCGGACGGTGTTTGATTGAAACATAGTCATACGTGTGTCATTTGTTTATACTAAATATATTCCAGGCAGTTGTTCTCATTACGCGTTTAGATTTCTTGCATGTGCAGATTCTAAAGGCAAGGAGAACATGGTCGTTGACAAGCTTCGGAATGAAGACACGACGTGAAGGCACTCACGTGATGAAGTTGATCGAGTTGCCGCTGACCATCATCAACACCACAAGGATCTCAAGTTATAAAGATCAAGTCTTTCACGAGCATAACTCAAGGGGGAGTTTATGTTAAGGGGGAGTTTGTTAACACACTTCCTACATGATACGGGTAGTTTGTTGATACACTTTCTACTTTCAAGACGTGAAGACTTTCAAGATCCTCCGACATTGAAGACAACAAAGGCGAATCACGCGAGTAGCGTCCAAGGGGGAGTTTGTTGATACATGTTTGTGGATGCGACTCGACTCGATTCGACTTGGCTCGACTCGACTCGGTTCGACTTGGCTCGGTTCGACTCGGTTAGGTCCGGCTCAAGCCCGACGTCACGACATTCCTCCGTCGTGCGCTCCAGAGTTCGACACGCGAAGCACGGAGAGCCGCGAACCATTCCCGTCGCCACATCACCATGACATCATCATGATGATGTCATGATGATGTCATAAGTTGACTAAACACTTTGAATCTTCAAATGTGGTATTTTACGTAAAGAAGCATGAAGCATGGGCCAATCAGAATCAAGCAACATAGGGCCCAAGGCCATTAATTGGCGAAACAAAGAAGAAGTTGACGAAACAAAGTGTTTCGTCAACAAATGTTGCCTTTCGTCGCTGTCTCGTCGAGCAATGATGTGATTCGCCAAGTCCTTTCTGTTTCATTGTGCTGTGACTATAAATAGTCTGTCTGTGGATAAGATATGCAAGAGAACACATTGTAGAACACAGAGAGCATATTTGTGAGAGCACACACACTGAGAGAGAGTTTGCAAAATAGATTTGTAAACATTGCTTTGTAACCGAACCTTTCATACGTATTAATACAGTGGTGTTAATCGGTGAATATTGCGTGTTGTGTTTGTGCGTGTTCTATCTCGGTTTGCCTTTCCGGTTGGATTCCGCACAACCGGGTTGGTTAGTATACAAGGATTAGGCGACTAGATCCTCCTAGCCGGACCTACACTTCCTTTGTCCTAATTAGTTGGCTCGTTACTTTCATTCAACTTAAAATAACGAGAACGTGATTTGGTGTAGGTGTATATTCTTCAAGGAGAATTGAAAACAAGTAAATAACAATAAGTGTTAATGCACTTTAGGTGATAAGTGCATGTCTCCCATTCTATAGGGTCTTTATTGTACATTCATTGAAAGTTAGTCCCAACTTTATCCTTGGACATTTTGTCTAAGTTTTAGGCTAGTCATTTGTCTGAGTTTTGTATAGGACACAAAGGTCAGAGTTTTGTTTGTGTAGCCTTTTGTCTGAGTTTTGTTTAGGTTAAAAGGTCTGAGCTTTGTGTAGTATGTTTTGTCCGGGCTTTCTAGTTTGTCTTGAAAGTCCGGGCTTTGCCTTGTATTTATACCCTTATGTGGAATAGACAAGGTAACGATTCTGTGTGAATTTCTGTGCACCTAACCCTAATCATTGTGTATGTTTTGTCTGGCGGCTGCTTTGTGTGAGTGACGTCATTCATCTTCCTCATCAAGAATACTCAGTGTATTCTTGATTTCTCTCACAAATCTTTGCATAATAGTGTTTCATCTACAGTGGTTGATCATCAGGTGGATTCCGCACACCTGTTGGTTGCTTTAGCTGAGTGAGATCTTGGATTAGGAGGCCTTACAAGTGGTATCAGAGAAGTGTGCTCATACTACTGTAGGTGTTTCTTAGTTTGAAGGTTTTGTGAGAAAAGTTCAATCTTTGATAGGGTTTAGTGAGAGTAGTGAGTTTTTGTGTTTTATTCATGATTCTTCATTCATATCTAGTGATTTGATGATGGATTTTGAGTAGTTTGGTGATTTTTAGTGTTGTTCTTCATCTGGGTTTTACAGGGGTTTTGTTTCCTATTCATACAGAGTTTGAAGGTTGAAAAAGATTCTGAGTTTGATCTTTGGAAGCTTTGTCCGTGGTTTAAATTCTGTGTTTGTGTCTCCGGGGTATTGTTGAACCAGTGTGAAGTCACATTGGGGAGATAGTCCGGAGATTGGTTCTTCTGAGTTTTGAGAAACTCTTGTCCAAATTTTTAAACTGATTATTAGAGTCTGAGTTTTTATTCTGTCCGAATTTTAAGCCTTTAGTAAGTCTGAGTTTGTATTGTGTCCGACCTTTAACTCTAGAGTCAGAATTTAGTCCGAACTTTTGGTTTTTTTTTAGTAGTCCAAGTTTATTAATAATCATGTCCGAATTTTCTTTTCTTTATTAGGAGTCCGAATTTTTTTTTCTTAATCTACCTAGTCCGACTTTTTAGTTTATTAGTAGTAGGTCCGACTTTTAGTTTATCTTGAGTCCGACTTTTATATCAATTAAATTTGTCCAAGTTTATTAGTTTATTAGTCTGTGAGTCCGACGTTTTTAGCTATTTCAATCATTGTCCGATTTTTAACTTTAGGAGTGTCTGACTTTTAGAATTTTTGTCTTAAGTCCGATATTCATCTCTTATCCATTAATATATATGTCTGACTTTTCATGTCATTTAGGTCTTAGGTTAATGTGTCCGACTTTGTTGACTAATTTATTAAGTCCAAGTTTCAATTTATTAAGTCCAAGTTTCAATTTATTAAGTCCAAGTTTTAGTCTTTAGTCTTTTTTTTTTTAGGTAGAGTTTTAGTCTTTTTAGGTAGAGTCCGTATTTCAATATATTAGGTAGAGTCCGTATTTCAAGTTTTTCTTTTTAGAGTCCGTAAATTTGTTAAGTCCGAGTTTGTTTCTATTTAGCATAAATCCTTAGTCTGAGTTTAGTTCTTTAGTTTTCTCTTTAGTCCGACTTTTATACTTTGTCTGATTTTTAAATCCTTGTTAGAGTCCGACTTTTAATAGTAGAGTCCAAATTTTTTTTCAACCGACTTTTAAACTTAGTAGAGTCCGACTTATGTAGTCCGAATTTTATAAGTAGAGTCCGAATTTGTTGTCCGATTTTCATTTAGTCAGAATTTTTACTTTATCCGAACTTTGTGTTTGCTTGTTAGTAGTCCAACTTTTAACTAGTTAGAGTCCGAATTTTTGTTGTCTTGTCCGAATTTAGTTAGAGTCCGAATTTTATATTCCTAGGTGGTCTGAGTTTAAATTCCTAACAGTGTAGTGTCCGAGTTTTTCTGTTTGTGTTGTGTTTCAGGTTTTTGTGATCCGGGTTTCACACTCTGATTAAAGCTCAGACACTTCACTCCGTGTTTTCTCTCCGAGTTTGGACTTAGAAAATCTTTTCTGTAACACATAACACAGTTCTTGCTTGGAAGCCTACTGTTGTTCTCTGAAATGGGAAACAACAATCTGACTGCAATGGTGCAAAACCTCAAGCACAATGCTGAGGTAGGAAGTAGCGACAAACCTCCTTTGTTGATAAACAAGCTTGATTTTCCTGAGTGGAAGGAGCGTTTCGAAAGATATGTACGAGCAAAAGACATCAAAATCTGGTTGTGTATCGTTAAAGGATGTGGAGCTACTCCAGTACGTACGTTGACGATTGATACGTATTTGGCACTCACTGACAAACCAAAAGAGATTTTTTGATTGTGAAGAGAAAGCTATGTCAATGATAACGATGGCAATGTCGCAATCTATACTTCATACGCTCCGTAAGAGAAATAGCTCAAAGGAGTTGTGGGATAGTATGATCCAGCGATATGAAGGAAATGAAATTTACAAGAAACGACGACTTGAACGGTTGAAGACTCAATTCGTTGTGTTTAAAGCGTTAAAGAATGAATCATTTGATGACATAGTGAACCGATTTTATCATCTGTTGAGCGAACTTGATAGAAGTCAAGAAGGTATCTACACTGAATTTGAGAAGGTTGAGAAGTTTCTGAATTGTCTTCCCAGAGAATGGAATATGTATACCGCATTGATTAGAGAGGGTGTTCTCTATGAGGAGCTCTCATTGGAAGAAGCTGTTCAAAAACTGAAGGGTTATGCTTGGAATATGGAAGATCAAGCATCTGATTTCGAGAAGCTTCAAGATCCTCAGTTATATAAGGCTTCGAAACCAACGGAGAAGGGTAGTAATGGTGGAGTCGGTGTTGCTTTGTATTCGGAGAATGAAGGTTCTGCAAGTGAACACGCCTTTATAAGCAACAATGTTAGTTCAAGTGGAACAACCAATTCCAATCAAGGGATGTACTCTTCTAGTGGAGCTCAGAAATCTCAAGGAACAAGTTTGAACATTCCCAAGATCGATGCAAGCTGTTTGAAGATGATTGAAGAAAATATGAGTCTGTTGGCGTCCTTCATGACTGCCTGCGAGAACTTCTGTCTTGGAAAGCTCGTTGAACCGTCAAGTCTCGATGAGGACTTTGATCAGATAGATCAAGACGAAATGGAAGAACTTGATCTACAACTCAATATGGCACTGTTAGTCCGTAGAGCAAAGAAGTTTCTGTTGAAGACCGGTAGGAAGTTCATAGGAGGTCAGACAAAAACTCGAATGGGAGTCGACATGTCAAAAGTAAAATGTTACAACTGCGGTATCTACGGGAATTTCGCACGTGATTGTCGAAAGCCGAAAATGGAAAGATCTGATAGAGACAACAACTCTGGAGGAAATAATTCAAGACCTCACAACAATGCATCAGCTGCTACCTCTAATTCAAGTGCTCGTTCAAGGGGGTCTGAAAATCATACACCTTCGACAAACAATGCTATGGTGGCTCAACCTCTACAGAGAGTGACTGAGCCTTATGACTGGGGTTGTGCTTTGGAAGACATTTCGGGAGCTATTGTGTCGCAAGCATTTATAGCTGAAATTGTGAACGAAGAAGTGTGTGAGGAGATTGTCGAAGAGACTAGCATTGAGGAACTTGCAGTTGTAGCTGAAGTTTTTGGGGAAGAGTTGGATTCGGGGAATGTTGCTGTGAATGAAGATTCCTCGATTGAAGAGACTGTTGAAAAGTCTAACAAGACAGAACATGGAGAAAAGGGAGAACGCTTTGAATTCAACATCTCCACAGCTGAAATGCAACAATTCGCGGATGCAGAAGCTAAAAGGTTGGAAGAAAACTCCGTAGAAAACGAGGCTTGTGCATTCATGGTTGGCATTGAGGTAAAATCATCTTCTGTAGATAAGCGATGTGCTAGATTTGTTGAGTTTATGACTAAGATTGATAGATATGCACTTCATAACACAAACTTAATTGCAGATTTAGAAAAATCCAGAGAACTCATTGCTGTTTTGTCTAATTTAGATAAAGAACACCGAATTAAGATAAAAGCGCTGAAAAATGATATCTTTGAATTTGAGAGACTTGTGGCTCAGGGAAATCTTAGAAATCAGGAATTAAAATCTGAACTTGAAATGAATCAAAATTGCGTTTTGGAAAAGAACAAAATCATTTTGGAAATAGATAATCTGATTTTAGATTTGCAACGAAAGATTGAAAAATTTAGGGATTCATCCGAAGTGATGAATTTCTGTATTAACAGCCAATGTCTCAAAGAATCTGAGGAAGAAATGTTCGGCATTGGTTATACTAAGGTGCCCCCTCCGGTAAACCATAACTATACATCGATGCCAAGCATTGATCCTGAATTGGCAAATTTTGTGCCAAAGACCCCTCTGACGGTTGAACCGCAAAGTGAGTCAGAATCTGAGCCAGATGAAGTTACTGACTCAGATCAGTCGAAGATGAGTGGAGTTTCAAAGAAAAATGAAGTAAATCTTGACAACATTGAAAATTTGATAAGCAATAAGATTTTGGAAATGTTTAATCAAGTTCAAAATATGAAGTCAAAACCAAAGTCACGTGGGAAAACTAAAAAGGCTTTGAAAAATATCCCTAAAACTGAGTTTGTGAAAGGGGAGGATTTTGTCAAAGAAGAAATTAAGATCGAAACAGGTTCCAACTCTCAGTTTGTGAACCAAATTTTGAAAAACTCCACCAACGACTCATCATCTTCGACCACTCATGAGGAACGTCCAAAGAATGCTGCGAAAATTCGCAAATGCTACAAGTGTCGTGGGAAAGGACACTTAGCAGCAGACTGTCCAGATGACAGGGGTAAATCTCTGGTTGATCCTGATCAAAAGAAACCTTTTGTTGAAAAACCACAAAATGAATCAGTTAATGTTGAAAAGAAAAATGGTAAAAATCAGAAGGTTGAGACAAACAAAGTGATTAAACAAGAAGTAAGACCAGTTGTCAAACCAAATGTTAAATCACAACAAAATCAGGATCAAGAGGAGAAACCCGTTGTTATTAACCGTGGGGACAGATCGGAAAATACATCTCAAAGACATGATACTCGTGAGAAAACCCCTCACAGACGACAAAATCATGTTACATTCCAAACAGTTGAGAATGACCAACGCTCTGGAGGTTCGAACAACAACTATGTTAGACCTTATGCACAGAACAGATTCGTGAATGACCGAAATGCGTCACCCCCCCCCCCCCGATTTCCAAATCAAAGACCACATTCGGATAATCATCCACGATCATTCTCAAGACACGAAGATGCTCCTAGATTTGGTAGGAATTTTGAGCCACCCAGGAATCAAAATTACAGTTACCAAAACTATGGAAGCCGAGGGTATGGAAACTCTGGTTATACCAACAGATCGTCAACTCCGTATAATCGACGATTTGCGGGGACTCATTCCAACAATTTCCGAAATGGAAATGGTGGACACAGAGGCGATGATGGTTATTTCAAGAGTTTTCCTATGTTGACGAATCAGGACGACCCAAGACCATCATGGCTTGGGTCCCACACTCTAACTAATTTTTTGTTGGGGAGTGTAGGAGCAGCTGAAGAGGGCTATCTATATTTGGTATATCGATAGTGGCTGTTTCAGACACATGACAGGAAATAAAGAATTATTGAACAATTTTAAACAAATTCGTGGTGGTTATGTGAACTTTGCCGGTGAAAAGGGTGGATACATCACTGGTGAAGGCTCTGTGTCAAATGGAAAAATCACGCTGCATAAAGTGAACTACGTTGAAGAAGTGAAGCATAACTTGATGTCGGTTTCTCAAATCTGTGATAACAAGTACACGACGTTGTTCACTGACAAAGCTTGCTTCGTCTTGCGTCCGGGATTTGTTGTTCCTGAAGATTGGATCGTTATGAGGGCTCCAAGGGTGAATAACACATATGTCATGGACATGCGCCCGTTGGTCAACTTGTCTGCTCCAGTGACTTGTCTACTTTCAAAGGCGACTGAAGATCAATCGTATCTCTGGCATAGGAGAATGGGCCACGTGCATCTGCGAAAAATGAACCACTTAGGGAAAAACAACTTGGTGTTGGGGGTTCCTTTACGTAGTTTCAATATGCACAACAAATGTGAATCATGTGAAAAAGGAAAAATCAAACGAAAGCCTCATAAACCGAAAACAGTTAACTCAATCCAAAAACCACTTGAATTGCTTCACATGGATCTTTTCGGCCCGATCCATGTTGCTAGCATTGGTGGGATGTCTTATTGCTTAGTTGTCACTGACGACTTCTCACGTTACTCATGGGTATTTTTCTTAAAAACTAAGGATCAAACTGCTGGTATTTTAAGAGATTTATTCAAACAACTTGAGAAAAATTATTCACTTCCTATTAAGAAAATCCGAAGTGACAACGGCTCTGAGTTTAAAAATCAGTCTATGGATGAGTTATGTCGGGAAATGGGAATAGTTCATCAGTTCAGCGCTCCATATGTTCCTCAACAGAACGGAGTTGCAGAACGGAAGAATCGTACCCTATTGAGGCGGCCCGCACTATGCTTTCTGAATCAATATTGCCAATTTTCTTCTGGGCCGAGGCGGTAAACACTGCATGTTATGTGTTAAATCATGTGCTTACTGTCAAAAGAGAAGATAAAACGTGTTATGAATTGCTTGAAAACAGGAAACCGAACTTATCTGGTTTTCAACCTTTTGGGATTAAGTGTGTTATCAAACGCACCAAAGATACTCCTAAAATGGGGGAAGTTTGTGAAGTTGGGTTCTTTTTGGGATATGCCAATGGAACTCCAAACAAACGCGTTTATACCATCAAGAAGCGAATAGTGGAGATCGTGTTTGACATAACTTCTTTGAGTTTTGATCCTCCACCGTCCGAATTCGGTCCCAAAAGTGGTTATGATTATGATAAATTATTTGATTCGTTTGATCTTCCTGATGTTTCAGAAGAAGATTCGGAGGTTGTATACACACATCTTGTGAACAAAGATGAAGTGGATTCGAGCTGGAGAGCAAGTATTCCTACTAATGTGTCTTTGAATGTTCCAGTCGCTGATTCTTCGACCGTAAATGATGTTGTTGCTGAGCAGATCCCCAATGCAGCTGCTCAAACTACAAGTGGAGATCTATACGTTGACTTTTCAGCATATCCAAATGTTGATGCATCTTCTGGTAATGGTGAAGCTTCTAGTAGTAATGCAAATGCTGAGGGGGAGATTCAGTCGAATTTGGGAAACAATCTTCAAGCTCCGGCAATCCCAGTTACAAGAACAAATATTCATCATCCTGTTGATAATATTATTGGGAATCCAAACGCGGGAGTGCAAACGCGAAGGAGTATTTCAGAGATGCAATGTATGTTCTCTGCTATCAAGAAAGAAGAGATCTACAATCTTTGCCTGCATGAATGTTTTATCTCTCAGGTAGAGCCGAAGAACTATCAAATGGCTCTGAAGGATAATTCTTGGTGTGAGGTGATGCAAGAAGAGTTAGCTCAGTTCGACACGTTAAAGGTGTGGAATTTGGTCGATCTTCCAAAGGGCCAGCATGCAATCAACACGAAATGGGTTTTCAAGTGCAAGAAAGACGATAAAGGTGTCGTTGTAAGAAACAAAGCACGGTTGGTTGTTCAAGGCTTCAATCAGGAGGAAGGGATTGATTATACCGAAGTTTATGCACCGGTGGCAAGACTGGAAGCTATTCGTTTGTTTCTAGCCTTTGCCGCACACATGCGTATCAAAGTCTATCAGTTGGATGTGAAAAGCGCCTTCCTTTATGGGAAATTGCATGAAACTGTGTATGTGTCCCAACCACCGGGTTTCGAAGCTCCAGGGTTAGACAACAAGGTCTATTTGTTGGACAAGGCTCTCTACGGTCTCCATCAGGCCCCTCGAGCATGGTACGAGACGTTGTCAAAGCATCTTTTGGAGCATGGGTTCTCGCGTGGTGCAATTGACTCCACACTGTTCATTTTGAAGAAAGGGGGAGATTTTCTGATTGTGCAAATTTACGTTGATGACATAATTTTTGGTTCTTCAAATGAAGAATTGTGTCGTGAGTGTGAGGCGGTGATGAAGTCAAAATTTGAAATGAGCGCGATGGGCGAGTTATCATTTTTTTAGGTCTTCAAGTGAGTCAAGCAAAAACCGGGACGTACGTGCATCAGACAAAGTATGTCCACGAGATTCTCAAAAGATTTGGATTGGAAGATAGCTTACCCTATGAGACGCCTCTCCCGACAAATCTCAAGCTTTCACCCGATGATGTGAAAGATCCTGAAGTGGATCCGACTCTATATCGAGCAATGATAGGTTCACTGATGTATCTTACTGCTTCACGACCAGATATTATGTTCTCTGTTTGTTTGTGTGCTAGGTACCAATCAAATCCGAAGGAGTCTCACTTGAAAGCAGTCAAGCGTATTTTCAAATATCTGAAAGGGACGCCTAAGCTTGGATTGTGGTATCCAGCTGAAGGTGGTCTGGATTTGATGGCGTATGTTGACGCAGATTTCGGAGGGTGCCGGATGAACAGAAAATCAACCTCTGGCGGCGCACAACTTCTTGGGAATCGTCTTGTCTCTTGGCAATGCAAAAAGCAAGTTGCCGTTTCTCTATCCACGTGCGAGGCCGAGTACATTGCTGCTTCAAGCTGTTGTGCTCAGGTTCTGTGGATTCAGCAACAAATGAGGGACTACGGTTTGAATTTTACTCGAACTCCTATCCTTGACGATAACAACTCTGCCATTTCCATAACAAACAATCCAGTTAATCACTCATGCACTAAGCACATAGATGTTAGGCATCATTTTATTCGCGACTGTGCTGAGAAGGGTTTAATAGAAGTGGTTAGGGTAGACACCTTGGATAATCTTGCCGACCTGTTTACGAAAACATTCGATCGGGCTAGATTTGAAAATCTGGTCCGAATGATTGGGATGATCAACCCAGAGTAAAATGCTTTCTAAACTCGCATAGAAACTTTATTTTATCTTTTCTGTACAGTTCTTACCGCTTTCGAAAAATTGAAAAACTCCAAAAATATTTTACTTAGTTGTAGGATAAATTTCAGAAAAATACAAAAACATATGAAAAATTTAAAATGAAGTCGTGTTGAGATATAAGGGAAATGATAGTACATCGGTTAGTCGTATCTGGTGCAGGACTATGGTTATATACATAAAATAAACCGTTAACTGTGACAGCTTCATTATATGTTGCTTCGGTAGGTTTTACGCGTAAATAAGAACCTGTCTTTGGTATATAAACATAATGAACTGCGTAACTCGTGTGGCGCATCTCTCGGATATATGGTCTTGGTACCGTAATTTCATTTGATAGATTGCCAAGGTTCTGAGATACGTGGTCTTTATGATGTTTATCATCTGGGTATCATGGTTGTTTCTTTTACCGGAAAATAACGGGGACGCAAGTCTAGATCTTCCATGATACCATACATACGTGTAAATATCCTTAATACATGATGCATTCGACCCAAATAAGTGATAAACAATCACATGTCCCATAAAATTATGCGGGAGTCAAGTTCGTCTCTTTGTCGGTACGATGGTACTAACCTGTTCACGGACTTGCTCCTGTGCCCTTTGCATCTGAAATTCAAGTTCCTCCTCAATAAGTGATTCTATCACAAAGGACTTGTTTTCAATCCCAAATAAGTGAGTATCTCACATTAGCTTATACGTCAAAAATAGATGATAAATGGTATACTCACCAGTAAGATGATCTCTCGCGCATACCTTGATACGGGAGTATATTCTGAGGTGGGTAAACATAGTTACTGTCAGCTATTAATACACTTAATTCCATATCTCGAAAACAATGTTCGAAAGCGTGCTAAAACTTAAGTGGACCACAATACCGTTGAACGTCTTGAACTGTCAATATCATTCTAAAAGATTAAAGCTAAAATGTTATGGTTCTTGTGTTGGGTACTGACAGTAAAACCGATATGATTCCTTTGCTCCGATTTCACAAAAAGATAATTAGTGTAAATACGTTCTAGGTTTAATTTCCATTTCAGTCAAAAATTGAAAAACCACAAAAAAAAAAAAATTGCTTTCTTGTTTCTATGTGCGAGTTATCTTATTAAGAATACTCTAGGGTTGTGAAATTGTTTAAATAAGTTATTAAATGTTGGTTGTTTAATATTTAAATTGTTTATTCTGGGGTATTGGAATTTATTTTTGGGATCCAGGTTTGGGCCGATGTCTCCGGGGTCAAGTTTCTTAATCCGGTGTTAAGTGTTTCAGGTCTGGATCGTTCATCTCAAGATGGAAGATTTGGAGAAGCTGTGTGCGTCTAGATCGTTCATCACAAGATGGAAGATTTGAAGAAGCTGTGTGCGTCTGGTTCGTTCATCTCAAGATAGAAGATTTGAAGAAGCTTCGTCGCCTACCTCTGAAATACCTTGAAGAAGATCGTGTGCTAGCTGATTAGTTCATCAAGGTAGTTCAATTCTGTGTGAAGAGCAAGGTATGGGCAGGAAGCGAGTTCTCGAAGAAAGGATGAAGATCTCAAGACCAATGAAGACCATGCACTGATCAAGGGGGTGTTTGTTAATGCACTTTAGGTGATAAGTGCATGACTCCCATGTGACCAATGAAAGGATGAAGATATCAAGACCAATGAAGACGATGCACTGATCAAGGGAGAGTTTGTTAATGCACTTTAGGTGGTAAGTGCATGTCTCCCATTCTATAGGGTCTTTATTGTACATTCATTGAAAGTTAGTCCCAACTTTATCCTTGGACATTTTGTCCAAGTTTTAGGCTAGTCATTTGTCTGAGTTTTGTATAGGACACAAAGGTCAGAGTTTTGTTTGTGTAGCCTTTTGTCTGAGTTTTGTTTAGGTCAAAAGGTCTGAGCTTTGTGTAGTATGTTTTGTCCGGGCTTTCTAGTTTGTCTTGAAAGTCCGGGCTTTGCCTTGTATTTATACCCTTATGTGGAATAGACAAGGTAACGATTCTGTGTGAATTTCTGTGCACCTAACCCTAATCATTGTGTATGTTTTGTCTGGCGGCTGCTTTGTGTGAGTGACGTCATTCATCTTCATCTTCCTCATCAAGAATACTCAGTGTATTCTTGATTTCTCTCACAAATCTTTGCATACTAGTGTTTCATACAGTGGTTGATCATCAGGTGGATTCCGCACACCTGTTGGTTGCTTTAGCTGAGTGAGATCTTGGATTAGGAGGCCTTACAATAAGGTTACAAATGAAACATTTAAAAGGAGAGGAGAAAAGAATTTATTAATTACCTCTTTTACCTTGTCCTTCTTATTCATGGTTAGTTGTGAATATTAAACCTCACGTACTCGTTTGTTATGCTTAACTTAAACTTCGAGGATGGGATTTCCTTGCTTATAAAAGTTGGAATTTATAACGTGTAGTTTCCTTTTCAATTCCTTGTATAATTAAGAGTACATAATATACATACATTGTACATTACATAAGTATTACTTCTGCTCTTTCTCAAATTAAGCAGTGGGGTAGGAAGCCTGCATGGCAATGCCGCAAAGACCTTCTTTAGCCTCAACATCTCTTTGCATCATGATGTACCCCTCTTGACCCCAACTTGTTCCCCATGAGTTCTTCACCAACCAATACTTAGTCCCGTCATCGCTAGTCCCATAACCAACCGCAGTAACACCATGGTCCAGTTCCGTGCCACAGTCTCCTGTAAACACACCACTGGAGTAGAACTGGAAGTCTGACCCACTAGCATCAATAGCAACTGAGACGGGCTGACTGGCCACAGCTTTTAACAGCGCACTTTCACTGTTGGCAGGAACATCTTCGTGACCAGTAATTGCTGCGGCATGGTTAGATGCCTCGTTGCTGTTGCAGGTGCCATCAACACCTTTGTACGGGTAGTTGGTCTCCGTAGTGAGGCCTTTATTGTTTACGATAAAATCAAAGGCATTGTCCATAAGACCACCCTCGCATCCCTGATCTACACCGCTAGTGTCACAGTCCACAAGCTCTTGTTCAGATAGAGACACCAGTTTACCTGTTTTCAGTTGGGTTATTCCTTCCATAGCTGCCACAGCCGAAAACGCCCAGCAACACCCTACGTATCATCATGAATATTGATGTCAGAAGCATGAGATGTGGTTCTGTTAATAACAACCTCATGATCCTAGTACTTGGACCATGTCAGATTTGTAAAAATTCCCAAAATAATTTCAGCTTACCACATTGGCCTTGGTCTTTAACAGGCGTCACTGCACCTTTCTTTCTCCAATCCATCGATGATCGAACCACTGTAACATTTTCATACCTGAAAGCAGAGGTTGAAGGGGAGCATTCATGTGCCTTGAATCTGTTCCTAGCTGTTCTGAACTCTTCATTGGTAAGGTCCGCAAACTCGTTGACTGCTAGTTTGTAACCTTTGTTCATCGCGTTGTTGAATGACTGTATGTACTGGACGTTGTCATGGAAAATCTTTGAACGCCGTTCCTTCTCAGCAGCATCCTTGTATGTGCGTCCATAGCGAGCCATCCATTGCTCGTGGCTTTCATAGCTGGAGTTTTCGGAGAGCAAGCGCGACGCAACATGTGAAAGCAAAGAAGCCGAGAAGAGGAGCAAAAGCAAACAAGCCAAGGAAGTGCGGTTTCTGGATGACATAGTGCAGCTAGTAGTTATAAGAGAGAGCTTAAAGAAACGAGTTGGATTGAACTCTAGTATACCCTGGGCTTGGCTTTATATAGAAATAGGGGTTGGCCCTTTTTGTAAACAAAACGGAAGTACGTGAAAGACAAGATGGCCTGATTTTGAAATATAAATTAATGTGAGCTAGTAACGTACTCTGTATGTTGTTTAGAATGATGATTAGTTTCTAATCAATCTAAGCAACTTTGGTTTTTCTAATTTGGACCGTATTTCTCTATCTTAAATATGTTGTGTTGTGCACTCTTTTGTTTTATTCACATGTACATAGAATCTATGTTAACTTAAAAAAAATATACTCTTGACATTGTTTTTTGCATGTATAAGCTGTTTCCTCTAAATCAAAATTAAGTATGGTCTATACGCATTTGTCCGTTGTAACCTTCTACTATTAATTCTTGGACTTCATATATTTTAAGTTAGCTTCGCATGTCTTCTAAGATGATAAATGCTTAAATGTTGAGAAAAAAAACTCTTAAAGAAAAACATAAGTACATATTGATCTTTAGAAACCGGAAAAACTACACTCGATTTCGATCCACTTGTAGGAGAAGATATTGATATGTTCGTTTGCGCTACTTAGCCAACGAAACACGTAGCAACGTACTTCACACGTAGTATACAACTACAATTCGATTAGGGTTTGGATTCTTAAAGTTGAACAAGTGGATATTAAATAATTAACTCGTACGTACAACTGGGGTGTTGTTTTTGACCTTTGAGAAGTGTAATCGAGTCTCTGACCAAGGTTCAACTTACTAAATTCAGCCAAGAGGCGCGCTCTTTGTGGGCACTTGTTGATTCCTTGATCGATAAGGTCCAGAAAATTTAAAGGAATTTTGAAGGACGTATAGTCGAAACACCCTCCTTGACTATAAAGTGTCGTCCATGTCCATGTTTACAGGTAGAGAAAAACGTGTTAGATGTTAATTTATTCGTAAAGGCTACTTTACCTTGTATAATGTTCCATTCTAGAGCTAGTTGTTCGGCACCGGTTTTAACACCCCTAACGTTAAACTAGAAAACTCATCAGACTAAGTGTAATGGTTTGTTTTTTTAACTCTCGCGTCATAAAACGGCTGGCAAATCACTTAATCACTTTGTTTTAAATATTTAACTGCACACGTATTGATTTCACCGGTTTTAATCACACCCAATCATTCTTTAATCATTACTTATTTTATTGAAATCTTATATAAATCTTATTATTATTTTAAATTAACTTAGACAGATAAAATGAAAAAAAATCCATTAACTGTTTTAAAAAAATGTACAATTGAATTTAAAATCTTAGAAAATGCACAATAAAAATTAAATTACAAATAAAAAGAAAAAAAAGATAAAATAAAATAATTGAACATATGAAAAGGCTTTAAAAAAACCACTACTCGTCTTCGTCGTTGACCTCCTCCATTTCGCGTAGGATGCGCCGGCAAATCTTTTTTTTTTCCAGTTATATGTTTTTCCAAATCCGATATACGATCCGTGTTAAACCCCTGAACCGTGAGTCTACAGGCATTGGTTTTCGTTCCCTAAGGTCTAATAATCTTTTATTTTCCAATCGAGACTCTCGATTTGCCCTTTGATTTCGTAATTGGTTGAAGATGAACCGCCACCTTTTTATGATCTTGACGTGTTTATATTTGTATTGGTGATGTGTGAGTGATGTGGCATGCTTTCTTGACTTGCCCTTATATGATATTTATGTGTTAATATTTGTTCAAGTACGGTAAGTGTGTATTGGGTGTAAGGTTGAGTCTTTTGACTTTGAATAAGCATACGGAGACGTGGTTCGGATTCAATACTAGGGTGATAATACCACATAGCTACTAGTTGTGGAGTGAATAGGTTGGGCGGATTTTGACTTTGGGTGTTTTTCGTGGTGTCCAGACGGTGGATTTTTATGGTAAGGGTTGTTCAAGTCAACTCGAAACCAATAACTCAAGATTTTTAATGAAATGTTTTATGAATTATAACCAAGAATGGTTGAGAATTAGATCGAGAGTTTACAAGAGACGTGGGAAAAAAGTTTGCAGCTAAATATGTATATATAGTCTAAAAAGGCGAAAAATGTTTTATTCATCTAAAATAGAAATATTAATGTTGGAGCGGGGCGCATATCACATCAACCTTCCTCTTCACGTAGGTTAGACCACACCCCCTCTCACAACCGGATAACGCCTCGTGGGGTGGTGTTTGACGCACTTTCCCCGATGACGTTGAAAGGGCGTTACTCGGTTACAGTAAGTCTTAGATACAAAAAATTGCTTAGATACAAAAAATTGCTGATAGTAAAAGTTAAAAGTTGATTGATGAGTTCCCTAACCGGAGTTCGAAGATGAGAAGTATCATATGGAACAAATTCCTATAACTCTTGGTGAGTATGCTGCAACTAAACGCAAAGATAAGAAACCTTCCCAAAATGGGTTTCCACGGCCGATTCAACCATTACGTGTTTTGATGACTGTCGTAAGGGTCATGCAAAAACCTAATTAAACTAAATAGATAGCGTAAGTAGGGTATCGTATCCACGGGGAATATGTGGTTAGTGTTTAGCTAAATTATTTAATTAACTACTACTAATCTAGAATTGGGGGTTTTAATTAATTTGAAAGAAACTAAAAAAACTAATTAGAAGAAAAGATATCAGATTTATAAAACGCAACTTCCTCCAAACTTCAGGTTCCAGGTTTCACAAAACTCAGTTCACTCAGTTAATTGGCCATCACATAGACAGACATGATGTTGGAAAGTTGGTTAATTTAATGTGGTAATCAAAAATAGGTCTTTGTCATCAGATCTTTTATAATTTGATTAACCCTATTTACTAGTGTGAGTCAACCTACTCTATGTCACCCAACAAGTTACTAAGTTTTGTCATCAACCGAACAAGTTGTAAAGCAAGAACTCAAAACACATGCAAATAGTTCAAATAAACCAACACATCAATGTATTCATACAACTTTGTCAAGGTCAAAAATACATCCAAACCTAAGTATAAACTGAGAAACGTAAAAACCTAATTGAACCGTCCGCCTGGAGGAAGCCACAAAGAGCCTAGCCGCTCATAGATGTCTTCACAGCATCTGTTGTCATCCCGAGTTGATCGAACATTCTTGAATAGCTTTGAGAGATGAAAAGTAATATAAGATTCGTCCTTTTTGTTCCTGTGTATCGGCTGTCGAACCCCCCTATCAAAAGTTGCGATCCTCTTTCTTGTCCACCGACTAACATAAATTCTCTTTGTGGGCTACCCAACATCATTATTCATGGCCCAATCAAATAATTCAATTAGTAAGCACTTCTAAATTTCTCCGTGTAGCCTGCTTCTTTACTAGAAAAGGTCCAATTAAGTCATGACATCCATTTAATTAATTCTTGCTTTCTATGTACCTACATAACCTCATATGTCAAAACAATATATATTTAGTTAATTTATTTATTGACTATAAATACAATCAATATTCTAAGCTCTTATGCTTTTTCACTCATAGTTCATTAGTGCTTTTGATCAACAATTTTCATTTAAGACAACCTTTATTGCAATCCTTAATTCTCTAATAGAAATTTATGTTTTTAGCCCATAATCTCTTAAAACCTATTAAATACAATAACAAACTAAACTAATATATTTTACAGCTATATCAATGCATTCATAATACAATTAAAATTAATAACAAATAAAGTGTATTCAAAATGCACCGATCAAAATCCCCACACTTATCTTTTTTCGTCCCGAAAAAATTATTCGCAATGGAATCACAATCAGAACATCGACATCTAATATATTCGATTATTTTATTAACAAGCTAAACCACACGTTAACTAGGATTGCAGGTATATGATCCACTTAAACCCAACTGCCAGCTTCCAAGCCCTTATTCACAATTCATTTAAGTTTGAATAATTTATAGTTATCTATGGGTCTCACACTCAAAAGACTACAACGCCACCTAATCCCATTTCAAGCTTATGAGATTAAAAGATTTTAAATCTACCGTCTTATATAAAAAACCCTTATGCTATTCCGAGTAAACTTTTGATGGATAGATGGATGATATTGCGGCTTTACATGCTTTTTATTATGATCAGTTTAGCGGACATACCCCACACGAGTCACCATCCCCATGGTTAATGCCATAAACTTCACATATTTTTTATAACTCCACCTAGAGGGTATGTACCGCATGAGTCGCTATCCCCGCGGCAATACCGTAAGCTTCGTTTTTTCCTTTTTTTTCACATGTGCTCAAATGAATGGATGGAATATTTTTTTTCGGGCGCCACACTGTTTCGGATTTGTTTTCACAAAAAGAAACAGGTGTGCCAATTTAATCGGAAAAACTTATAAGTTTTTTACTTATAACGTACCTCTTATACTCTCCACAGTTTCAGTTTTGTCACAGCTTCTAAGGCGAGAACCCACAAGACTCCTAATTTAAGATATATTATATCGATCATAAGAAACCTTTCAGCTGGCTGGGCCTACCCACATATCCTAAGGTAGCCGCGTGACTGACCGTTTATTATCTTATATATATAATAATTAAATGTCAATGATCCAATTATATCTATCATTTTCCATTATATACAAAAACTTTCTCGAGACATTTTCTATTTTTTTTTCAATTTTTTTTTTAAATTTTTCAGTTTTCAATTTTTTTTTTTAATTTTTACGACACTACTGACACAAACTAAGACACACTTAACGCTAGTTTCCCCTCCCCACACTTAATTCCTACATTGTCCTCAATGGAGCGAGAAACTATCTACACAACTAAAAAGATAAATAAATTACAGAGATAAATGGAACAGACTCCCCTGATTTTAAACAGATGAATCTTCCGAGTCTTGTTCCACAGCAACCGTATAGCATTTCATTAGCGGCTGCTTCAACATGGGACACTTGACTTGAAATTATTCGAATCACTTTCATCCAAATGGAGATTGAGTATGGACAAAAGTGATTGAAACCTGCAAAATAAATCTCAAAAGCTCCCAAACAGGTTAAACGGGTAGTAACAAAGAGAAACGAGAGAAAAACAAGTTCGCCGAGCAACCAAACCTCCTCAGACTTCCCCACACTTGTCTGGTTCATACACAAAAACACAAAAATAAAAACATAACTTGGGTTGCCTCCCAAGAAGCGCTAAGTTTTAGATCTTCAGCCAGATCATACCAATCAAATCATGGTGGGCGTGTAGGGTGTTTGTAATCTCTCATTTTCATCAATCTATTCATCCACAACTTTGAAACACCATCCAACTTGTTCAACAACCAGAAGCTATTCAACTCACACTTTTCTTCTTCTCCATCCATCTTCTGTAATTTATTTCCTTTCTTTCTCCTCTTCCTCCTCGGTTTCTTCTTCTTTTTCTTAACCTTTACCAACCTGTCAATCATGAAACATTCTTTTTCTTCCACACGACCCTTCTTTTCAGAAGGTTCACAGTTGTTAGCAACAGGTTTGGTTGAGTTTGAAAATACTTTAAAAATCGATTTTTGATCCCCAAACCTAAACCTGACCGTTCCCTCAACACAATGAATGACAGCATGAGCCGTAGCTAGGAACGGTCTACCCAATATAACAATTGGTTGGTTATTTTTAACACAGTCAAGCACCAAGAAATCGACAGGATAATAAAACTCACCCACTTTCACAATCACATCTTTTACAATCCCCCTAGGACACGTAGGAGTTTGATCAGCCAACACCACTATGGTTTCAACTTTTTGCAATGGCCCAAAATCATACTGATCATATAAACTCCCCGGTAATATATTCACACATGCTCCAAGATCCAACAACGCCCTATCCAATTTAAAATCACCTATTTGTATCGAAATAATAGGTGCTCCTGGATCTTGGAGTTTCGGGGGAAGGGTACCCATCAAAACGGCATTCACATGAACTGTATCAAGTTGTTTAGGCAACTTGTGACGTCGTTTTCGGGTACTCAACTCTTCAAAGAATTCAACGTGATCAGGACTTTCTTTAATTTTTTCAAGTAACGGTTTATTTATTTTTACCTTTTCAAAACTTTCCCAACTTTCACCCTTCGATGATTTCCGTTTATTTAAATTTTTGGGTGCAAGTAAAGCCAAGGGGAATGGAACCTTTACATTCCCATTATCACTATCAGAAAATGTTTTATTTAAACCATGTCTAGATTTTATGGAACTCCTAATTTCCTGATCACGTTCACTCTCATCCTCAGACTCAGTCACATCCTCTACCATACCCTCAACATGTTGTGGTGACTGAGTTTCAACAGTAGAATTTTTAGAAAGAGAAGAAGTACTTACCTCATTTATGTGGACACTACTATGAGAAGAATTGTGAGCTGGATTTTTCTGACAATCACTAAGAAGCTTATCTTGATTTTTTCTGATGATAGCCACTTCTTCAGCTAATTGTCCAACCTGCTGTGACAATGCCTTAACCTCCCGATCTCGAACCTCGTTGCTTTTCTGAATATCTTTCAAAAACTCCATGATCGTGTCAAACTTTTCATTGATGGAGTTATCATCCGACACATGCTGACCCGCTTGCTCATTCTTTTGAGTCTGCCAATTGTTGTCGTAGTTATCTTGATCTCCTTGATAGCTCGAATAATTGCAGAATCCTTGCTTTATCTGTTTCAACAGTTCCATAATCTCATCCTTCGAACCTTCATCTGGACCACTCAATCTTCCTTGATTTGGATTCTGCTGATAACTTCTCTGATTGTCTTGCTGGTGATTCTGATTGATATCTTGGAAAATCTTCCATAACTATTTTGTTGAACATCATTATACCTTTGCTGACCCAAACTGACCCGATTTTGACCTCTTTGAATAAACTGCTGCGGTGGAGGCACAAAATCATTATACCCATCACATCCAAACTGGTCATAATACCCATCCACTTCATCTACATCATATCTAGCATATCGGTTTTGAGTCGGTGATTGTCTGTTTTGAAAGCTCAATTGCAGATGCATTGGTCGGTTATGTTGTGAGAATTCAGCATCCTCAAATTCATTAAACCCGGGCTGATAAGCTCTATCCATGATTCAAAGACCTGCACAAGCACAAACAAAACACCCGAGCGTAATATCGAACTAACAAAAATAAAATAAAATAAAAAAACAATATTTTTGGGTTTTTTAGATTTTTATGAGAAAGCAAGAACAACTAACTAGCTAACTAACTAACACTAAGCGCACTAATTCCCCGGCAACGGCGCCATTTTGATGACTGTCGTAAGGGTCATGCAAAAACCTAATTAAACAAAATAGATAGCGTAAGTAGGGTATCGTATCCACGGGGAATATGTGGTTAGTGTTTAGCTAAATTATTTAATTAACTACTACTAATCTAGAATTGGGGGTTTTAATTAATTTGAAAGAAACTAAAAAAACTAATTAGAAGAAAAGATATCAGATTTATAAAACGCAACTTCCTCCAAACTTCAGGTTCCAGGTTTCACAAAACTCAGTTCACTCAGTTAATTGGCCATCACATAGACATGATGTTGGAAAGTTGGTTAATTTAATGTGATAATCAAAAATAGGTCTTTGTCATCAGATCTTTTATAATTTTATAATTTGATTAACCCTATTTACTAGTGTGAGTCAACCTACTCTATGTCACCCAACAAGTTACTAAGTTTTGTCATCAACCGAACAAGTTGTAAAGCAAGAACTCAAAACACATGCAAATAGTTCAAATAAACCAACACATCAATGTATTCATACAACTTTGTCAAGGTCAAAAATACATCCAAACCTGAGTATAAACTAAGAAACGTAAAAACCTAATTGAACCGTCCGCCTGGAGGAAGCCACAAAGAGCCTAGCCGCTCATAGATGTCTTCACAGCATCTGTTGTCATCCCGAGTTGATCGGACATTCTTGAATAGCTTTGAGAGATGAAAAGTAATATAAGATTCGTCCTTTTTGTTCCTGTGTATCGGCTGTCGAACCCCCCTATCAAAAGTTGCGATCCTCTTTCTTGTCCACCGACTAACATAAATTCTCTTTGTGGGCTACCCAACATCATTATTCATGGCCCAATCAAATAATTCAATTAGCAAGCACTTCTAAATTTCTTCGTGTAGCCTGCTTCTTTACTAGAAAAGGTCCAATTAAGTCATGACATCCATTTAATTAATTCTTGCTTTCTATGTACATACATAACCTCATATGTCAAAACAATATATATTTAGTTAATTTATTTATTGACTATAAATACAATCAATATTCTAAGCTCTTATGCTTTTTCACTCATAGTTCATTAGTGCTTTTGATCAACAATTTTCATTTAAGACAACCTTTATTGCAATCCTTAATTCTCTAATAGAAATTTATGTTTTTAGCCCATAATCTCTTAAAACCTGTTAAATACAATAACAAACTAAACTAATATATTTTACAGCTATATCAATGCATTCATAATACAATTAATAACAAATAAAGTGTATTCAAAATGCACCGATCATGTTTGTACGTGTCATGCTTACCACTAGAAAAAAAAATTATTAGCTGTTGATTTGGAGTAAAACACAATATAAATGTATTTTTGTTTCTTTACAACTATTTTTCTTTCTATGTTCTCCCTTTTTCATTCTTTATCTTTTAATTACTTTCTAATTGTTTTTACAAAATCAGTGTATAATTAAATTTATCTTTTATCTTTAACAACAAAAATATAAAAGTTTAATTCGATATCTTCAGGCAAAGTATTGTAAAATCTTGTTCACGAACCTTTTACGTCCTTCAATTCTTTTCACTTTGAACTTCCTTTGTCCTAATTAGTTGGCTCGTTACTTTCATTCAACTTAAAATTACGAGAACATGATTAGGTGTAGGTGTATATTCTTCATGGAGAATTGAAAACAAGTAAATAACAATAACGTTACAAATGAAACATTTAAAAGGAGAGGAGAAAATAATTTATTTATTACCTCTTTTATCTTATCCTTATTCATGGTTAGTTGTGAATATTAAACCTGACGTACTCGTTTGTTATGCTTAACTTAAACTTCGAGGATGGGATTTCCTTGCTTATAAAAGTTGGGATTTATAACGTGTGGTTTCCTTTTCAATTCCTTGTATAATTAAGAGTACATAATATACATACATTGTACATTACATAAGTATTACTTCTGCTCTTTCTCAAATTAAGCAGTGGGGTAGGAAGCCTGCATGGCAATGCCGCAAAGGCCTTCTTTAGCCTCAACATCTCTTTGCATCATGATGTACCCCTCTTGACCCCAACTTGTTCCCCATGAGTTCTTCACCAACCAATACTTAGTCCCGTCATCGCTAGTCCCATAACCAACCGCAGTAACACCATGGTCCAGTTCCGTGCCACAGTCTCCTGTAAACACACCGCTGGAGTAGAACTGGAAGTCCGACCCACTAGCATCAATAGCAACTGAGACGGGCTGACTGGCCACAGCTTTTAACAGCGCACTTTCGCTGTTGGCAGGAACATCTTCGTGACCAGTAATTGCTGCGGCATGGTTAGATGCCTCGTTGCTGTTGCAGGTGCCATCAACACCTTTGTAGGGGTAGTTGGTCTCCGTAGTGAGGCCTTTATTGTTTACGATAAAATCAAAGGCATTGTCCATAAGACCACCCTCACATCCCTGATCTACACCGCTAGTGTCACAGTCCACGAGCTCTTGTTCAGATAGAGACACCAGTTTACCTGTTTTCAGTTGGGTTATTCCTTCCATAGCTGCCACAGCCGAAAACGCCCAGCAACACCCTACGTATCATCATGAATATCGATGTCAGAAGCATGAGATGTGGTTCTGTTAATAACAACCTCATGATCCTAGTACTTGGACCATGTCATCAGGTTTGTAAAAATTCCCAAAATAATTTCAGCTTACCACATTGGCCTTGGTCTTTAACAGGCGTCACTGCACCTTTCTTTCTCCAATCCATCGATGATGGAACCGCTGTAACATTTTCATACCTGAAAGCAGAGGTTGAAGGGGAGCATTCATGTGCCTTGAATCTGTTCCTAGCTGTTCTGAACTCTTCATTGGTAAGGTCCGCAAACTCGTTGACTGCTAGTTTGTAACCTTTGTTCATCGCATTGTTGAATGACTGTATGTACTGGACGTTGTCATGGAAAATCTTTGAACGACGTTCCTTCTCAGCAGCATCCTTGTATGTGCGTCCATAGCGAGCCATCCATTGCTCGTGGCTTTCATAGCTGGAGTTTTCGGAGAGCAAGCGCGACGCAACATGTGAAAGCAAAGAAGCCGAGAAGAGGAGCAAAAGCAAACAAGCCAAGGAAGTGCGGTTTCTGGATGACATAGTGCAGCTAGTAGTTATAAGAGAGAGCTTAAAGAAACGAGTTGGATTGAACTCTAGTATACCCTGGGCTTGGCTTTATATAGAAATAGGGGTTGGCCCTTTTTGTACACAAAACGGAAGTACGTGAAAGACAAGATGGCCTGATTTTGAAATATAAATTAATGTGAGCTAGTAACGTACTCTATGTGTTGTTTAGAATGATGATTAGTTTCTAATCAATCTAAGCAACTTTGGTTTTTCTAATTTGGACCGTATTGCTCTATTTTAAATATGTTGTGTTGTGCACTCTTTTGTTTTATTCACATGTACATAGAATCTATGTTAACTTAAAAAAATATACTCTTGACTTTGTTTTTTGCATGTATAAGCTGTTTCCTCTAAATCAAAATTAAGTATGGTTTATACGCATTTGTCCGTTGTAATTCTTGGACTTCATATATTTTAAGTTAGCTTCGCATGTCTTCTAAGATGATAAATGCTTAAATGTTGAGAAAAAAAACTCTTAAAGAAAAACATAAGTACATATTGATCTTTAGAAACCGGAAAAACTACACTCGATTTCGATCCACTTGTAGGAGAAGATATTGATATGTTCGTTTTCGCTACTTAGCCAACGAAACACGTAGCAACGTACTTCACACGTAGTATACAACTACAATTCGATTAGGTTTGGATTCTTAAAGTTGAAAAAGTGGATATTAAATAATTAACTCGTATGTACAACTGGGTGTTGTTTTTGACCTTTGAGAAGTGTAATCGAGTCTATGACCAAGGTTCAACTTACTAAATTCAGCCAAGAGGCGCGCTCTTTGTGGGCACTCGTTGATTCCTTGATCGATAAGGTCCAGAAAATTTAAAGGAGTTTTGTAGGGCGTATAGTCGAAACACCCTCCTTGACTATAAAGTGTCGTCCATGTCCATGTCCATGTTTACAGGTAGAGAAAAACGTGTTAGATGTTAATTTATTCGTAAAGGCTACTTTACCTTGTATAATGTTCCATTCTAGAGCTAGTTGTTCGGCACCGGTTTTAACACCCCTAACGTTAAACTAGAAAACTCATCAGACTAAGTGTAATGGTTTGTTTTTTTAACTCTCGGGTCATAAAACGGCTGGCAAATCACTTAATCACTTTGTTTTAAAATATTTAACTGCACCCGTATTGATTTCACCGGTTTTAATCAAACCCAATCATTCTTTAATCATTACTTTTTTTTTATTGAAATCTTATATAAATCTTATTATTATTTTAAATTAACTTAGACAAATAAAATGAAAAAAAAATCCATTAACGGTATTAAAAAAAATGTACAACTGAATTTAAAATCTTAGAAAATGCACAAAAAAATTAAATTACAAACAAAAAGAAAAAAAAAAAAGATAAAATAAAATAATTGAACATATGAAAGGGCTTTAAAAAAACCACTACTCGTCTTCGTCGTTGACCTCCTCCATTTCGCGTAGGATGCGCCGGCAAATCTTATTTTTTTCAGTTATATGTTTTTCCAAATTCGATATACGATCCGTGTTAAACCCCTGAACCGTGAGTCTACAGGCATTGGTTTTCGTTCCCTAAGGTCTAATGTTGGTGCACTTGTGTCTGTACTTTGTCTATATTCGGTCACGTTATAAACGATGTCCTTGTTAGTCATGTAAGTTTGACCAAGTCAACTGTCCTCCTAGTTTGACTTGGCCAAACAGTTAGTTTATGGATGTAACATGTCTGGTTCGAAGGATGTCTCATCGAAGGATAGTTTGGATCCTTCGATGAGCTCGAAAGTTGAACCTTCGATGGATAGACCTCGATAGATCAACCTTCGAGGTCACTGTGAACCCTTCGATGGAAGTATGATCGAAAGATGATCTTTCGATCAGTATTCCTGATCCTTCGACAGGTCCAACATCGATAGATGATCCTTCGTGACATCTATCGGATCCTTCGGACAGACCTGCTGTGTATGGGTATATAAACCCATGCAGTGTGTTCATTTTAGTTAGAGGCTCAGATAGATGCACACATAGAAAGATAGAGAGATTCTTGAGAGCATTCTGTCCGAAACACACACACAGACTTTGAGAGTTTGCAAAACGCATTTGTGAACATTGTGCTTGTAACCGGAACCTTTCATTCGCATTAATACAAGTGGTGTTAATCGGTGAATCTTTGTGTGTTTGTGTTTGTGCTTGTTTCATCCCGGTTTGCTTGCTAGCTTGGATTCCGCACTTGCTAGTGGGTTAGTATAACAAGCTTTAGGTTCGTCATCCTCCGAGAGGGACCTACAAGTGGTATCAGAGCTAAGGCTCTTTACCTTGTTTAAAACCGGGTTTTATTCAAGTTCTTGGTGTGTTTGAACACTTGGTTTAGCACCCGTTTTTGTTGGTTTTCCTGCATTTTTAAACTGAAAAACGTGTTCTAAACTTACCGGGAGTGTTCAAGTTTGGGTTGGGTAACTTAAAAACTTGTTTTTTTAAGAGACTTTGTAATTTCCGGCCAAATTCCGGTCATTATTCCGGCGACTGGTTTGTGGATAGGGTTGTCCATTTTGGGTAACTTTTTCAAAGTTGGTAGAAAGGTACGTCTGACCATACCTTTTGCCAAAAGTTGACCTTCACCAACCCATCACCTTTTCACCAACCTTTCACATCAGTGTCAGTGTGTCAGTGGGTTTCGAAGGATATCTTTCGACATCGAAAGACCATCTTTCGATCAAGGAAGCTTCGATAGATACACATCTTTCGACCCATCCTTCGAAGTCAGAGTATTATCCTTCGAACCAGGGAATCTATTCGAAAGACAGTTCATCGAAAGATAAGGATATATACTCGAAAGATAAGGATCTTTCAAATAGTGAATCCTTCGAGTTTGTGAATCTTTCGAAATCATTGTTCGAGATACAACAGTGATCTTTCGAGCACTGTTGATCCTTCGAACAAGATTTGATCTTTCGATTGTGGTCTGCTTATAGTTAACAAGTTTCTGTTTTTCAGATCTTTCGAACCAGGATCCTTCGGCTGTGTGTGATCTTTCGGATGGCCATCATCTTTCGAGACATTGATATAGAATTTATTTTTCTTGTCAATCATGAATCCGAATTGGTGGAATCCGGCTCCAGACAGTGGAAAATATACAAGTTCAGGTTCCACTCCCTCATGGTGGGGTACACCGGCTCCAGACAGTGGAAAGTACACGTCTACCAGTTTATCTCCTTCATGGGCCGAGTCTCCGGTGTCGACATCTTCTCAAGCCAATCAGTGGGCGTTAGTCTCGAATCAAACTCCAAGTATTCAAAGTATCTTATTGAGCGAAAGCGAAACTGGAAGTTTGAATCGACCTCCAAAGCTGATGCATTTAAACGAGTATCCGGGTTGGGCTGATAGATTCCGTACATATGTCCTTGGTCAAAATACAGAGCTGTGGATACGTTTCACCACAGATTTCGATCAAGCTATAGAGGTTGGTGCTTCGTCGACTGCTACCTTTGCCGACCTTCCAGAGGATCAAAAGAAAACATATGATCTGGAAAAGAAAGCGTACGCCATTCTCACTCAGGCGTTAAGCAAAGACATTTATCATCAGTTTGTCAGCTTCAAGACTACAAAGAAGTTGTGGCACGGTTTGAAAACCAGAGGAGTAGGGAATGAAGCAACACGCCAATTGCGTCATGATCTTCTCAAGAAGGAATTTGACAGTTTCACGTGCTTAGATAAGGAGTCTTTGGGAGACATGACAAGTCGGTTTTATCATTTGCTTATTGAGTTGAATAATTTTGGTGTAGCGACAACTCAAGCAGAAGTGGTGAAAAAGTTTGCTGATGCTCTGCCTCCCCAATGGAGTAGTTTCTTGGAAATCCTGAAGTATAACAGAGTGTTGAAAACTACAAATATCAACGACTTCGTGCAGCTTCTGGAAAACAAGGATCAGGAGGAAACATTAAAGGCGAAGAGAGTTCCATTGCCACAAAATCCAGAAATGTATTTTGGAACTTCCAGTACTTCGTTTACAAGAACCGGTCCACATGCTCCACTACAAACGGCGTTTGTCACAAGCACGGATATGTATGGCAATCCAGTGCAAGTTCCTGTAAAGCCACCTCCCACCACAGACATGTATGGAAATCCAATACAACCACCTCCTCCTCCTCCTGCTCAACAACAACGTGCGTGTTATGGAGGAACATCATCTGCTGGTCAGCAATCAAAGCCAAGTACAGTACAGCTCGACACTTCAAGCTTCTCTAAAGTCAGTGTAGAAGTAGCTAAGGAACACATGGAGCTGCTTAACACTATAGTGAGCGCGTACTGTGGGTTAATAGAAGGTCAAATTGGCAACATTAATCTGACACAAGAAGATTATCGGCAGATTGATAAAGAAGAGATGGACTTGATGGATATCAAGTGGGCCTTTGCTAGTGCTGTGAGAAGGGCAAAGGATTGGATGGAAAGTACTGGCAGAACCAGCTTGGAAAGTAAGAGAGACACCAAGTATGGGTTCGATAAACAGGCAGTGAAGTGCTTCAACTGTGGTGAACGGGGTCACTTTAAGAGGGAATGCACAAAGCCAGCACAGCACGGCAACCAAAACCCCTTCAGAAACCAAGGCAACCAGCAGAACTAGAACAGAAACAATGAGCGTACATTGGTGCCTGTCAACAACCAAACTAACCGGGCACTTGCGGTTCAGGTGGATGAAGGTTGTGACTGGTCAATCCAGTTGGGTGGTGATGCTCCCGATGGAACAGCATGTTTTGCTCAAGTTGTGAAGGAGTTAGTTCAAACCAGTGGTGGAGAATCTTCCGCCAATGGTGGTGAATCTTCTGAAGATGAAGACTCGTCTAGGTACAGCAGGAGTGTTGATGAAGAATCATCCAGTTCAGGCGATGATCATGTGGGTGAGACATCAAATGCAGCAATCGATGCAGATATTGATGAGCTTTTGGAGGAAGCTGCAGCAGAAACTCAAAGAAGATCTATTTTGGTGGATCAAGCTGTAACAACTGCCACTAAAATCCATAATTAGGATGGTAATTAGCTATTAAGAAAACCCTAATTGAGAAACCCAAATAATCCTGCACTAACCCTAAAATTTCCAGAACAATCGGAATCAGGATCAGGGCCCCTAAAACTCAGGGGGAGATAAACCCTAGCCAACGATTATCCTCATAACTAACTGTAAAATTCGAAAATTGAAAAACTGTCGACACATCAAGCCTACATGCACGAAGGGCTACTCTATGAAAGTAGGGTGACCACTCGCGTAGCGCGACTCCTATAGGGGTACCCCCTCGCGCTACGCGACGGTGTCAAATTTTCAGTATAAATAGCAGGGGTTGGGACTTGAAATTTGGCACTTGAACGACGTTAAAATTCATAATATACGTCGAGTTATAAGCAAAACAGTCCAACACACACACACACACAATTATCGAAACACTGCCGCAATCAGGGTAATAACTCGATCGCTATTACGATTCAACGTCCGATCGATTATAACTATCCAACGATAGTCCAGGTGCTGCTCAATTGAGCTTGTACTTTGATTATTCGTCGTGATTTCGACTTGAATATTAGAGTGCTGTTCGAATTCGGACTATGCTCTGTTATCCGTTGTGAATCCGATTGAATTATCGAGTATTGCACTGATTAATCGTTGTGAAGGTTTAATCTCGTGAATTGACGTAATTGCTGTATTAGTTACTAACCTGTGTGTGTGCATTGTGTTAAATTAGGTTTAAGCAAGGCTAATCAGTAGGCTTATATCTATTGCTCGTTAATCTGCAATGTGAGTCATTCTTCTTTTTAAATTGTTTTCTCACAGTTTGTGAGTAAGTATTACAATACCTCAAATTATTTTCAAGGTTATAATTACAGGGATTAAGTCTTTGTAATCACCAAATTACAGCTGGTATGTGGGGTATTGTGCACATTACTGTTATTATCACTCTATGTGAGTGAATATTACTCTATGTGAGTTATTATTACTCTGTGTGAGTACACCGTCACTATTTGGGCAACGGGACCCAATAGTGGTATGACCACAGTCACAGAAATGAATCGAGTGACAAATACCCATTCTTGATAATTGGTTGATAGAAACATTGTAATCGCTCTTAATACTGTAAATTATAACTAACGGGTCGTTTTAGAAAACAGAATGATTCACTCAGTATTTCCCCGCTGACAAAACCTTTTTCAAACATGTTTCAGGTGATCTGTGTGATCCAGGAAAAGTGCAGTAAAGCACTATCAAGCTCAGAGAAGTGGCTCAATGTAAATAAACCAATAAAATGTGTTTTGAAAAATAAAGATTTCTGTGTGAAATCAACTTATTGTAAATTATGGGATTTATCCCTTAAACTTTGTGTAATATATTAACGAGCATATTTTACGGATAAAAGATCCTGTTATAAAAAGACTTCCGCTGCCGCATAAATTAAATACCACGGGAACTGCCTCGCGGGCCCCGACTCCGTCCAGGGTGGGTCGGGGGCCGTGACAGCGAAGGTGGTATCAGAGCTAATAATTAAATTGAGCCACTGATCGAGCCACTGATTAAGCCTAAATTAAGTATTTGGACAATACTTAATTTTACTAATTGTTATTCGGTGATTATATGGTTTATTAACTGGCTATTTTTAGTTACAGTATGGGTAAGCAAAAGCTGTCTGCTATCTACCACAAACTAGATGTGGCATCTTCTTCTAGAAACCCAGTAAACCTAGAAGAAGGAATCTTTGTCCGCAAGGCAAACTATGAGAATCCACTTTCCCCAGAGAAAAGGGATTTGATACTTAAAAAGAGTCAGGAGACAAAGAAACCCCGAACCAAGAGAGTTAGGTTTAACCCAGAAGTCCAAGAGTTGGGTAATAGTACACCTTGGGAAGATAAAATAGACGGGAAATGGGCAAATCTCTATATGCTAGCTACTGTAGCAGAAAATGCTAATCTCTAAATATCCGATAAGTTGGGTCTAGTAAGAGAAATCACAATCCCGTAAATAAATAAAGTCCTAAGTGTGTTTATTTCTGTTGTTCTTTGTATAAATTAGTATGCAATAAAACTTCAGTGTTTTGTTTGTTAAACTTTGTTCCAAAGTTTTAACATTACATTTTGCATATATGCTATGCAGCATGAATGAGATGTCGGAAACATTCCAGAATCTCAACTTATATCCAGTGCCTATCGAAGTCTCTCACGACTTTACTGGTTACATTGCTGACATAGAAGAACCTGTGGAATTCCAAGCTCCACCGCTGGAAAAAGCCAAACCTAAAAAGAAGAGAAGATACGTAGGGTGGAGGAAAGTGCGCCGTAGGAAACCTGCCACTAGGAAACTCCCTAAAATAGAAAATCCTGTGAGTGTGAGCAAGGGAAAGGAAATAGAAACTGGAGAAGGTTCGAAATCACCCGAAAAGAAAATAGGAATAGATCTGAAACAAAAGGGAATAGAGATTGGCGAAAGCTCTAAACAGTCTGAGGAAATCACGTTCCAGGACGAAATAGATCGCCTACTGGAGAATTGTGATGTTTTTGAGCCTATCAACGATAATCTCTTCTCTTACCCGGCTACAGTTCAATTCCCACTAAACCTAGGACCAGCCATTCCAGACCCACTAGTTCATACCAGAACATTAGGCCAAATGGAGGAATGGTGGACCAATGACTGGCAATTCCAAAACATAGTTAACAGTCCTTATAGTTTCCTTCCACAATTTTACCCAGAACCACTCCCAAATCCTCCCATGAGTAATGAAAACCTAGCTGAACTCCGTCAGTTCGGTGAAGAACTGATAGGTACAGGCAATAGGATCAGAGAAATGGGAGAGCATCTAACTTGGAAGTACGATGAGAGGGAGCATCGTTACTAGAACCGTCAGTTAAACCACAGAAAGCCGTATTGTATGATAGTAACTTAAAATTCTGTAAAATGGGCAATAAAACTCTGTAAAATATGGTGTGTATGGATGCATATAAAATTTACCATAACAAAGTAAAAGTCGAGAAATCGACAATTTTGGTTATATTCGTATGTTGTGATAATCTATGTGTATCTATGTGAATTTTGTCATTGATAAGTTAGACACTAATAATTTTACCAATTAGCAGATGGAAAACGCTAACAATGAACCAATTAATGAAGTAAATCAATCTGAGCAAGAACAGGAAGATCAATATATAACTCGACAAGATATCGAGCATTTTATCGCCCAAGGGATAGCTCATGCTATTCCAGAAATTGTAGCTGCTGTTCGAAAACCTGCCGAACCACAATTAATTCCTAGTAAACGTATTCCAGAAGATAACGGCAGTAACAGCATAAATGGAGGCGGTAATCATGACGATCATGATCCGCAACAGGCCCCACTCCCAAAAAGAATGAAAGCTGCAACGCCTGGTTGCACTTATAAAGAATTTCTTTCTTGCAAACCCGCTGAATTTGCAGGTAATGAAGGGGCAACTGCAACACTGCGTTGGTTAGAGAAAACCGAAGCAGTAATCGCAATAAGCAAATGTGCCAAAGAGGATCAGGTGATGTATGCATCAAATCTGTTCAAAGAAGGAGCACTCGAATGGTGGAACACAGTCCTCCAGGCAAAAGGAAGAAGGATAGCCTACGCCATAGGTTGGGAAGAATTTAAGAGTTTGGTAGAAAGAAAATTCTGTCCCGAATACGAGAAGGAACAAATGGCAAACAAGTTCCTAAGTCATCGTATGCTAGGAGTAGATTGTCGGGGATATACTTCGACATTCTTTGAATACGCAAGGGTAGTACCATCACTGGCTTCGCCAGAACCGGTACTTATTTCTCGTTACATCTGGGGTTTAATTAGTGAAATCCGAAACAACGTTAAAGCTGCGAGACCTCGTACTATTGACGATGCTATAGAATTAGCTAATACCCTAACAGATGAATTGGTACGCATAAGAGAGGAAGATCGCAAGAAGGAATTAGCTCAAAAGATTACCCAAGGATTTCGTGTGGGTAATGCCAAGAAAAGAGGAACCGGACAATCCTCATCATCTCCTTTCTGCAAAATTTGCAAAAAGAAGCATTATGGACAATGCAACATGGTTTGCAATTTTTGCAAAATGAAAGGACATCGGGAAGAAGACTGCAGGAAGAAAACAAAAGTTTGTTATAATTGCAGAGAGAGGGGACACTTTCAATCTGAATGTCCTAAGTTAGCTAAACCAATAGTTAACCAAGCCAAACCTACGGAAGGAACAACCAAGAAAAATGCTCGTGCATTCCAGCTGACCACTCAAGAGGCCGAACTCATTCCAGATGTGATAGCTGGTACGTTCTTAGTTCACAACGTATTTGCAAAAGTATTATTTGACTCTGGCGCGAACCAAAGTTTTATAAATACTTTATTTTGCCAAGATCTTAAGTTACCATTAACCACTCTTAGACAAAACTTCACAGTAGAAACCGCAGAAGGAAATTCTGTGAACATAGATAAAATCTGGCAAGGAGGAAAAATAGAACTATTAGGCCATAAGTTTTCTGCAAATTTGTTACCAATGAATTTAGCAGGATTCGATGTAGTATTAGGAATGGATTGGTTAATAGCCAACCATGCACGAATCCTATGTGACAAAAATGCAGTAGAAATTCAAACCCCTTCAGGAGAAATAATTTTAATTACTGGAGATAAACCTCGAAAGCCACTGAAATTTATCTCAGTAATGAAGTTGGCTAGTTATTCGAGAAAACAGGAAATGGTGTATATGATTTCAGTAATCATTAACACTAAGGATAAAGAACTTCAGGACATCCCCGTAGTCTCAGAATACCCAGACATTTTTCCAGAAGAATTACCTGGATTACCACCTGATAGAGAAGTATAGTTTAGAATTCATTTAATTCCAGGTACTGCACCAATAGCCAAAGCACCATATAGATTAGCACCTACCGAAATGCTAGAATTGAAAAAGCAATTAGATGAATTATTAAGCAAAGGATTCATACAACCTAGTTCATCCCCTTGGGGTGCACCAGTATTGTTTGTGAAAAAGAAAGATGGATCGATGAGAATGTGTATCGATTATAGAGAATTGAATAAGGTTACGATTAAGAATCGATACCCACTACCTAGGATTGATGATCTTTTTGATCAATTGCAAGGAGCTAGGCATTTCTCTAAGATAGATTTAAGATCCGGATACCATCAGTTGAAAGTACAAGAAGAGGACATACCTAAAACTGCTTTCAGAACTAGGTATGGTCATTATGAGTTTACAGTCATGCCCTTTGGATTAACGAATGCCCAGCAGCATTCATGGACATGATGAATCGAATCTGTAAACCATACTTGGATAAATTTGTGATCGTTTTCATCGACGATATACTTATTTACTCCAAAAGCCAAAAAGAACATTGTGAGCATTTACATGTTCTCTTAACTTTGTTAAGAAAAGAAAGGCTTTGTGCCAAATTCTCAAAATGTGAATTTTGGCTGCAAGAAGTACAATTCTTAGGTCATGTGGTAAATCACAAAGGTATCCATGTAGATCCTGCTAAGATAGACGCAATTACAAAGTGGAAAGTTCCACAAACAGCTATGGAGATAAGAAGTTTTCTAGGCTTAGCTGGATACTATAGACGATTTATCAAAGATTTTTCTAAGATAGCCGTACCATTAACTAAGTTAACCTGTAAAGCTGCTAAGTTTGAATGGGGACCTAGGCAAGAAGAAGCCTTTAAGATTTTAAAGCATAGGTTGACGAATGCACCAATCTTAGCTTTACCCAAAGGAACAGAAGATTTTGAAGTATATTGTGATGCTTCAAAATTAGGATACGGATGTGTGTTAATGCAACGCAAGAAGGTAATTGCGTATGCTTCTAGACAATTGAAAAAGCACGAAGAAAATTATACGACTCATGATCTAGAATTAGGAGCCATAATCTTTGCCCTTAAAATATGGAGACATTATCTGTATGGAAGTAAGTTTACTGTTTATACAGATCATAAGAGTCTAAGATATATATTTGGGCAAAAAGAATTAAACATGAGACAAAGAAGATGGATGGAGATGCTAAGCGATTACGACTGTGATGTCCAATATCACGAAGGAAAGGCAAATGTAGTTGCAGATGCCTTAAGTCGTAAGTACCATGAAAAACAGAAACGAGTCCGTGCTCTGAGGTTAAATCTACAAGTAGATTTAATGGCACAAATTAAAGAAGTCCAGAAAACAGCAATCCAAGACGATGTTGAAGGAATGAAAGGTTACCTAAAAGAATTAGAACAAGGAAATGATGGAATTTGGAAATTCCATAAGAAACGAATTTGGGTACCTAAGCAAGGAGAGTTAAGGAATAAGATTTTAGAAGAAGCTCATAAATCTAGGTATACCATGCACCCAGGAAACAATAAGATGTACCAAGATTTAAGGAATAATTTCTGGTGGATAGGAATGAAAAAGGATATAGCCGAATACGTATCCAAGTGCTTAACTTGTTCACAAGTTAAGGCTGAACACCAGAAACCTTCAGGACTACTACAACAATTAGAAATGCCTGTATGGAAATGGGAACTCATAACAATGGACTTTGTTACAAAGTTACCCAAAACCAAAAGAGGTAATGATGCGATTTGGGTAATTGTAGACCGATTAACCAAATCAGCTCATTTCCTACCAATGAAAGAAACCTTTAGTATGGAAAGGTTAGCACAACTCTACGTGGACGAGGTAGTATCCCTACATGGAGTCCCGCTCTCCATTGTATCGGATAGAGATAGTCGTTTTACATCTCATTTCTGGAAAAGTTTTCAGAAAGCAATGGGAACTCGACTAAATCTAAGTACTGCTTATCATCCACAAACAGACGGACAGAGTGAAAGGACAATACAAACTTTAGAAAACATGCTCCGAGCATGTGTAATTGACTTTGGTGGTAATTGGGATAGCCACTTGCCATTAATTGAATTCTCCTATAACAATAGTTATCATTCAAGCATCGAAGCTGCACCCTTCGAAGCACTATATGGACGCAAGTGCAGAACTCCAGTATGTTGGGCAGAAATCGGAGAAAGTCAATTATCAGGTCCTGAAATTGTACAAGAAACTACTGACAAGATAACTCAGATCAAGGAAAGATTGAAAACGGCTCGAGATCGTCAAAAGAGCTATGCAGACAATCGTCGTAAGCCTTTAGAATTTCAAGTAGGAGTTAAAGTACTTTTAAAAGTCTCTCCTTGGAAAGGAGTAGTACGATTCGGTAAGAAAGGAAAGCTAAGTCCAAGATACGTTGGACCGTTCCCCGTGATTCAACGAATAGGACCAGTTGCTTATCGCTTACAACTACCAGAAGAATTGGCTGGAATACATGATGTATTTCATGTATCCAATCTCAAGAAATGTTTAGCAGATGAATCCCTGGTAGTACCTCTTCAAGATGTGGAGGTGAACGAAAAATTAAAGTTTATAGAGAAACCACTACAGATCGAAGATAGAAAAGTCAAGTTTCTCAAGCACAAACGACTAGTGCTAGTAAAAGTCAAATGGGAATCCAAGAGAGGACCAGAATACACTTGGGAACTGGAATCGGAAATGAAGCGAAAGTACCCTCATCTATTCCAGTAAATCTCGAGGACGAGATTTTTCTTAAGGTGGGGAGGATGTAACAACTGCCACTAAAATCCATAATTAGGATGGTAATTAGCTATTAAGAAAACCCTAATTGAGAAACCCAAGTAATCCTGCACTAACCCTAAAATTTCCAGAACAATCGGAATCAGGATCAGGGCCCCTAAAACTCAGGGGGAGATAAACCCTAGCCAACGATTATCCTCATAACTAATTGTAAAATTTGAAAATTGAAAAACTGTCGACACAGCAAGCCTACATGCACGAAGGGCTACTCTATGAAAGTAGGGTGACCACTCGCGTAGCGCGACGCCTATAGGGGTACCCCCTCGCGCTACGCGACGGTGTCAAATTTTCAGTATAAATAGCAGGGGTTGGGACTTGAAATTTGGCACTTGAACGACGTTAAAATTCATAATATACGTCGAGTTATAAGCAAAACAGTCCAACACACACACACAATTATCGAAACACTGCCGCAATCAGGGTAATAACTCGATCGCTATTACGATTCAACGTCCGATCGATTATTACTATCCAACGATAGTCCAGGTGCTGCTCAATTGAGCTTGTACTTTGATTATTCGTCGTGATTTCGACTTGAATATTAGAGTGCTGTTCGAATTCGGACTATGCTCTGTTATTCGTTGTGAATCCGATTGAATTATCGAGTATTGCACTGATTAATCGTTGTGAAGGTTTAATCTCGTGAATTGACGTAATTGCTGTATTAGTTACTAACCTGTGTGTGTGCATTGTGTTAAATTAGGTTTAAGCAAGGCTAATCAGTAGGCTTATATCTATTGCTCGTTAATCTGCAATGTGAGTCATTCTTCTTTTTAAATTGTTTTCTCACAGTTTGTGAGTAAGTATTACAATACCTCAAATTATTTTCAAGGTTATAATTACAGGGATTAAGTCTTTGTAATCACCAAATTACAGCTGGTATGTGGGGTATTGTGCACATTACTGTTATTATCACTCTATGTGAGTGAATATTACTCTATGTGAGTTATTATTACTCTGTGTGAGTACACCGTCACTATTTGGGCAACGGGACCCAATAGTGGTATGACCACAGTCACAGAAATGAATCGAGTGACAAATACCCATTCTTGATAATTGGTTGATAGAAACATTGTAATCGCTCTTAATACTGTAAATTATAACTAACGGGTCGTTTTAGAAAACAGAATGATTCACTCAGTATTTCCCCGCTGACAAAACCTTTTTCAAACATGTTTCAGGTGATCTGTGTGATCCAGGAAAAGTGCAGTAAAGCACTATCAAGCTCAGAGAAGTGGCTCAATGTAAATAAACCAATAAAACGTGTTTTGAAAAATAAAGATTTCTGTGTGAAATCAACTTATTGTAAATTATGGGATTTATCCCTTAAACTTTGTGTAATATATTAAACGAGCATATTTTACGGATAAAAGATCCTGTTATAAAAAGACTTCCGCTGCCGCATAAATTAAATACCACGGGAACTGCCTCGCGGGCCCCGACTCCGTCCAGGGTTGGTCGGGGGCCGTGACACAAGCTGCTTATGCTTCGTCTTCTCTCCATTCAGCCTTTATGGCTAATGTCGACGGTTCATCAAGTCAGGTATGTGTCGATGAACCCACTGTTATAAATTGTGATGAATGTGATAAGTTGCGTGCTAGATATGCTGATTTAGAGAAAAGTATGTCTGAGTTGCAAGGCAAACATGATGCTTTACAAGCTAGTTTGTTTGACTTGCAAGACAAACATACTTCAGTGAATGAGAATTTGTGTGACTTGCAAAGTAAGCATGAAGCTTTGCAAGAAAAGTATGATGTGACTTTTATCCACAATCAGAAATTGACTGTGGACCTTTCCAAATGCACAGAAGCCAATATGTTTTATGAAAACCATGAAAAGGAGTTTAAATCGGTAATTGAAAAGTTAAAGAAAGATAAAACCGAGTTAACTAAAATGGTTTCCAGAAAACAAACTGACATTAATTTGTATATATCTCGCCTTGAGACAATGCAAAAAGAGATGGTCTCTGTAAAAACGGAAAGTGAGGCAATCCAACTCAAGTTAGACAGTTATTTGAGTTCTAGCTATGTGTTGGATCACATCATTGATGTCCAAAAGGAGAAAAGGGACGTCACGTGCATAGGCTATAAGAATTGTCCACCACCAGTGAGACATAATTATGATGCCATGCCGGATGAGGAGGACAGGGTGTTCTTTGAACCATCTGTGCCTCTAGATGTGAAAGAGTTTGCAGCAGGACTCGGATACAAGAAAGAAGCATCCTCAGATTCAGATGTGTCAGCAGATACATTTGTAACTGCTGAACAGAATCAGGATCCTCCAGTTGTGATTGAGGATGCTGATTCTTCTGATGATGAATCCGATGATACTATCCCAGCAAAGTCTGACGCGGTAGTAAAAAATGAGGACATACCTCTCGAGAATCACATTCTATGTGATCCCCCTGCAAAACCTGCTAAGACTGTTGCAACTGAGTCCTCATCTGCAAAAGAGTCGGAGAGTGTGAATTTGCTGTACACTCTTGTTGGTGATGATAAGATTTACTCAGACAAAGATTTTCCTATTAAGAATGTTAATCAATCCTTAATCAGTAAAGTCTTTGAGAATTCGACTAGTAAGTTTTTGGGAAAGTCAGGACCACGTGTTACAGTTACACAGTGTCCCCCTATTCCAAAGGCCGAAATTCGAAAACAATTTGGCAACAAGAAATTACCAACAGTGCAGAAACAGCAAAATCACACCAAGCCAAAAGCAAAATCACCGGCTCAAACTCAAAAGAAGCCGAATCAGAAGAAAAACAAGAATGTAAACTTTGTGAAATCGACGGGAACGGACAAAATTGAAACGTTTGAAAATAAATCTAACTTAGATTTTGTCAAGAAAGCTACTGTTTTGAAAAGAAATGAACAAAACAGTTCACAGCCTAGTACCTCGGGTTCACAAAGTTCAACATCATCGGCTAAACGATCACATGATACTTCGGGGTTTGTAGAACGAAGATCATGTTTTGAGTGTGGAACAATTGGACATATAATTAGAAATTGTCCATATCTTCATAAGCAAAAAGGAAAAGTTGATGTTCCCCGTGACCAAACTGACCGTAAGCAATCTGTTTCTGTAAAGCAAGATCCCCGCCTTGTAAAAGAAAGGGAAAAGAAACAGAAACGCCAACAGGTCAAGAAGATTGAAAAAGCAATAAAAACCGATGTGGTTCAAAAACAATCTGTTGCTGTAAAACCAGACAATTCTAAAACTTCAAATAATCAAGAAGTTAAAATTTTAAAGGAAAACACTGGTGACATAAAACAGACTTGGAAACCAAAAACGGTTACTGAATCAGGGGGACCATCACAATTCACCAACCATCAAAGACAAGAAGTTATTGTCAATGATGAAAATGGAAGACCCAAGACCACAATGGCTTGGGTCACCATCTCCAACTAATTCATTTGAGTTCATGTGCAGGGTGTTCCAGGAGGAACTGTCAGTAGTCATTGGATTGTTGATAGTGGGGCATCCAGGCACATGACAGGCGACATGAAGCTTCTCTACGACGTTAAATCTATTAGAGGAGGTTATGTTGCTTTTGCTGGAGATAAAGGTGGATATATAACGGGTGAAGGAATGATATCCAACGGGATTGTCAGCTTTGACAAGATCAACTTTGTGCAACAACTTGATCACAATCTTCTTAGTGTTTCTCAAATCTGTGACAAGCAGTTCTCAGTACACTTTGATGCTAATGGATGTTATGTGCTGAAGCCCGGCTTCAAAATTCCAAAAGAATGGATTCTCTTGTCAGCTCCAAGGATAAATGATTTGTACGTCCTTGATATGAGCCAAGCTATTACTACGTCTGCACAAGCAACTTGTTTCGTTTCCAAAGCCACAGAAAAAGACACTATCTCTTGGCACAGACGAATGGGTCACATTCACTTACGCAAAATGAATCATTTGGTTTCAAATGAATTGGTGAATGGTGTTCCCCTCAAAAATTTCCATCTTCAAGACGTCTGTGTTTCGTGCCAGAAGGGAAAACAAACAATGAAGAAGCACCCTACTAAGAAAATCAACACGGTGGCAGTTCCTCTTGAACGTTTGCACATGGATTTGTTCGGTCCTGTCAAGCACAAGAGTATTCGGGGTGATCAATACTGCCTCGTGATAACTGATGACTATTCAAGATTTTCTTGGGTGGCGTTCATGGCACACAAGAGTGAAACCTTTGGTATTATCAAAAACTTGATCATTCAGATTGAGAATTTGTATAAATTGAAGGTTAGGCGGATACGTAGCGACAATGGTACTGAATTTAAAAATCATTCCATGACGGAGTTTTGCACTTCAAAGGGTATTTTTCATGAGTTTAGTGCAGCTTATACTCCTCAACAGAATGGCGTCGCTGAACGTAAGAACCGCACATTGATCGAGACTGCTAGGACAATGTTGGTAGAGTCGTAGTTGCCCATTCCATTCTGGACTGAAGCTGTGGCCTCTGCATGTTACACATTGAACCGAGTCCTTACAGTCAAAAGGCACAACAAGACCTGCTTTGAGCTTCTTCAAAAACGGAAACCAGATTTGTCTTATCTTGAACCGTTTGGAGCTCCATGCACAATCATCGATCCTAATGGAAAGTTTGGGGCAAAAGCAATTGATGGATACTTTCTTGGGTATGCCACCCCTAACTTACGAGTCTGGAATCTAGAGACTAAAAGGGTCGAGGAATGGTCTGAGGTCAGAGTACAAAGGCACACCTTGCCAGTCAAATGTCCGGGCCAGCCTTGGATGTTTGAGTACGATGACTTCTTCAATTCGATCAATGTTGAAGCCGTTGAAGAAAGTGCTGCGGCTAGGATGTTTTTCGAGAGTGACAATGCAACAGTTTCACCGGTGGTTCGTCCAATTCTTGTTAATCAAGAACCATCTTCTTCGGTGAACAATAATACTCTCAACAATGAGGATTTTCATGATGCAAACGAATTGAACGAATCTTCAGAGGATGATGAATTTCTAGATGCAGATCAAGAAGCTCCAACAACAGCAGTTCATGGTACTTCAGAGGGTACTCCTCCAGTGGATACCCACAGAACAGCTGAAGCTACTGCATCATCCTCTTCGTTAATTCCGGGTCTTGATTTGGTTGTTGATCTTAATCTTAACAACCTGGGTATAAATATTCCAGTTCGAGAAAATCCTGAAACAAGGATTCATAATACCCATCCTCAACAAAACATCATTGGAAATGTGCAAAGTGGCATTCAAACAAGAAACATGTTGCGAAACAACAACAATGCAGGCCTGTATGCAGCTATTCGAGAATCCGGGCAACAAAACGATTGGTCTTTCGCGTGTTATGTCTCGCAGGAAGAGCCAAGAACTTGGAAAGAAGCCATGAAAGATAACTCTTGGGTGGAAGCAATGCAGGAAGAACTGCAACAATTCCAGAAGCTGGGTGTCTGGAAACTCGTAGAGAAACCTGCTGGATACAAGAAGATTGGTACCCGTTGGGTTTTCAAATGCAAAAAGGATGACTGCGGAGTTGTTATCCGAAACAAAGCACGTTTAGTCGTTCAAGGTTTTCATCAGATTGAAGGGATCGACTACAACGAAGTGTATGCACCTGTTGCACGTCTCGAAGCAATTCGAATCTTTCTAGCCTATGCGTCTTTCAAAGGATTCAAGGTTTATCAGATGGACGTGAAAAGTGCATTTCTACATGGTGTGGTTGAAGAAGAGGTATATGTCGAACAGCCTCCAGGTTTTGAAGATCCTATCCATCCCGATCGGGTTTGGTTGCTCAACAAAGCTCTCTATGGTCTACATCAAGCAGCGCGAGCTTGGTATGCAACCTTATCACACTATCTGCTGGAGAACGGTTTTCGTAGAGGTCTTATCGACTGTACTCTTTTCATCAAAGAACAAGATGGAGATCTTCTTCTGGTACAGGTATACGTTGATGATATTATTTTTGGTTCTACTAATGATGTCTTGTGTAGGAATTTCGAGCGCATTATGCAGGATAAGTTCGAGATGAGTGCTATGGGGGAAATGAATTTCTTCTTGGGCCTACAAGTGCAACAAACTGAGTCTGGGATATTCATCCATCAGACTAAATATGTTGGCGACATCTTGAGCCGGTTCTAGATGTCTGATGCAACGCCCATTGGTACCCCATTGCCAACTAATCACGGAATTACTCAAGACTTGAAGGGTGAAGCTGTTAGTCCTTCAAACTACCGCGCAATGATCGGATCTCTTATGTACCTCACAGCATCAAGGCCAGACATAATGTACCCAACGTGCCTGCTTGCCAGATATCAAGTCAATCCGAAGGCCTCACATCTTGCAGCTGTTAAAAGGATTTTTCTGGCTTACCCTGACACCGGTCTGTGGTACCCTAGGGATAATAACTTTGAATTGGTCGCTTTCAGTGATTCTGATTTTGGCGGATGCAAAATCGATGGCAAATCCACAACGGCTGGATGTCAGTTTTTAGGAAATCGCCTAGTCACATGGCAGTGCAAGAAGCAGACTTGTGTCGCTACATCAACATGCGAAGCTGAATACATTGCTGCCCCAAGTTGTTGCTCCCAAGTTCTTTGGATCCAACAACAATTGCGGGACTACGGTTTTGAATTCCTAACTACTCCTATTTACGTTGATAATTCTGCTGCTTTAGATATCACTAGAAATCCTGTGCAGCACTCAAAGACCAAACACATCGAAATCAAATATCACTTCATACGTGATTGCTTTGAGAAAAGGCTAATCGATGTGGTTAAGGTCCACACCGATGACCAACGTGCCGACCTTTTTACCAAAGCATTTGACAAATCAAGATTTGACTTTTTATTATTGGTAAACGGCATTAAGGTCAAGCAAGAGTAAACCACATCAGAAAATCATTTTTGTAAATATCTTTGTGTCTTTTAAATTTATCTTAGTTTATTGATTTTAGGGGGAGTAAATCCAAAATCTGAAAATCCAAAAACATCGAAAAATTTCAAAAACACAAAAACAATAGAAAAACAAAAATGAGTTTCCTGGCGAGCAAAAGAGAAAATGATAGTACATCAGTGGTCTATCCAAACCTCTTTAAACTTTAAATGAAAAACGATAAGCAGCTCTATATAAGATGTATCGGTAGGCTCACAATCATTTTAAAGTGTGCAGGGTGATATAAATCTTAAATTGACTGAAGACCAGGTGGGAACCATTCATTGGCATATGGTCTTAGTACCGAAATTTCGTTTGATAGATTGCCGAGGTTCTGAGATATTCGGTCTTTATGCTGCTTATCATCTGGGTATCATGGTTGTATCTTTTACCGAAAAATAACGGGGACGCAAGTCTAGATCTTCCATGATACTATACATACATGTACATATTACATATTACATACTGCATTCGACCTCAATAAGTGATAAACAATCACATGTCCAAATCAAATAAGTGATAAAATATCACATTTATCCGGGAGTCAAGTTCGTCTCTCTGCTGTACGGAAGTACTGACCTGTTCACGGACTTGCTCCTGTGCCCCTCATGCATATGAAAATCAAGTTCCTCATCAATAAGTGATTATATCACATAGGGCTTGTTTTCAAATCAAAATAAGTGAGAATCTCACATCATATACGGTCAAACAGATGATAATCGGTATACTCACCGGTAAGATGAACCCTCGTGCATACCTTGATACGGGAATGTGTCGTGATGTGGATGAACACCGGTCGGTAAGTATAAATCATACCTTAACGTATCCCCTCGCCATGATTACATCTGATAAGTTGAGCTTAAGTGGACAACAATACCGATAATTGTTATAGGATGCTTATCTTAATGTTAACTAATTGAACAACAAGAGCGTTTTGGCATGACCGTACACTGATATGATTCTCTTACCCTCGAAACTCGCAAAAAAAAATGTCTGTATATATTTTTTTATTGCTTTCAGTCTTTACATTTGAAAAATTCAAAAATACCAAAAAGATTTTATTTCTACTTTATTTTCGATCGTACGATGTTGGAGCTCGAGTCTTCGTTACCTGAAACCTGAACGAAAACCGAATTGACTAAATCTTCATAAACGGTCGAAATTTGCAAGTTTTGAAAGTTAAATCTAAAATTGAGAAATTTATTAAACTTTCAAACTGTCGGACGGTGTTTGATTGAAACATGGTCATACGTGTGTCACTTGTTTATGTTTACTATATTCCAAGCAGTTGTTCTCATTACGCGTTTAGATTTCTTGCATGTGCAGATTCTAAAGGCTAGGAGAACATGGTCGATGACAAGCTTTGGAATGAAGACACGACGAGAAGGCGCTCAATAGATGAAGATGATCGAGTTGCCGCTGGCCATCATCAACACCACAAGGATCTCACTTCATAAAGATCAAGTCATTCACGAGCATAACTCAAGGGGGAGCTTATGTTAAGGGGGAGTTTGTCAACACACTTCCTACATGATACGGGTAGTTTGTTGATACACTTTCTGCTTTCAAGATGTGAAGACTTTGAAGATCCTCCGACATCGAAGACTTGAAAGGACATCAGAGTCTTGAAGACATGAAGATCAAGGATGATCAAGGTCAAGACAAATCTGCAAACATCGAAGATCGAGACAAAGCTACAGCCAAGGGGGAGTTTGTTGGTGCACTTGTGTCTGTACTTTGTCTATATTCGGTCACGTTATAAACGATGTCCTTGTTAGTCATGTAAGTTTGACCAAGTCAACTGTCCTCCTAGTTTGACTTGGCCAAACAGTTAGTTTATGGATGTAACATGTCTGGTTCGAAGGATGTCTCATCGAAGGATAGTTTGGATCCTTCGATGAGCTCAAAAGTTGAACCTTCGATGGATAGACCTCGATAGATCAAACTTCGAGGTCACTGTGAACCCTTCGATGGAAGTATGATCGAAAGATGATCTTTCGATCAGTATTCCTGATCCTTCGACAGGTCCAACATCGATAGATGATCCTTCGTGACATCTATCGGATCCTTCGGACAGACCTGCTGTGTATGGGTATATAAACCCATGCAGTGTGTTCATTTTAGTTAGAGGCTCAGATAGATGCACACATAGAAAGATAGAGAGATTCTTGAGAGCATTCTGTCCGAAACACACACACACACTTTGAGAGTTTGCAAAACGCATTTGTGAACATTGTGCTTGTAACCGGAACCTTTCATTGGCATTAATACAAGTGGTGTTAATCGGTGAATCTTTGTGTGTTTGTGTTTGTGCTTGTTTCATCCCGGTTTGCTTGCTAGCTTGGATTCCGCACTTGCTAGTGGGTTAGTATAACAAGGTTTAGGTTCGTCATCCTCCGAGAGGGACCTACATCTAATAATCTTTTATTTTCCAACCGAGACTCTCGATTTGCCCTTTGATTTCGTAATTGGTTGAAGATGAACCGCCACCTTTTTATGATCTTGACGTGTTTATATTTGTATTGGTGATGTGTGAGTGATGTGGCATGCTTTCTTGACTTGCCCTTATATGATATTTATGTGTTAATATTTGTTCAAGTACGGTATGTGTGTATTGGGTGTAAGGTTGAGTCTTTTGACTTTGAATAAACATACGGAGAGGTGGTTCGGATTCAATACTAGGGTGATAATACCACATCGCTACTAGTTGTGGAGTGAATAGGTTGGGCGGATTTTGACTTTGGGTGTTTTTCGTGGTGTCCAGTTACGGTGGATTTTTATGGTAAGGGTTGTTCAAGTCAACTCGAAACCAATAACTCAAGATTTTTAATGAAATGTTTTATGAATTATGTCGAGTATTAGATCGAGAGTTTACAAGAGACGTGGAAAAAAAGTTTGCAGCTAAATTTGTATATATAGTCTAAAACGGTGAAAAATATTTTATTCATCTAAAATAGAAATATTAATGTTGGAGCGGGGCGCATATTACATCAACCTTCCTCTTCACGCAGGTTAGACCACACCCCCTCTCACAACCGGATAACGCCTCGTGGGGTGGTGTTTGACGCACTTTCCCCGATGACGTTGAAATGGCGTTACTCGGTTACAGTAAGTCTTAGATACAAAAAATTGCTGATAGTAAAAGTTAAAAGTTGATTGATGAGTTCCCTAACCGGAGTTCGAAGATGAGAAGTATCATATGGAACAAACTCCTATAACTCTTGGTGAGTATGCTGCAACTAAACACAAATATAAGAAACCTTCCCAAAATGGGTTTCCACAGCCGATTCAACCATTACGTGTTTGTACGTGTCATGCTTACCACTAGAGAAAAAAATATTAGCTGTTAATTTGGAGTAAAACACAATATAAATGTATTTTTGTTTCTTTACAACTATTTTTCTTTCTATGTTCTCCCTTTTACGTTCTTTATCTTTTAAGTACTTTCTAATTGTTTTTACAAAATCAGTGTATAATTAAATCTATCTTTTATCTTTAACAACAGAAATATAAAAGTTTAATTCGATATCTTCAGGCAAAGTATTGTAAAATCTGGTTCACAAACCTTTTACGTCCTTTATTTCTTTTCACTCTGAACTTCATTTGTCCTAATTAGTTGGCTCGTTACTTTCATTCAACTTAAAATAACGAGAACGTGATTTGGTGTAGGTGTATATTCTTCAATGAGAATTGAAAACAAGTAAATAACAATAAGGTTACAAATGAAACATTTAAAAGGAGAGGAGAAAAGAATTTATTAATTACCTCTTTTACCTTGTCCTTCTTATTCATGGTTAGTTGTGAATATTAAACCTGACGTACTCGTTTGTTATGCTTAACGTAAACTTCGAGGATGGGATTTCCTTGCTTATAAAAGTTGGAATTTATAACGTGTAGTTTCCTTTTCAATTCCTTGTATAATTAAGAGTACATAATATACATACATTGTACATTACATAAGTATTACTTCTGCTCTTTCTCAAATTAAGCAGTGGGGTAGGAAGCCTGCATGGCAATGCCGCAAAGACCTTCTTTAGCCTCAACATCTCTTTGCATCATGATGTACCCCTCTTGACCCCAACTTGTTCCCCATGAGTTCTTCACCAACCAATACTTAGTCCCGTCATCGCTAGTCCCATAACCAACCGCAGTAACACCATGTGTTGGTGCACTTGTGTCTGTAGTTTGTCTGTATTCGGTCACGATGTAAACGATGTCCTTGTCAGTCTTGTAAGTTGACAAAGTCAACCATCCTCCGGTTTGACTTGGACAACAGTTTGTAAATATTGAAGGATGTTCTGTGTCGAAGGATAGCTCATCGAAGGATATTGTAGATCCTTCGATGGCATCGAAAGATAGGCTTCGAATGATAGACCTCGAAAGGTGATCTTTCGAGGTCCCTGCTGATCCTTCGAATGCTTTGTCATCGATAGATGATCCTTCGGACCATCTATCGGATCCTTCGGACCAGACATCATGGGCTGGGTATAAATACCCATGCAGTGTGTTGAGTTTCAGTAGACACTTAGACAGATTCACACACCCGAGAGATTGAGAGCTTTGATAGCATTCTGTCCGAAACTCACACACACACTTTGAGAGTTTACAAGTTAGATTTGTAAACATTGTGCTTGTAACCGAAACCTTCATTTGCATTAATACAAGTTGTGTTAATCGGTGAACTCTTGTGTGTTGTGTTTATACTTGCTTCATCCCGGTTTGCTTGCTAGCTTGGATTCCGCACTCGCTAGTGGGTTTGTATAATAAGGTTTAGGTTCGTCATCCTCTGACAAGGGACCTACAAGTGGTATCAGAGCTTGGCTCTTTACCTTGTTTAAAACCGGGTTTGTTCAAGTGTTTGGTGTGTTTGGACACTTGGTTTAGCACCCGTTTTGGTGGTTTTTCTTGCATATTTAAACTGAAAAACGGATTCTAAACCTTCGGGAGTGTTCAAGGTTGGGTTGGGTAACTTGAAAACTTGTTTTTAAGTGACTTTGTGTTTTCCGGTCAAATTCCGATAAAGGATTCCGGTGACTGGTTTGGGGATAAGGTTATACATTTTGGGCAATTTTTCAAAGTTGGTGGGAAAGGTACAGCCTGCACATCCCTTTCTGCTGAAAGTTGACTTACCTACCCATCACCTTTTCACCAACCTATCAAATCAGCGTCAGTTGTGTCAGAATCTCTCGAAAGATATCTTTCGACATCGAAAGACCATCTTTCGATCAAGGAAGGCTCGAAAGATTATCATCCTTCGACCCATCCTTCGAAGTCTGAAACATATCTTTCGATAAAGGAATCTATTCGAAAGACAGGTGTCCGAAAGATAAGGATTTAACTCGAAAGATAAGGATCTTTCAAAGGAGAATCCTTCGAGTTCTTGAATCTTTCGAAATCATTGTTCGAGATTCAACAGTAGTCTTTCGAGTACTGTTGATCCTTCGGACAAGAGTTGATCTTTCGATTGTGGTCAGTTTATTGTTAACAAGTTTCTGTGATTTGAGATCTTTCGACCAGGATCCTTCGGCTGTGTGATCTTTCGGATTATTCACTTAGCATTTATTTTGCTCATTAATCATGAATCCGAATTGGTGGAATCCGGCCCCCGACAGCGGTAAATATACAAGTTCTGGTGTCACTCCCTCATGGTGGGGTACACCGGCGCCAGACAGTGGAAAATACACGTCTACAAGTCTATCGCCTTCATGGGCCGAGTCTCCGGTATCGACATCTTCTCAGGGAAATCAATGGGCATTGGTATCGAATCAAACTCCGAGTATCCAAAGTATCTTACTGAGCGAAAGCGAAACAGGAAGTTTGAATCGACCTCCAAAGCTGATGCATTTAAATGAGTATCCGGGTTGGGCTGACAGATTCCGTACATATGTTCTGGGTCAAAATACAGAGCTGTGGATACGTTTCACCACAGATTTTGATCAAGCTATCGAGGTCGCTGCTTCAACAACTGCTAGTTTTGCCGATCTTCCAGAGGATCAGAAGAAAATATATGATCTGGAGAAGAAAGCCTACGCCATTCTCACTCAGGCGTTAAGCAAAGACATCTATCATCAATTTGTCAGCTTCAAGACTACGAAGAAGCTGTGGGACGGTTTGAAAACCAGGGGAGTAGGGAATGAAGCAACACGTCAATTGCGTCATGATCTGCTCAAGAAAGAATTCGACTGTTTCACGTGTTTAGATAAGGAGTCTTTGGGAGACATGACAAGTCGGTTTTATCATTTGCTTACTGAGCTGAATAATTTTGGTGTGACGACAACTCAAGCAGAGGTGGTGAAAAAGTTTGCTGATGCTTTGCCTCCCCAATGGAGTAGTTTCTTGGAAATCCTGAAGTATAACGGAGTGTTGAAAACTACAAATATCAACGACTTCGTGCAGCTTCTGGAAAACAAGGATCAGGAGGAAACGTTAAAGGCGAAGAGAGTTCCATTGCCACAAAATCCTGAAATGTATTGTGGAACTTCCAATACTTCGTCTGCAAGAACAGGTCCACATGCTCCTTTGCAAACAGCGTTTGTCACTAGCACGGATATGTATGGCAATCCGGTGCAAGTTCCTGTTAAGCCACCTCGCACCACAGATATGTACGGAAATCCAATACAACCACCACCTCCTCCTCCTCCTGCTCAAACACAACGTGCATGTTATGGAGGAACATCATCTGCTGGTCAACAGTCAAAGCCAAGTACAGTACAGCTCGACACTTCCAGCTTTTCTAAAGTCAGTGTAGAAGTAGCTAAGGAACACATGGAGCTGCTTAACACTGTAGTGAGCGCGTACTGTGGGTTAATAGAAGGTCAGATTGGCAACATTAATCTGACACAAGAAGATTATAGGCAGATTGATAAAGAAGAGATGGACTTGATGGATATCAAGTGGGCCTTTGCGAGTGCTATGAGAAGAGCAAAGGATTGGATGGAAAGTACTGGAAGAACCAGCTTGGAAAGTAAAAGAGACACCAAGTATGGGTTCGATAAACAAGCTGTTAAGTGCTTCAACTGTGGTGAACGGGGTCACTTTAAAAGGGAGTGCACAAAGCCAGCTCAACATGGGAACCAAAACCCCTTCAGAAATCAAGGCAACCAGCAGAACAGAAACAATGAGCGTACATTGGTGCCTGTCAACAACCAAACTAACCGGGCTCTTGCAGTTCAGGTGGATGAAGGTTGTGACTGGTCAATCCAGTTGGGTGGTGATGCTCCTGATGGAACAGCATGTTTTGCTCAGATCGTGAAGGAGTTAGTTCACACCAGTGGTAGAGAATCTTCTGCCAGTGGTGGTGAATCGTCTGAAGATGAAGATTCGTCTGGATACAGCAGGAGTGTTGATGAATAATCATCCAATTCTGGTGATGATCATGTGGGTGAGACATCAAATGCAACAATCGATGCAGATATTGATGAACTTTTGGAGGAAGCTGCAGCAGAAGCTCAAAGAAGATCTATTCTGGTGGATCAAGCTGCTTATACTTCGTCTTCTCTCCATTCAGCCTTTATGGCTAATGTCGACGGTTCATCAAGTCAGGTATGTGTCGATGAACCCACTGCTATTAACTGTGATGAATGTGATAGTTTGCGTGCTAGGTGTGCTGACTTAGAAGGAAACATGTCTGAGTTGCAAGCCAAACATGATGCTTTACAAGCTAGTTTGTTTGACTTGCAAGACAAACATAGTTCCTTGAGTGCTGAGTGGTGTGACTTGCAAAGCAAGCATGAGGCTTTGCAAGAGAAATATGATGTGACATTCATCCACAATCAGAAATTGACTGTGGACCTTTCCAAATGCACAGAAGCCAACATGTTTTACGAAAACCATGAAAAAGAATTTAAGTCAATGATTGAGACATTAAAGAAAGATAAAACTGAATTGACAAAAATGGTTTCAAGAAAACAGACGGACATCAATTTGTATATATCTCGCCTGGAGATTATGCAAAAAGAGATGGCTTGTGTGAAAACAGAAAGCGATGCAATCCAGCTTAAGCTAGACAGTTATTTGAGCTCTAGCTATGTGTTGGATCACATCATTGATGTTCAGAAGGAAAAGAGGGATGTCACATGCATTGGCTACAAGAAATGTCCACCACCAGTTAGACACAATTATGATGCCATGCCAGATGAGGAGGACAGAGTGGTATTTGAACCTTCTGTGCCTCTAGATGTTAAGGAGTTTGCTGCAGGACTCGGATACCAAAAGGAAGTGTCCTCAGATTCAGATGTGTCAGCAGATACATTTGTAAGTGCTGAACAGAATCAAGATCCTCCAGTTGTGATTGAGGATGCTGATTCTTCTGATGATTAATCTGATGATACTGTCCCAGCAAAGTCTGATGCGGTAGCCAAGAATGAGGACATACCTCTCGAGAATCACATTCTATGTGATCCCCCTATGAAGCCCGCTAAGACTGTTGCAATCGAGTCCTCGTCTGCAAAAGAGCCGGAGAGTGTGAATTTGCTGTACACTCTTGTTGGTGATAACAAAATTTACTCTGACAAAGATTTTCCTATTAAGAATGTTAATCAATCCTTAATCAGTAAAGTCTTTGAGAATTCGACGAGTAAGTTCTTGGGAAAGGCAGGACCTAAAGTTACAGTTACACAGTGTCCTCCTATCCCAAAAGCTGAAATCCGAAAGCAATTTGGCAACAAGAAATTGCCAACAATGCCAAAACAGCAAAATCACACCAAACCCAAAGGTAAAACACCGGCTCAAGCTGAAAAGAAGCCGAACCAAAAGAAGAAGAAAAAGGTTAACTTTGTGAAATCGACGGGAACGGACAAAATTGAAAAGTTTGAAAATCAATCTAACTTAGATTTTGTCAAGAAAGCTATTGTCGAGAAAAGAAATGAACCAAGCAGTTCAAAACCTAGTACCTCGGGTTCACAAAGTTCAACATCATCGGTTAGACGATCACATGATTCTTCGGGGTTTGTTGAACGAAGATCATGTTTTGAGTGTGGAACCATTGGGCATATTATTAGAAACTGCCCATATCTTCATAAACAGAAAGAAAAGGTTGATGATCCCCGTGGCAAGACTGACCGTAAGCCATCTGTTTCCACAAAACAAGATCCCCGACTTGTAAAAGAAAGGGAAAAGAAACAGAAACGCCAACAGGTCAAGAAGATTGAGAAAGCAATTAAAATCGATGTGGTTCAAAAACAATCTGTTGCTGTAAAACCAGAAAATTCCAAAATTTCAAACAATCAAGAAGTTAAAATTTTAAAGAAAGACACTGGTAAAACAAAACAGACCTGGAAACCAAAATCGGTTACTGAATCAGGGGGACCATCACAATTCACCAACCATCAAAGACAAGAAGTTATTGTCATTGATGAAAATGGAAGACCCAAGACCACAATGGCTTGGGTCCCCATCTCCAACTAATTCATTTGAGTTCATGTGCAGGGTGCTTCAGGAGGAACTATCAGTAGTCATTGGATTGTTGATAGTGGGGCATCCAGGCACATGACAGGCGACATGAAGCTTCTCTACGACGTTAAATCTATTAGAGGAGGTTATGTTGCTTTTGCTGGAGATAAAGGTGGATATATAACGGGTGAAGGAATGATATCTAACGGGATTGTCAGCTTTGACAAGATCAACTTTGTGCAACAACTTGATCACAATCTTCTTAGTGTTTCTCAAATCTGTGACAAGCAGTTCTCAGTACACTTTGATGCTAATGGATGTTATGTGCTGAAACCGGGCTTCAAAATTCCAAAAGAATGGATTCTCTTGTCGGCTCCAAGGATAAATGATTTGTACGTCCTTGACATGAGCCAAGCTATTACTACGTCTGCACAAGCAACTTGTTTCGTTTCCAAAGCCACAGAAAAAGACACTATCTCTTGGCACAGACGAATGGGTCACATTCACTTACGCAAGATGAATCATTTGGTTTCAAATGAATTGGTGAATGGTGTTCCCCTCAAAAATTTCCATCTTCAAGACGTCTGTGTTTCGTGCCAGAAAGGAAAGCAAACAAAGAAGAAGCACCCTACAAAGAAGATCAACACGGTGGCAGTTCCTCTTGAACGTTTGCACATGGATTTGTTCGGTCCTATCAAGCACAAGAGTATTCGGGGTGATCAATACTGCCTCGTGATTACAGATGATTATTCAAGATTTTCTTGGGTGGCGTTCATGGCACACAAGAGTGAAACCTTTGGCATTATCAAAAACTTGATCATTCAGATTGAGAATTTGTATAAGTTGAAGGTTAGGCGGATACGTAGCGACAATGGTACTGAATTTAAAAATCATTCCATGACGGAGTTTTGCACTTCAAAGGGTATTTTTCATGAGTTTAGTGCAGCTTATACTCCTCAACAGAATGGCGTCGCTGAACGTAAGAACCGCACATTGATCGAGACTGCTAGGACAATGTTGGTAGAGTCGTAGTTGCCCATTCCATTCTGGACTGAAGCTGTGGCCTCTGCATGTTACACATTGAACCGAGTCCTTACAGTCAAAAGGCACAACAAGACCTGCTTTGAGCTTCTTCAAAAACGGAAACCAGATTTGTCTTATCTTGAACCGTTTGGAGCTCCATGCACAATCATCGATCCTAATGGAAAGTTTGGGGCAAAAGCAATTGATGGATACTTTCTTGGGTATGCCACCCCTAACTTACGAGTCTGGAATCTAGAGACTAAAAGGGTCGAGGAATGGTCTGAGGTCAGAGTACAAAGGCACACCTTGCCAGTCAAATGTCCGGGCCAGCCTTGGATGTTTGAGTACGATGACTTCTTCAATTCGATCAATGTTGAAGCCGTTGAAGAAAGTGCTGCGGCTAGGATGTTTTTCGAGAGTGACAATGCAACAGTTTCACCGGTGGTTCGTCCAATTCTTGTTAATCAAGAACCATCTTCTTCGGTGAACAATAATACTCTCAACAATGAGGATTTTCATGATGCAAACGAATTGAACGAATCTTCAGAGGATGATGAATTTCTAGATGCAGATCAGGAAGCTCCCACAACAGCAGTTCATGGTACTTCTGAGGTTACTCCTCCAGTGGATGCCCACAGAACAGCTGAAGCTACTGCATCATCCTCTTCGTCAATTCCGGGCCTTGATTTGGTTGTTGATCTTAATCTCAACAACCTGGGTATCAATATTCCAGTTCGAGATAATCCTGAAACAAGGATTCATAATACCCATCCTCAACAAAACATCATAGGAAATGTGCAAAGTGGCATTCAAACAAGAAACATGTTGCGGAACAACAACAATGCAGGCCTGTATGCAGCAATTAGAGAATCCAGGCAACAAAACGATTGGTCTTTCGCGTGTTATGTCTCACAGGAAGAGCCAAGAACTTGGAAAGAAGCCATGAAAGACAACTCTTGGGTGGAAGCCATGCAGGAAGAATTGCAACAATTCCAGAAGCTGGGTGTCTGGAAACTGGTAGAGAAACCTGCTGGATACAAGAAGATTGGTACCCGTTGGGTTTTCAAATGCAAAAAGGATGACCGCAGAGTTGTTATCCGAAACAAAGCGCGTTTAGTCGTTCAAGGTTTTCGTCAGATAGAAGGCATCGACTACAACGAAGTGTATGCACCAGTGGCACGTCTCGAAGCAATTCGAATTTTTCTAGCCTATGCGTCCTTCAAAGGATTCAAGGTTTATCAAATGGACGTGAAAAGTGCATTTTTACATGGTGTGGTTGAAGAAGAGGTTTACGTCAAACAGCCTCCAGGTTTTGAAGATCCTATCCATCCCGATCGGGTTTGGTTGCTCAACAAAGCTCTCTATGGTCTTCATCAAGCACCGCGAGCTTGGTACGCAACCTTATCTAACTATCTGCTGGAGAACGGTTTTCGAAGAGGTCTTATCGACTGTACTCTCTTCATCAAAGAACAAGATGGAGATCTTCTACTGGTACAGGTATATGTTGATGATATTATTTTTGGTTCTACTAATGATGTCTTGTGTAGGAATTTCGAGCGCATTATGCAGGATAAGTTCGAGATGAGTGCTATGGGGGAAATGAACTTCTTCTTGGGCTTACAAGTGCAACAAACGGAGTCTGGGATATTCATCCATCAGACTAAATATGTTGGTGACATCTTGAACCGGTTCCAGATGTCTGATGCAATGCCCATTGGTACCGCATTGCCAACAAATCACAGAATTACTCCAGACTTGAAGGGTGAAGCAGTTAGCCCTTCATACTATCGCGCTATGATCGGATCTCTTATGTACCTCACAGCATCAAGGCCAGATATAATGTACCCAACGTGCCTGCTTGCCAGATACCAAGTGGACCCGAAGGCCTCACATCTTGCAGCTGTCAAAAGGATTTTTCGTTATTTGAAGGGTTGCCCTGACACCGGTCTATGGTACCCTAGGGATAATAACTTTGAATTGGTAGCTTTCAGTGATTCTGATTTTGGCGGATGCAAAATCGACGGTAAATCCACAACGGCTGGATGTCAGTTTTTAGGAAATCGCCTAGTCACATGGCAGTGCAAGAAGCAGACATGCGTCGCTACATCAACATGCGAAGCTGAATACATTGCTGCCTCAAGTTGTTGCTCCCAAGTTCTTTGGATCCAACAACAATTGCGGGACTACGGTTTTGAATTCCTAACTACTCCTATTTACGTTGATAATTCTGCTGCATTACAGATCACTCGAAATCCTGTGCAGCATTCAAAAACCAAACACATCGAAATCAAATATCACTTCATACGTGATTGCTTTGAGAAAAGGCTAATCGATGTTGTTAAGGTCCACACCGATGACCAACGTGCCGACCTTTTTACCAAAGCATTTGACAAATCAAGATTTGACTTTTTATTATTGGTAAACGACATTAAGGTCAAGCAAGAGTAAAACCAACATCGGAAAATCATTTTTGTAAATACCTTTGTGTTTTTAAATTTGTCTTAGTTTATTGATTTTAGGGGGAGTAAATTCAAAAAAAAATCAGAAAATCCAAAAACATTGAAAAATTCAAAAACACAAAAACAATAGAAAAACAAAAATGAGTTTCCTGGCGAGCAAAAGAGAAAATGATAGTACATCAGTGGTCTATCCAAACCTCTTTAAACCTTAAATGAAAAACGATAAGCAGCTCTATATAAGATGTATCGGTAGGCTCACAATCATTTTAAAGTGTGCAGGGTGATATAAATCTTAATCGACTGAAGACCAGGTGGGAACCATTCATTGGCATATGGTCTTAGTACCGAAATTTCGTTTGATAGATTGCCGAGGTTCTGAGATATTCGGTCTTTATGCTGCTTATCATCTGTGTATCATGGTTGTATCTTTTACCGAAAAATAACGGGGACGCAAGTCTAGATCTTCCATGATACTATACATACGTGTACATAATACATACTGCATTCGACCTCAATAAGTGATAAACAATCACATGTCCAAATCAAATAAGTGATAAAATATCACATTTATCCGGGTGTCAAGTTCGTCTCTCTGCTGTACGGAAGTACTGACCTGTTCACGGACTTGCACCTGTGCCCTCATGCATATGAAAATCAAGTTCCTCATCAATAAGTGATTATATCACATAGGGCTTGTTTTCAAATCAAAATAAGTGAGTATCTCACAATTTATACGGTCAAACAGATGATAATCGGTATACTCACCGGTAAGATGAACTCTCGTGCATACCTTGATACGGGAATGTGTCGTGATGTGGATGAACACCGGTCGGTAAGTATAAATCATACCTTAACGTATCCCCTCGCCATGATTACATCTGATAAGTTGAGCTTAAGTGGACAACAATACCGATAATTGTTATAGAATGCTTATCTTAATGTTAACTAACTGAACAACAAGAGTGTTTTGGCATGACCGTACACTGATATGATTCTCTTACCCTCGAAACTCACAAAAAGAATGTCTGTAAATATTTATTTACTGCTTAACTTTTATTGCTTTCTTTTAAACAGTTTCGTCGTTTGGTGCATATCAGCACGACATTAGCGGTGATGTCGTTTGATAACACTCAAAGGATTTTAAATTGTTGTCTTTTAATTTCAAAAATACCAAAAAGATTTTAGGTGTGTTTTAATATAAACTTTATAAAAGCCAAAAAGATTTTATTTCTATTTTATTTTCGATCGTACGATGTTTGGAACTCTAGTCTTCGTTACCTGAAATCTGAACGAAAACCGATTTGACTAAATCTTGATAAACGGTCAAAATTTGCAAGTTTTGAAAGTTAAAACTAAAATTGACAAATTTATTAAACTTTCAAACTGTCGGACGGTGTTTGATTATGACATGGTCATTCGTGTGTCATTTGGTTATACTAACTATTCCAAGCAGTTGTTCTCATTACGCGTTTAGATTTCTTGCATGTGCAGATTCTAAAGGCTAGGAGAACATGGTCGATGACAAGCTTCCGAATGAAGACAAGACATGAAGGCACTCAAAAGATGAAGATGATCGAGTTGCCGCTGACCATCATCAACACCACAAGGATCTCACTTCATAAAGATCAAGTTTTTCACGAGCATAACTCAAGGGGAAGCTTATGCCAAGGGGGAGTTTGTCAACACACTTCCTACATGATACGGGTAGTTTGTTGATACACTCTCTGCTTTCAATACGTGAAGACTTTGAAGATCCTCCGACTTTGAAGACTTGAAAGGACATCAGAGTTTTGAGAACTCGAAGACCAAAGACCATCGAAGTTCGAGACGAGTCTACAACTATAGAAGATAAAGACAAAGCTACAGCCAAGGGGGAGTTTGTTGGTGCACTTGTGTCTGTACTTTGTCTGTATTCGGTCACGATGTAAACGATGTCCTTGTCAGTCTTGTAAGTTGACCAAGTCAACCATCCTCCGGTTTGACTTGGACAACAGTTTGTAAATATTGAAGGATGTTCTGTGTCGAAGGATAGCTCATCGAAGGATATTGTAGATCCTTCGATGGCATCGAAAGATAGGCTTCGAATGATAGACCTCGAAAGGTGATCTTTCGAGGTCCCTGCTGATCCTTCGAATGCTTTGTCATCGATAGATGATCCTTCGGACCATCTATCGGATCCTTCGGACCAGACATCATGGGCTGGGTATAAATACCCATGCAGTGTGTTGAGTTTCAGTAGACACTTAGACAGATTCACACACCCGAGAGATTGAGAGCTTTGATAGCATTCTGTCCGAAACTCACACACACACTTTGAGAGTTTACAAGTTAGATTTGTAAACATTGTGCTTGTAACCGAAACCTTCATTTGCATTAATACAAGTTGTGTTAATCGGTGAACTCTTGTGTGTTGTGTTTATACTTGCTTCATCCCGGTTTGCTTGCTAGCTTGGATTCCGCACTCGCTAGTGGGTTTGTATAACAAGGATAAGGTTCGTCATCCTCCGACAAGGGACCTACACCATGGTCCAGTTCCGTGCCACAGTCTCCTGTAAACACACCACTGGAGTAGAACTGGAAGTCCGACCCACTAGCATCAATAGCAACTGAGACGGGCTGACTGGCCACAGCTTTTAACAGCGCACTTTCGCTGTTGGCAGGAACATCTTCGTGACCAGTAATTGATGCAGCATAGTTAGATGCCTCGTTGCTGTTGCAGGTGCCATCAACACCTTTGTACGGGTAGTTGGTCTCCGTAGTGAGGCCTTTATTGTTTACGACAAAATCAAAGGCATTGTCCATAAGACCACCCTCACATCCCTGATCTACACCGCTAGTGTCACAGTCCACGAGCTCTTGTTCAGATAGAGACACCAGTTTACCTGTTTTCAGTTGGGTTATTCCTTCCATAGCTGCCACAGCCGAAAACGCCCAGCAACACCCTACGTATCATCATGAATATCGATGTCAGAAGCATGAGATGTGGTTCTGTTAATAACAACCTCATGATCCTAGTACTTGGACCATGTCATCAGGTTTGTAAAAATTCCCAAAATAATTTCAGCTTACCACATTGGCCTTGGTCTTTAACAGGCGTCACTGCACCTTTCTTTCTCCAATCCATCGATGATGGAACCGCTGTAACATTTTCATACCTGAAAGCAGAGGTTGAAGGGGAGCATTCATGTGCCTTGAATCTGTTCCTAGCTGTTCAGAACTGTTCATTGGTAAGGTCCGCAAACTCGTTGACTGCTAGTTTGTAACCTTTGTTCATCGCATTGTTGAATGACTGTATGTACTGGACGTTGTCATGGAAAATCTTTGAACGACGTTCCTTCTCAGCAGCATCCTTGTATGTGCGTCCATAGCGAGCCATCCATTGCTCGTGGCTTTCATAGCTGGAGTTTTCGGAGAGCAAGCGCGACGCAACATGTGAAAGCAAAGAAGCCGAGAAGAGGAGCAAAAGCAAACAAGCCAAGGAAGTGCAGTTTCTGGATGACATAGTGCAGCTAGTAGTTATAAGAGAGAGCTTAAAGAAACGAGTTGGATTGAACTCTAGTATACCCTGGGCTTGGCTTTATATAGAAATAGGGGTTGGCCCTTTTTGTAAACAAAACGGACGTACGTGAAAGACAAGATGGCCTGATTTTGAAATATAAATTAATGTGAGCTAGTAACGTACTCTATGTGTTGTTTAGAATGATGATTAGTTTCTAATCAATCTAAGCAACTTTGGTTTTTCTAATTTGGACCGTATTGCTCTATTTTAAATATGTTGTGTTGTGCACTCTTTTGTTTTATTCACATGTACATAGAATCTATGTTAACTTAAAAAAATATACTCTTGACATTGTTTTTTGCATGTATAAGCTGTTTCCTCTAAATCAAAATTAAGTATGGTTTATACGCATTTGTCCGTTGTAATTCTTGGACTTCATATATTTTAAGTTAGCTTCGCATGTCTTCTAAGATGATAAATGCTTAAATGTTGAGGAAAAAAAACTCTTAAAGAAAAACATAAGTACATATTGATCTTTAGAAACCGGAAAAACTACACTCAATTTCGATCCACTTGTAGGAGAAGATATTGATATGTTCGTTTTCGCTACTTAGCCAACGAAACACGTAGCAACGTTCTTCACACGTAGTATACAACTACAATTCGATTAGGTTTGGATTCTTAAAGTTGAAAAAGTGGATATTAAATAATTAACTCGTATGTACAACTGGGGTGTTGTTTTTGACCTTTGAGAAGTGTAATCGAGTCTATGACCAAGGTTCAACTTACTAAATTCAGCCAAGAGGCGCGCTCTTTGTGGGCACTCGTTGATTCCTTGATCGATAAGGTCTAGAAAATTTAAAGGAGTTTTGTAGGGCGTATAGTCGAAACACCCTCCTTGACTATAAAGTGTCGTCCATGTCCATGTCCATGTTTACAGGTAGAGAAAAACGTGTTAGATGTTAATTTATTCGTAAAGGCTACTTTACCTTGTATAATGTTCCATTCTAGAGCTAGTTGTTCGGCACCCGTTTTAACACCCCTAACGTTAAACTAGAAAACTCATCAGACTAAGTGTAATGGTTTGTTTTTTTAACTCTCGGGTCATAAAACGGCTGGCAAATCACTTAATCACTTTGTTTTAAAATATTTAACTGCACCCGTATTGATTTCACCGGTTTTAATCACACCCAATCATTCTTTAATCATTACTTTTTTTTATTGAAATCTTATATAAATCTTATTATTATTTTAAATTAACTTAGACAAATAAAATGAAAAAAAATCCATTAACGGTATTAAAAAAAATGTACAACTGAATTTAAAATCTTAGAAAATGCACAATAAAAATTAAATTACAAACAAAAAGAAAAAAAAGATAAAATAAAATAATTGAACATATGAAAGGGCTTTAAAAAAACCACTACTCGTCTTCGTCGTTGACCTCCTCCATTTCGCGTAGGATGCGCCGGCAAATCTTATTTTTTTTCAGTTATATGTTTTTCCAAATTCGATATACGATCCGTGTTAAACCCCTGAACCGTGAGTCTACAGGCATTGGTTTTCGTTCCCTAAGGTCTAATAATCTTTTATTTTCCAACCGAGACTCTCGATTTGCCCTTTGATTTCGTAATTGGTTGAAGATGAACCGCCACCTTTTTATGATCTTGACGTGTTTATATTTGTATTGGTGATGTGTGAGTGATGTGGCATGCTTTCTTGACTTGCCCTTATATGATATTTATGTGTTAATATTTGTTCAAGTACGGTATGTGTGTATTGGGTGTAAGGTTGAGTCTTTTGACTTTGAATAAACATACGGAGAGGTGGTTCGGATTCAATACTAGGGTGATAATACCACATCGCTACTAGTTGTGGAGTGAATAGGTTGGGCGGATTTTGACTTTGGGTGTTTTTCGTGGTGTCCAGTTACGGTGGATTTTTATGGTAAGGGTTGTTCAAGTCAACTCGAAACCAATAACTCAAGATTTTTAATGAAATGTTTTATGAATTATGTCGAATTAGATCGAGAGTTTACAAGAGACGTGGAAAAAAAGTTTGCAGCTAAATATGTATATACAGTCTAAAACGGTGAAAAATATTTTATTCATCTAAAATAGAAATATTAATGTTGGAGCGGGGCGCATATTACATCAACCTTCCTCTTCACGCAGGTTAGACCACACCCCCTCTCACAACCGGATAACGCCTCGTGGGGTGGTGTTTGACGCACTTTCCCGATGACGTTGAAAGGGCGTTACTCGGTTACAGTAAGTCTTAGATACAAAAAATTGCTGATAGTAAAAGTTAAAAGTTGATTGATGAGTTCCCTAACCGGAGTTCGAAGATGAGAAGTATCATATGGAACAAATTCCTATAACTCTTGGTGAGTATGCTGCAACTAAACACAAAGATAAGAAACCTTCCCAAAATGGGTTTCCACAGCCGATTCAACCATTACGTGTTTGTACGTGTCATGCTTACCACTAGAGAAAAAAATATTAGCTGTTAATTTGGAGTAAAACACAATATAAATGTATTTTTGTTTCTTTACAACTATTTTTCTTTCTATGTTCTCCCTTTTACGTTCTTTATCTTTTAATTACTTTCTAATTGTTTTTACAAAATCAGTGTATAATTAAATTTATCTTTTATCTTTAACAACAGAAATCTAAAAGTTTAATTCGATATCTTCAGGCAAAGTATTGTAAAATCTGGTTCACAAACCTTTTACGTCCTTTATTTCTTTTCACTCTGAACTTCCTGTGTCCTAATTAGTTGGCTCGTTACTTTCATTCAACTTAAAATAACGAGAACGTGATTTAGTGTAGGTGTATATTCTTCAATGAGAATTGAAAACAAGTAAATAACAATAAGGTTACAAATGAAACATTTAAAAGGAGAGGAGAAAAGAATTTATTAATTACCTCTTTTACCTTGTCCTTCTTATTCATGGTTAGTTGTGAATATTAAACCTGACGTACTCGTTTGTTATGCTTAACTTAAACTTCGAGGATGGGATTTCCTTGCTTATAAAAGTTGGAATTTATAACGTGTAGTTTCCTTTTCAATTCCTTGTATAATTAAGAGTACATAATATACATACATTGTACATTACATAAGTATTACTTCTGCTCTTTCTCAAATTAAGCAGTGGGGTAGGAAGCCTGCATGGCAATGCCGCAAAGGCCTTCTTTAGCCTCAACATCTCTTTGCATCATGATGTACCCCTCTTGACCCCAACTTGTTCCCCATGAGTTCTTCACCAACCAATACTTAGTCCCGTCATCGCTAGTCCCATAACCAACCGCAGTAACACCATGGTCCAGTTCCGTGCCACAGTCTCCTGTAAACACACCGCTGGAGTAGAACTGGAAGTCCGACCCACTAGCATCAATAGCAACTGAGACGGGCTGACTGGCCACAGCTTTTAACAGCGCACTTTCGCTGATCTACACCGCTAGTGTCACAGTCCACGAGCTCTTGTTCAGATAGAGACACCAGTTTACCTGTTTTCAGTTGGGTTATTCCTTCCATAGCTGCCACAGCCGAAAACGCCCAGCAACACCCTACGTATCATCATGAATATTGATGTCAGAAGCATGAAATGTGGTTCTGTTAATAACATCCTCATGATCCTAGTACTTGGACCATGTCAGATTTGTAAAAATTCCCAAAATAATTTCAGCCCACATTGGCCTTGGTCTTTAATAGGCGTCACCGCACCTTTCTTTCTCCAATCCATCGATGATGGAACCGCTGTAACATTTTCATACCTGAAAGCAGAGGTCGAAGGAGAGCATTCATGTGCCTTGAATCTGTTCCTAGCTGTTGTGAACTCTTCATTGGTAAGGTCCGCAAACTCGTTGACTGCTAGTTTGTAACCTTTGTTCATCGCAGCATTGTTGAATGACTGTATGTACTGGACGTTGTCATGGAAAATCTTTGAACGTCGTTCCTTCTCAGCAGCATCCTTGTATGTGCGTCCATAACGAGCCATCCATTCCTCATGGCTTTCATAGCTGGAGTTTTCGGAGAGCAAGCGCGAGGCAACATGTGAAAGCAAAGAAGCCGAGAAGAAGAGTAAAAGCAAACAAGCCAGGGAAGTGCGGTTTCTGGATGACATAGTGCAGCTAGTAGTTAGATGAGAGAGCTTAAAGAAACGAGTTGGATTGAACTATAGTATACCCTGGGCTTGGCTTTATATAGGAAGAGGGTAATTTGGTGCTTTTTGTTAATATAAAACTGAAGTACGTGAAAGACAAGTTGGCCTGATTTTGAAATATATATAAATTCATATGAGCTAGTAACGTACTCTGTATGTTGTTTAGAACATTTGATGATTAACTAATCAATCTAAGCAACTTTGGTTTTCCTAATTTGAACCGTATTGCTCTATTTTAAATCCGTTGTGCACTCTTTTGTTTTATTCACATATACATAGATAGGTAATGTGGCAACCTTACAGAATATACTCTTGCCACTGTTTTGGAATTTAGTCAAGTGTTTCGTGTAAATTAGCATTAAAGTATGGTTTGAAAATGTTGGTGCACTTGTGTCTGTACTTTGTCTGTATTCGGTCTGTATGTAAACGATGTCCTTGGTAGTCTGTAAGTTGACCAAGTCAACTATCCTCCTAGTTTGACTTGGCCAATATGTTGAAAGATGTCTGTCTGTATCGAAGGATAGCCTCGAAGGATACTGTTGATCCTTCGAGGTGCTCGAAAGATATGCTTCGAATGTTAGACCTCGAAGGATCATCCTTCGAGGTCCATGCTCATCTTTCGAACATGTTGTGATCGATAGATGATCCTTCGGACCATCTATCGGATCCTTCGAGCAGACTTGCTGTGTTTGGGTATATATACCCATGCAATGTGTTGAGTTCAGTAGACAGAAGACAGAGAGTTAGAGAGAATACACACACACAGGCTGAGAGCATTCTGTCCGAAACACTCACACACTTTGAGAGTTTACAAGTCATTTCTGTAAACATTGAGCTTGTAACCGAACCCTCATTGCATTAATACAAGTTGTGTTAATCGGTGAACTTGTGTGTTTTGTTTCTCTACTTGCTATTAACTCGGTTTGCTTGCTAGCTTGGATTCCGCACTCGCTAGTGAGTTAGTATAACAAGGTTTGAGGTTCGTCATCCATCGGATAGGGACCTACAAGTGGTATCAGAGCTTGGCTCTTTACCTTGTTTAAAACCGGGTTTTTACAAGTTTTGGTGTGTTGAAACACTTGGTTTTGCACCTGTTTTTACTTAGTTTCTTGCATTTTCTTTGAGTAAAAACGTGTCTAAACCTTCGGGAGTGTTCAAGGTTGGGTTGGGTAACTTGAAAACTTGTTTTTAAGTGATTTTAAATTTTCCGGCCATATTCCGGTTAAACTTCCGGTAACTGGCTTGGGGATAAAGTTGATCATTTTTGGCAAATTTTCAAAGTTGGTGGTGAAAGGACAGCCTGCACATACCATCTTGCCGAAAGTTGACTTACCAACCTGTCACCTTTTCACCAACCTTTCACATCAGATCAGTTTGTGTCAGAACCTCTCGAAAGATATCTTTCGACATCGAAAGACTATCCTTCGACATCTGTCGATCAAGGAAGGCTCGAAAGATTGTTATCCTTCGACCCATCCTTCGAAGTCTGAATCATATCCTTCGAGAAAGGAATCTAATCGAAAGACAAGTGTCCGAAAGATAGGGATTTAGCTCGAAAGATAAGGATCTTTCAAAGGAGAATCCTTCGAGCTCTTGAATCTTTCGAAATCATTGTTCGAGACTCAACAGTAATCTTTCGAGTACTGTTGATCCTTCGAACAATAGTTGATCTTTCGATTGTGGTCAGTTTGTTGTTAACAAGTTTCTGTGATTTCAGATCCTTCGACCAGGGTCCTTCGACTGGGAGTGATCTTTCGGGTGCTCATCATCCTTCGTGACTTGGACATAGAATTTATTTTTCTTGTTAAAGATGAATCCGAGTTGGTGGGGAAATCCGGCTCCAGACAGTGGAAAATACATGAATACCAGTCAATCTCCATCATGGGCCGAATCTCCAGTATCTACATCCTCACAAACAAATGCCACTCCAGCTGGTCAATGGGCGTTTGTTTCAAATCAAACTCCGAGTATTCAAAGTCTTCTACTAAGCGAAAGTGAAACCGGAAGTTTGAACAGGCCTCCAAAGTTGATGCATCTTAATGAATATCCGGGATGGGTTGATCGTTTCCATACATACATTCTTGGTCAAAATACAGAGTTGTGGTTGCGGTTCACTACGGAATTCGATCAAACTATCGAGGTTGCTGCTTCTTCGACAGCTACTTTTGCCGATCTTCCTGATGATCAAAAGAAGACGTATGACTTAGAAAAGAAAGCATACGCTATTCTCACTCAAGCACTGAGCAAGGATATTTATCATCAGTTCGTCAGTTTCAAGACTACGAAGAAGCTGTGGGATGCATTGAAGACAAGAGGAGTAGGTAATGAAGCCACACGTCAACTACGACGAGATCTACTGAAGAAAGAATTCGATGGCTTCACATGTATGGATAAGGAGTCCTTGGGAGATATGACAAGCCGTTTCTATCATCTACTTACTGAGCTGACCAACTTTGAAGTCACAACGACTCCAACAGAGGTGGTAAAGAAGTTTGCCGATGCATTGCCTCCTCAATGGAATAACTTCCTGGAAATCTTGAAGTACAACGGAACGTTGAAAACTACAAATATCAACGATTTCGTGCAGCTTCTGGAGAACAAGGATCAGGAAGAAACGTTGAAGGCAAAGAGAGTTGCAGTGCCACAGAATCCAGAGATGTATTATGGCACCTCCACTTCTTCATCTGCAAAAGCCGGTTCACATGCTCCACTTCAAACGACGTTTGTCACAAGCACGGATATGTATGGCAATCCAGTGCAAGTTCCTGTAAAGCCGCCTCCAACCACAGATCTGTATGGAAATCCAATACAACCACCTCCTCCTCCTCCTGCTCAACAACCACAATATGCGTGTTATGGAGGAACATCATCTGCTGCAGGTCAACAATCAAAGCCAAATACAGTACAGCTTGACACTTCAAGCTTCTCTAAAGTCAGTGTAGAAGTAGCTAAGGAACACATGGAGCTACTTAACACTGTAGTGAGCGCGTACTGTGGGTTGATAGAAGGTCAGATTGGAAACATTAATCTGACACAAGAAGATTACAGGCAGATTGATAAGGAAGAGATGGACTTGATGGATATCAAGTGGGCCTTTGCGAGTGCTGTGAGAAGAGCAAAGGATTGGATGGAAAGTACTGGCAGAACCAGCTTGGAAAGTAAGCGAGACACCAAGTATGGGTTCGATAAGCAGGCAGTTAAGTGCTTCAACTGTGGTGAACGGGGCCACTTTAAAAGGGAATGTACAAAGCCAGCACAGCACGGGAATCAAAATCCCTTCAGAAACCGAGGCAACCAGCAGAATCAGAACAGAAACACTGAGCGTTCATTGGTGCCTGCAAATAACCAAACCAACCGAGCACTTGCAGTTCAGGTGGATGAAGGTTGTGACTGGTCAATCCAGTTGGGTGGTGATGCTCCTGATGGAACAGCATGTTTTGCTCAAATTGTGAAAGAGTTAGTTCACACCAGTGGTAGAGAATCTTCTGCCAGTGGTGGTGAATCGTCTGAAGATGAAGACTCTTCTGGTTATAGCAGGAGTGCTGATGAAGAATCAAGAACATGGAAAGAAGCCTTGAAAGATAACGCTTGGGTTGAAGCAATGCAGGAAGAACTGCAACAGTTCCAGAAGCTGGGTGTCTGGAAACTCGTAGAGAAACCTGCTGGATACAAGAAGATTGGTACCCGTTGGGTGTTTAAATGCAAAAAGGATGACCGCGGAGTTGTTATCCGAAACAAAGCACGTTTAGTCGTTCAAGGTTTTCGTCAGATTGAAGGAATCGACTACAACGAAGTCTATGCACCAGTGGCACGTCTCGAAGCAATTCGAATCTTTCTAGCCTATGCGTCCTTCAAAGGATTCAAGGTTTATCAGATGGATGTGAAAAGTGCATTTTTACATGGTGTGGTTGAAGAAGAGGTGTACGTCGAACAGCCTCCAGGTTTTGAAGATCCTATCCATCCCGATCGGGTTTGGTTGCTCAACAAAGCTCTTTATGGTCTTCATCAAGCACCACGAGCTTGGTATGCAACCTTATCTCACTATCTGCTGGAGAACGGTTTTCGCAGAGGTCTTATCGACTGTACTCTTTTCATCAAAGAACAAGATGGAGATCTTCTTCTGGTACAGGTATACGTTGATGACATTATTTTTGGTTCTACTAATGATGTCTTGTGTAGGGAATTCGAGCGCATTATGCAGGATAAATTCGAGATGAGTGCTATGGGGGAAATGACCTTCTTCTTGGGCCTACAAGTACAACAAACGGAGTCTGGGATATTCATCCATCAGACTAAATATGTTGGTGACATCTTGAGCCGGTTCCAGATGTCTGATGCAACGCCCATTGGTACCCCATTGCCAACTAATCACGGAATTACTCCAGACTTGAAGGGAGAAGCTGTTAGCCCTTCTATCTATCGCGCAATGATCGGATCTCTTATGTACCTCACAGCATCAAGGCCAGACATAATGTACCCAACGTGCCTGCTTGCCAGATATCAAGTTAATCCAAAGGCCTCACATCTTGCTGCTGTTAAAAGGATTTTTCGTTATTTGAAGGCGTACCCTGACACCGGTCTATGGTACCCTAGGGATAATAACTTTGAATTGGTAGCTTTCAGTGATTCTGATTTTGGCGGATGCAAAATCGACGGCAAATCCACAACGGCTGGATGTCAGTTCTTAGGAAATCGCCTAGTCACATGGCAGTGCAAGAAGCAGACGTGTGTAGCTACATCAACATGCGAAGCTGAATACATTGCTGCCTCAAGTTGTTGCTCCCAAGTCCTTTGGATCCAACAACAGATGCGGGACTACGGTTTTGAATTCCTAACTACTCCTATTTACGTTGATAATTCTGCTGCTTTAGATATCACTAAAAATCCTGTGCAGCATTCAAAGACCAAACACATCGAAATCAAATATCACTTCATACGTGATTGCTTTGAGAAAAGGCTAATCGATGTTGTTAAGGTCCACACCGATGACCAACGTGCCGACTTATTTACCAAAGCTTTTGACAAATCTAGATTTGATTTCTTATTATTGGTAAACGGCATTAAGGTCAAGCAAGAGTAAAACCAACATCGGAAAATCATTTTTGTAAATATCTTTGTGTGTTTTTAAATTTATCTTAGTTTATTGATTTTAGGAGGAGTAAATCCAAAAATCTGAAAATCCAAAAACATCGAAAAATTTCAAAAACACAAAAACAATAGAAAATCAAAAATGAGTTTCCTGGCGAGCAAAAGAGAAAATGATAGTACATCAGTGGTCTATCCAAACCTCTTTAAACCTTAAATGAAAAACGATAAGCAGCTCTATATAAGATGTATCGGTAGGCTCACAATCATTTTAAAGTGTGCAGGGTGATATAAATCTTAAACCGACTGAAGACCAGGTGGGAACCATTCATTGGCATATGGTCTTAGTACCGAAATTTCGTTTGATAGATTGCCGAGGTTCTGAGATATTCGGTCTTTATGCTGCTTATCATCTGGGTATCATGGTTGTATCTTTTACCGAAAAATAACGGGGACGCAAGTCTAGATCTTCCATGATACTATACATACGTGTACATATTACATATTACATACTGCATTCGACCTCAATAAGTGATAAACAATCACATGTCCAAATCAAATAAGTGATAAAATATCACATTTATCCGGGAGTCAAGTTCGTCTCTCTGCTGTACGGAAGTACTGACCTGTTCACGGACTTGCTCCTGTGCCCTCATGCATATGAAAATCAAGTTCCTCATCAATAAGTGATTCTATCACATAGGGCTTGTTTTCAAATCAAAATAAGTGAGTATCTCACATTTTATACGGACAAACAGATGATAATCGGTATACTCACCGGTAAGATGAACTCTCGTTCATACCTTGATACGGGAATGTGTCGTGATGTGGATGAACACCGGTCGGTAAGTATAAATCATACATTAACGTATCCTCTAAACATGATTACATCTGATAAGTTGAGCTTAAGTGGACAACAATACCGATAATTGTTATAGGATGCTTATCTTAATGTTAACTAACTGAACAACAAGAGTGTTTTGGCATGACCGTACACTGATATGATTCTCTTACCCTCGAAACTCGCAAAAAGAATGTTTGTATATATTTATTTACTGCTTAACTTTTATGGTGTTTCTTTTAAACAGTTTCGTCGTTTGGTGCATATCAGCACGACATTAGCGGTGATGTCGTTTGATAACACTCAAAGGATATTAAAATTGTTGTCTTTTAATTTCAAAAACACACCTAAAATCTGTGTTTTAATATAAACTTTATAAAAGCCAAAAAGATTTTATTTCTGCTTTATTTTCGATCGTACGATGTTGGAGCTCAAGTCTTCGTCACCTGAAACCTGACTGAAAACCGAACTGACTAAATCTTCATAAACGGTCGAAATTTGCATGTTTTGAAAGTTAGAATTTAAAATTGATAAATTTATTAAACTTTCAAACTGTCGGACGGTGTTTGATTATGACATGGTCATTCGTGTGTCATTTGTTTATACTATATTCCAAGCAGTTGTTCTCATTACGCGTTTAGATTTCTTGCATGTGCAGATTCTAAAGGCTGGGAGAACATAGTCGATGACAAGCTTTGGAATGAAGACACGACGAGAAGGCGCTCAAAAGATGAAGATGATCGAGTTGCCGCTGGCCATCATCAACACCACAAGGATCTCACTTCATAAAGATAAAGTCTTTTCACGAGCATAACTCAAGGGGGAGCTTATGTTAAGGGGGAGTTTGTCAACACACTTCTTACATGATACGGGTAGTTTGTTGATACACTCTCTGCTTTCAAGACGTGAAGACTTTGAAGATCCTCCGACTTTGAAGACTTGAAAGGACATCAGAGTTTTGAGAACTCGAAGACCCAAGACCGTCGAAATTCGAGACGAGTCTACAACTATAGAAGATAAAGACAAAGCTACAGCCAAGGGGGAGTTTGTTGGTGCACTTGTGTCTGTACTTTGTCTGTATTCGGTCTGTATGTAAACGATGTCCTTGGTAGTCTGTAAGTTGACCAAGTCAACTATCCTCCTAGTTTGACTTGGCCAATATGTTGAAAGATGTCTGTCTGTATCGAAGGATAGCCTCGAAGGATACTGTTGATCCTTCGAGGTGCTCGAAAGATATGCTTCGAATGTTAGACCTCGAAGGATCATCCTTCGAGGTCCATGCTCATCTTTCGAACATGTTGTCATCGATAGATGATCCTTCGGACCATCTATCGGATCCTTCGAGCAGACTTGCTGTGTTTGGGTATATATACCCATGCAATGTGTTGAGTTCAGTAGACAGAAGACAGAGAGTTAGAGAGAATACACACACACACAGGCTGAGAGCATTCTGTCCGAAACACTCACACACTTTGAGAGTTTACAAGTCATTTCTGTAAACATTGAGCTTGTAACCGAACCCTCATTGCATTAATACAAGTTGTGTTAATCGGTGAACTTGTGTGTTTTGTTTCTCTACTTGCTATTAACTCGGTTTGCTTGCTAGCTTGGATTCCGCACTCGCTAGTGAGTTAGTATAACAAGGTTTGAGGTTCGTCATCCATCGGATAGGGACCTACAGAAAATAGCATACAAATTTGTTCGTTGTAACCTTCTACTATTAATTCTCTGACTTCATATGTTTTAACTTTTAAGTTAGCTTTGAAGCTTCTAACATTGTAAACGTAAAAGGAAAACATGACAGTTTAATTCAATCGTAGAGTTGTTTATGGATGATCTCAACTAATCAAACGTACTTGAACCAAATGAGCCGATACCACCTGTAGTAACTTGTTCGGTCTATAAATTTGAAGTTAGCGAGAAGCAATCAGTTAGTTGCTTAAAGGATAAATATGATACATATCGTTGAAACTTTAGAAGCTAATCACGTTAACAGTGTTTAAGTAATTTTTAGCTTTCCGTGTAATATGTCTTTAGGTCTCTTTGAACGATCCACTAATCATCATCATCAAGACTGGACCTTGTGACAATTTGAAGTATCATCATTTCCTCCACATTATGTCATCGTCGTTTCAAATTTGTTAATTTAAGTTTCTCATAATTAAAATAAATACGATCACGTGAAGTAAAGCCATATGTAAAATCTCCCAAATATACATACGAAAGTGTGACGGTAGGAATGTATAATTGATTACTATGATTTTAATGAAAATCAATATTCTATAGTGAGTTTATATTACGTTATTGGTTTCCCAAAAAAATATATAAATAATAAAAAAAAAAAACAGAAAAGATAAAATCAATATTACCCACCTTTACATAAAGATAGATATGTACATCTTTACTTCAACATTTCTTATCTTGAGCGTAGTGGTTTAACTAAAAGGGGCTAGTTAAAGCATCACGCCATTGCCACATAGGCATCTAGACTTTAACTACCCCACAGTGGTGTCTGTAAATACATGGGGTGTTGAGCTTTCTGATCCTTTTGTTTTGGGAGGAATAGTCTCTCATGGTTTAACTTCATTTCATCATTTCCCAATCATTTTATATTTCTTTTTTGTTTACTAAAAAACAACAAAAAGCCATTAAAATAATAAAATATATAAAGTAAAATTACACAAAAAAATACAAACTAAATTTCGAAGGAAAAAAAAACCTACTACAAAGAGGATTGTTGGGTTTTTTGGGTTCGGTGGTGACTTGGTTAACGGGTTTGGTGGTGATGGGGTTGCGGAATGTTTGTCTCTCACTCGATTGTCGTTGAGACTAGCAACTAAGCGGTAGACTAACTCTATGGTGTCGGGTCTTGTGGCTTGGATGGCAGAGGGAAGGCCTTGCAGGTATTTCATAATCGCTCGCTCAGGCGTGAGGACTAGCTGGGGTACAATGATGCTCAATTGTTTGAAGAGGGTGGTGTAACCAAGGTTATCCTCCACTACAAGAAAAAAACCTTATAGAGAGGACATTTTTTTAGCTTATAGAGAGGACATGTTGTCTCTATAGGCCTTTTTCACCTATAGAGACGACATATTGTCTCTATAACATTTGTCTCTACAGCCTCGTCCCTATAGGTTTCAAAGGTCGTCTCTAAAGACGTCGTTGCTATAGAATAGTTTGTAGAGACGACATGTCGTCCCTACAAGTTTGTGCAAAAAAAAAAAATTAAAAATCAAACTTAATATTTAGTAAATAAAAGAAATGTTTATTCTAATAATTTTTATAACCCTATAGAGACGATATGTCGTCTCTATAGGTTCTCTTTAAAAAACTAAAAAAAAAACATTTAAGCCCTCTAGTTTAAAAAAAACCAACCTAATAAATACTATATTTTTCATTACCTGGCAACTAGGGTGGGCGGGGAGGATCACCGGCCAGGGCCCGATACTTCGAATGGTACGTTTTTTCGAGTTCGAACAGGGTACACGAATTCTCAGGGGCAGCCATGTATAGGTTAGTTTATTTATTTTTTAAAATTTTTTATGGAATGGTGGGAAATTTTGCCTTCCAAAAGATTTTTTTACCGGAAGATTTTTTTACCTTTTAAATACTTTAGAGACGACATATCGTCTCTATATGTTTAAATATATATTTTTAGTTAAAAAACAAAAATAAATTAATAAACTTAATTGGGCTTATAGTGACGACCGGGTTCGTGCAACCAAAAGGTGGTCAAAGGGGATGCACACATACACATACGCATATGCATACATACATACACATACGTACACATGCACACTAACACATACACACGTGTACACTAACACATACAATTACATACACAGACACACGCATGAATACACTAACACATACATGCCTATACTAACACACACACATATGTACACATAAATACATACATATACATACACACACATGCACACTAACACTAACACATACACACACGTACACGTACACGTGCACACTACACACACACACACATACACATACACATACACACACGTACACAATTACATATACATACACGCACGCGCACACTAACACATGCACACATACATATATACAAAGGTTATTGGATTTTATCATCTCCCCAACTATTGGCTATTGTCTGCTGCCACCCTCAACTATCACTTTGACGTCCGTCACCCCCAACTTAACACTTAGTGTGTTATGTCACCACATCGTTAACTAATCACTAACTTTTGATCTTGTTACTATATATTTAGGGTGTCCTAAGATCCCTAAAACTTCCTAAGGTCCCTATGACACCCCCAAAAGTATAGTACCAATATCAAAAGTTAGTGATCAATTAACGAGGTGGTGACAAAACACACTAAATGTTAAGCGGGGGTGACGGGCGTCAAAGTGATAGTTGGGGGTTGCGGCGGCAAATAGTCAATAGTTAGTGGTGATAAAATCCAATAACCCTATACGCAAACGCACAAACACGAACACACATACATGAGCTTGAGCTGGACAAAGCTTGAGATCAATTAACTTGTGAGAGCTCGAGCTCGGCTCGTTGGTAGTTTATCAAGATCAATTAAATATTTATGAAGAACAAATATTACACTAAGGCTCAAGAACAGGCCTGACGAGCTTCACCTGTCAGGCTCGATAAATAAACGAGCTTTATTTTATTCTCAGGCTCGGCACAGGCTCGACAAGACTCGACTCGTTTCGAGCTTTATCTCGAGCTGATCTCGTGCAGCTCGCGAGTCGCACGACTCGTTTGTACCCCTAGCACAAACACACACACACACAAACATACATACATACACACACGTACATACATACATACACACACATGTACGTACATACATACACACATACACACATATATACACACATACTACACATACACACCCACATCATACACACACATACATACAACACATACATACACATATATACAAACACATAACATATACACATATCAATAGGAAAACGAGCGTTCATCGAATGCAGATTGCTCGTTTGATGAAATTAAATATCTTATTATGTTTGATATTACGTGTTTTTTTATATTTTAGTATGAAGGTCTTTTAAATTTATTTAAAATTATATTTATGTAGTATTCATAATATATATATATATATATATATAAGTTCAAATACATATAATAAACCAAATAAAATTAATTTTATTATAGAACCTAATTGTTTATTACTTAATAAAATGATAATTATATAATTGAATAAAATAAGAAATAGGGACGACATGTCGTCTCTATAGGTGAATATTTTTTTAAATTTAATTAATTTTACTTATAGGGAGGACATGTCCTTTCTATAGGTTAGTTAATTTTTTTAAAACTTCCATGAATTCGTGGGAAATTTTGCCTCCTAAATGATTTTTTTTTTACATTTCAAACATTTTAGAGAGGATATGTCCTTTCTGTAGAGTTTATTTATTTTTTTAGTTTTTTATTTCAAACATTTTAGAGACGATATGTCCTTTCTATAGGTTAGTTTATTTATTTTTGATAATTTGTATTTCAAACATTTTAGAGACGATATGTCCTTTCTATAGGTTAGTTTATTACTTTTGATAATTTTTATTTCAAATATTGTAGAGACGACATGTCGTCTCTATAAGATTAAATATATTTTTTTGGTTAAAAAAAGAATAAATTAATAAACTTAATTTTTTTATTAGGGACGACATGTCGTCTCTATATGCGAATAACATTTTTGTATTTTTAATTATTTATTAACCAAAATTAAAAAAAAAACAATTCGCTATAGAGACGATATGTCCTTTCTATAGGTTGGTTTATTTTTTAAACATTTTAGAGACGATATATCCTTTCTAAAGTTTAGTTTATTTATTTTTTAAAATTTTTATTTCAAACATTTTAGAGACGACATGTCGTCTCTATAGGGTTATATACATTCTTAGTTAAAAATAAAAAATAAATTATTTATTAACCAAAACTAAAAAAACAAAACAAAACTATGTTTCCCTATAGAGACTATAGAGACGATATGTCCTTTCTATAGGTTAGCGTTTTTTTCCCACAAAAAATTTAGAATGGTGGGAAATTATGCCGCCTAAATTTAAATAATTTTTTGAATAGTCAAACTTTTTAGAGACGACATGTTGTCTCTATAGGTTAAAATTTGATTTTTAGTTTTATTCTAATTTTCATACATATTGATCATTAATAAAATTAAATTAAAAGAAAAATATTTAAAGTTATAGAGACAACATGTCGTCTCTATAAGTTAAAATGTTTTTTAAAGTTTCCAGTTCAACAAAAAAAAAAAGAAAAAAAAATTATTTTCACTTTATAGAGAGGATATGTCGTCTCTATAAGGTAGCCAATCTTAAAAGATACGAAAAGCCTATAGAAACGACATGTCGTCTCTATAGGGTGATCTATAGAAAGGACCTTTGTTGTCCCTATAGGTGTCCTCCCTATAGGGGTTTTTTCTTGTAGTGTCACCCACCTGCTTACGGTTCCAGAATTCTTCCTTGAGTTTTTGTTGCTCGTGAGGAGGAGAAAAATTATGTCATGATCAGTTGCTTAACCTTGGCCCAAGGGAGGGCATAGGCGTCTTCATTGGACCGGATGTTGCGCTCGTTTGTCCACCAGTCAAGAGCTTGATACATTGTTGAGAACCGGTGGTTAATTGTGTTTAAGTTTATGTTTTTACATAACTTTTAGTTTTGGATGACCTACTTTTAATTAGAATTGTATTTTGCAGGTCTAACGGAGTTTAAGGATCTATTCAGAAGCTATACGAAACATCGGGAGTGAACGGGATCAACCGGGGATGCGAAACGGACACAACAGAAAACGAGACATTCCTCTTTGTGTTGCTAACACCACCAGGGTCGTCGGCAACGCCCTTGCGTCGTTGGAAATGGCGTAGGCAGCAGTTTAGAGCATCAGAAGAAGAAAATTGATGATTCAGGGCTGCGTCGGCGACGCTAGGGGGCGTCGGCAATGCCTCTTCCTAGTGGTCGACAGGGAATTTTGATTTCTTGCGTGTTTGAACGAGTAAAAACCTAATTTTTGGGGTCTTTTGAGGGGAATTACGCAATTATTGAAGTTGGAACCATTTCTTGGTGCCAAGAACACCCCCAAACTCAATTCCAATCCAGCCGAATCATCCACCATCATCCGAATTGGTCATCCATCCTCACCTTCCTAACCCTATTCACCATCATCCCACCAATCCATTCTCCATAACAATCCACCACAACCCTAACCTTCATCATACTCATCCTCAAGGCTTCAAGATGTTCGTGTTCGAGGTTTAATCATCCGGTGATCGAGTTACATCATCCATGAGCAGCTAATCCTCGCGGGTTTCACCTTGGTATAGGTTTTTGTATGATTCTAGGGTAAAACATTGTTTTGAGATTTGATTTGTGACAAATTGTGTTATGATTTTGAAGCTTTTGATAATTGTCGTGTATAATTTGAGTTGAATTTGTGAATTGTCGAATCATTATAAAATTTGACTTTGCGAAATGAATTTGTGCACTTATGCCTTATCAATTGGTAGGATTTACATGTTCTTGGTAACGAAGTGCATTGCGGTAAGTCGTCTACGACGTTGATAGCTCTTGGCACCTAAGCCACGCGACATGAAATCTGTTAATCATATATGAAATTGAATTAAACCTAAAACCTGTAGAAACCCTAGGTCTTCAATTACAGGACCGGTGTGAACCTTGTTCTCCAATTATTGTTTAAATCAATCAAAAAAGTTTTCACGTAATCACAAGTATTCTAGTTTTCGTAGTTAATTATTTTAATATAAAACTTGTCGGTTCAATCCGACACTCTTTTCAATCAAACAAATAAACTAACCAAATTGCAAGCTTCATAAAATGTGACAACATTGACAATCAATCTCATCCATACAGAAACCACAAACTCTTCATGGATCGACCCCATACACCACTAACTCATAGTTAAGGGTAAACTGGGTTTATAAATATTATCTTTGACTGGAGCGTGACACTCCTATCAGAGCTCTCGCTTGGAAGATGTCGGTTGCGCTTTGGGTTTTCAGGTGTTCAAGACACTCACTGTTGATGAATGTCACTTCGATGCTATTGAACCACTCGAGCATCTTTGTGACACCTACAGTTCCGGTGAATGTATGTGGGTTGCAAGCAACGAAGTGCTTGTAGTTGAAAGTGACTAGCTTAAGTTGGTCGACTTTGGAATCGACCGAAGACTTGGGGGTATTGGCTGCGGTGACCTTGCTCACAATGTCGGGTATCACTTGGGCCATTTGCTTGGACATGAACGCAAGCATCTTCCTGTTAGAACTCGACTTGGAACCTCTCTATGAGTTAGAGAAATGGTTGGAAGACGTCTAAAAGATCGAAACTGAGGAAAAGGATGAGACTTGATCATAATGTTTTTGAAAATGTAGTTTGCATAATTTAGCATGTAATATGTCACGTAACACGTAAGTTTCAAGTAGTTCACATAAGCAAAGCGAGAATCCACATTGCATAATCACAAATATTGACCAAAAGAGTATAAATTTAGTTTGTTCACGAAGGATTATTATCGTTTAAGATTGCGAATAAAGCGTGATTCGTGCCTTAAATGTTGAAATGAAAAGCGTATCAAATGTAAAACACATTAAAGTTGATATGACATAAAAGGGATTCAATTTAAAACATGGAATGTCTAGGAACGAGACTTAGACTCTTCCAAAGTGGTCGGAAATCCTTTTGAGTTAGGGAAACATGCTTTGGCCTAATAGGTAGAATACTCTCACCGAGGAGCGGTTAACGGTATTTACCCTTCTAGTTACTACATGTCCCTAGTCAATCAAGGATTCAAGACTTTGGCGAGATTGAAAATCGAGGAATGGGATTAGTTATCAAGATGCGGGTTTCACCCCTAACTTGGTAACATCGTACCTTAAGTGTGGTTAGTACTTATCGGACGAAGCAAGGAAATAAATTTCGAGTCGTCGATAAGGGTCCACTAGAATATGAGAGGGAAATTCTCCATCAAGATATGGATATCACTCCTAACTTGATGGTGAAATTTCATGAAAAAACGATAAACGCGGATTGAGGGATTTCACCAAAAGTTATGGGTTTTCACGCCTATTTTTGGTATGATTGCCTCGCTTGTAAAGTAAGACTGTCTTCAAGTCTTCACATGTATATTATGGTTGTCTTAGGAAAGGCATGTATATTTGAGACCAAAAGAAAATAGATAAGAAACAAGTAGGGAGAATCCAAGTAATTTTAAGCATAAACAAGAATGGTCAAGTATGGTTCCTAAACTATAGACTAGGTCAAAAGCATGACAATTTTCCTAATTCCCTATAGTTATGGCTTTGATACCAATCTGTCACACCCCAACCGTTGGCGGAAACATTGGAGTGAGACGAAAACAAGATTGCAAGAGACTTCATAACACTGATTGTGACAATATTTAATTAATTCAAATTTCATAAATACTAAAATAGAAGTACATTGTTTGAACGGAAAATACATTAAGTTGCAAATAACGAACAACATGAAACAAAACAAAGGTTCAAGATATAGGTGTGTTTCTAAATCTACCCTAAATATGTTTCTTCATCAACATCAACTAGCGTCCTACAACATGTATTAAAATAATTATCAACAAAAAGTTGGCGAGTATACAAGTTTTATAACATAGCATAATAGTGAAATGTTTGCTCGTATCCAACATAGTAATTTGCATATAATGTTACTAGCATACTAACAAGTGTTAACTATATGTCAAACCCGAGATTAACCCAATCGTGCTTACCATTGTCGCCGAAACGACAAAGGTGTAAAATAGATTACTTAACAATACCATAAGAATACGGGCGGTGCGTTAATCCTATAGCGCTATAATTGTTAAGGTAGACTAGCAAAGTTAATGAGCATATAGGCACAAGTATACTAGCATGCGATAACAAGAATAATACAAGTCTCGTGTTTAAATGGATAGAGTGTGATTATAACAAGTTTAATCGTGATTTGTATAAAGTGTACATGTTGCACCCAAAGTGTGTAAAACGGAAAAGGGATCGAGTATACTCACGGTTTTGCGTAGCTTACCAATAAAACCGAGAGTTGACGAGTTGCGGGTTGGAACACCGTGGTTACCCTACAATGGGTAAACAAAGGTGTGTGATTATTCGGATTTTGACGAAGGATTCGAATTGGAATTTAAATGAAAAAAGTATGAATATATGAAAATATATCTTGTCTAAGTACTTGTTTTGACACTAAGTTTATATGATTTCATGGGTCCAATTGACGTGCGTGGGGTATGCGTGTAAATTTTAGATTATTTTAAGCACTTTTTACTGTATATCAAGCTTTAAATTTATAAAACACGATATAATATTTTACTCTACGCACGTTAGGGCAAGTGCACCCATTGTAGACGCACGTTAGCGCAAGGACGGATTATTGAAAGATAATTAAAAAGTTATTAATGCGAAAAGTGGTAGGCCCCGCTTGTGAAGGCGACGTTACCCTCGGCCATATTGGTCTGAGTCAGCAGAGATACTGTCCCACAAGGCCGGATAAAGTTTTAATAGTAGTTCATATATAAGGGATTACAAGCCATTCTTACTTCCCCTGATTTGATACTATCTGCCTTAATGGAAGTCCTAATAAGCTTGAATCGGGTCCTCGCAGGATCTATACACTAAACGGGGCAAGAACATTACCCAACCACACTTCTAACCCCCTTCCAGGCAGTTAACGCGCTATATATAGACCGTAAAGACACGAATGATTGAATCAACAAAACATGAAGAAACGATTAAATAAAATTCACCTTTAATATAATGAAGTAGTTATTAGAGTCATTAATATATACCCAATTAAAAAGTTGCCAAAGATCAGAAATCAAAAGTAATACATAAAAGATTTGTCTTCACCAAGTGATGTAAGAGATTTAGCCAAACATGACCTTTGTTTGACAAGAACTCTTACAATCGATCTTGGATCCCGACACTACTACACACTCTAAAAGATGAAATATGGATGATGGTGGTGGGTGTTGGTGTTGTAGTGGTGGTGGACTGATGGCAAGTGTGGGAGAAGTGGTTTGCCAAGGGATGCCTTTTCTCTTGAACCAAGCACCTCAATTTATATTTGAAAACTGAGGTCTAGCTCGTGCCCACCTGGCACGACCCCATGGTCTTCTCTTTCTCTCCCTTCATTAACTGCATATGTCAGGTCTTTGTACTAACACGCCCCGTGGTGACAGAGCACGGCCCCGTGGTGAGTGTACTTGTTGTACTATCACAGATTCTGCGAATCCTAGAGTTGACCACGGCCCATGTTGAGTTGACACGGCCCCGTGTTAGTTTTTCTTTTGCTGTTGTCTTTTTCTGCAGGGAATCCTGACTGGGCATGGCCCCATACCTGTGGGCACGGCCCCGTACCTAAGCTTTTTTTTGTTATTTTTGTTGTTTTAAATGCGGATGGGGATTCGGCAGGTTGTTTCAATCCTTCTTCTTTGTGTTTGTGTTGGTTTCTATTGTTAATTTGTTCCTTTCATTTGTTTAAGCTCTTTTGATCATGTAAATTAAAAGTAAACAGAGAAAGATGCTTTTTCCAACATTAGAACAGAAAAAGGGTTGATTTTTTGCCTTGATTGATGTAATTTATATGTTGCATTATGCGTACATCAAATATCACTACATTTAAATCTTTGCTTGTCCTCAAGCAAAACTATATAATGTGGCTTACACACCCAAACGGAATTGGTAGAAGAGAAGTTTTGGGTTTATCTTAAGAGTGTTGGGAATCCAAGTTCTAAATTTATTTTATTTTTATTTTATTTACAATCTTATTCGTAATGATTTATTTAAAACACATTTTAGGAAAAATTATTTGTTTTGGGCATAACATGCCCTTCTAAACTTCTATTTAGTTATATGCAAATTTACACACCTCACAAGTGGTCACTCAACACTCGGCCGAAGATGTTTAAGTGAAAGCGCTCGGACCTGGTGTGGAACTTACTCCTACTATAGGCTTGACAAACAATCAAACCTCCTCCTTTTTAACATTTAATCCTCGTAAATATCAAGAGGGCTTTTAAAAGGGTAGGTTTTGGCTAGGGTAGGTGTTTCTAGGTAAAATGGTTAGAAGCGTAAAAAGTGTCGGTTTTTTATTGCTTTGTGGCTTAGAAAAACTTTAGCCAATGTTTTTTTTTACCAAAGTTAAAACTAAGCCAAATTGTAATTTTATAACCGAACTTTTTACAAAAAAAAAAATTAAATAAAAGGTGTAAGTTAAAATTTTTGGATGCGGGTGGTTGTTTTTGCAAAAGTTTATATTTTTGCGGGTTTAGAAATGAAATGGTTAAGGCTCAAAGAGGTTTAGCTAAGGGGATTTTTTTTAGTAAGGGATGGAAAGAAAGACAAAGGTTTTGAATGAAAAATGGGTTATAGTCCTAATGCCACTATCATTTACTTACTTGGATTTATGTCGGTAAGGATTGGGGATGTATTGCTTTGGCAAGTTCTAGATTTGTAAGAACCAAACGGAGTATTCACACAAGAAACGAAAAATTGAGCAATTAGTATAGATATGTATTTGTATGCTCGGTAAAGGCTCAAAACTCACTTTTTTTGTGCGAAAAAGGGTATGGTGTAAAAGTATATATGTAATCAAATTTTACAAAGATTTGTTATGCTCGTTTTTATAATTTTCTTAATTAATTCTTTTTATCACGACGTTGTCGGATGTAAGTTAGTAAAAACATAAGTTTTAGAACTTAGTTTTCCCAAACTAAACCAATATAAGTAAAGAAAATAAAAAAAAAAAGTTAACAAAAAAGTTTGGGGTGATTAGCGGTTTTCCAAGGTGAGTTTTGTGTGAGGCTTGTTTTTAGGACAAAAGATTCAAGGATTTAACATTCCCGCCCCACACTTAAATTACACGTTGTTCTCAATGTGTCCCAAATAGGATTTATTTGGATTAAATGTGCAAAAAGTGGGGTAAAAATTACTTTTTTTTTGTTACTCGTCACTGGGCACGGGGGCGTGCCTGATGGACATGGCCCCGTGGCCAAAGTGCCAGTAACAAGTGTAACAGTAAACTTACAGTATGGTGGACAAGGGGGCGTGCTTGGTGGGCACGACCCTGTGGTAAATGTCTGTGACAGTTAAGAACTTGGGTTTCGTTGCTTGGCTTCTATTTTCTGGGCTTGAGGACCACTATGCTTAGTGTGTCCAAGCCTCCCAAGGAACCTGTAAGCTATAATCCTACCACAATAATAATAATAATGCAACACCACGTAACAACTGTTCCTAAATTACGAGTATTTAATTTGTTCAACCACCAACATACGAAAATAAAGAAAATGCAAGAAAGTAAATTGTTTAGAGAAGCAAATTGTTCATCGGGACGCAGCCTGGAAAGTACCAAGTTGTTCAAGGCTTAAAGAGAGATAACTTGAAGAGTAGATCCGTCTCCCACTACCACCATTTCCTAATCCGAATCCATGTCCTCGCCTTCCTTCTCTGCCTCTTCGTCTTGATACGCCATGTGCTCCCGGATGTATGTAATATCGTTCTGTATGTTAACGATATTGCTCCATGCTCCCTGTAGGATCGTGTTGCGACCCAAACAAGTTGTTTAGAAGAGTTTTAATCTATTCCAAAGGCGGAAATAGAGAAATAGACTTCGAAACAACTTGCAAATCACTTTAAAATACTTTCTGATAGATATAACACTGATTACAATCACTGGACAAACCGGCAGCACCTCGGTATCCAAATCAATAACTGTTTTTTATGATTTCGCTCGAAAGGCTATTTATAGAATTGAGATTCCGCTTGAAAGTGCTTCAAGCAAAATAAGAATTGTTGTGATTCCGCTTGAAACTGCAGATTGTCATTTCAAGCGAAATCAACTCCTTCAAGCGAAAACACCTTTAATTCTATTTTCTCGAACAACGTGCCCTGATCTAACAATCTAGTACAAGACTCGAAACAAGACGAAGTCGACAGATGTATGCACCAACAGACTCCCCCTCAGATGTTGACGACTCTTCAGTGTCGAGTCTTCAACGTCTTCAGTCTTTATCAGTCTTTGGGCTTCAGGAATCTTGTCCTGGCTTTCGCCTTTCTCCAAATTCTTCTTTCTCTAGCAAACTTCCCCTTGAATTGTTCTGGGATCGAAAATTGGCTCTCCCTTTGCTCAGGATCAGGTCTCTTGATTCTTTAAGTTCATTAGAAGCATCAGTTCCAGTATCACAACCTGGTCCTACCTGCACAGACTCTACCTCACAATAAATTTCACAATTTTAACATTTTGAAAAATTAAGATGTATGCACCAACTCAGACTTCTCCTTCTCAAAACAACCAGAATATATGTGATCACTTTGCAGAAGAATATTCAAACATTTTTAGATTTAACAGACTCCCCCTTAAAATGATCATCATGTTCAGCATTTGGAATTTTGAAAATCAGCTTTTCAACATCAGTTGTCGAAAATCTTTTTGTTTTTTTTTAAGTTTAAATGAAATGAAGTAAAAAAAATATTTACAGACAATATTTTTGTGAGTTTGTGTAAGAGGATCATATCAGTTTATGAGACAAATCACCAACACCGTTAAGCTTCATTGCATTTTAAGTTCTAAACAATTCACTTAGATTGTCAGTATACTAGTCCACTTAAATTTTCACTCAAAGTTCAACAGTTTCGAGATACGATATTAATGTCTTAAGCACTTACACTTATTCGCGTTTCCCATCACTTGAATATACTCCCGTATCCAGATCCCAATATTCAGTCTTACAGGTGAGTATACCTAGATGATATCTGTAAGGGGTTAGATGCGAAACCGTGAGAGCTCAGGTCAGAACTTTCGTTCAGCAGAGAGATGACGGTTCGATTTTTGGTGTGTCCCCTTTAGAGAATATTTTCTTTCAAGCAATGCCGAGGGCGACGCTATATTTCAAGCAATGCAGAAAGTATTATATGGGGACTAGGCCATTGCTTCCGCAAAATCAGAAGTCCCGGAATAATACCCCAGATATCACTGAGTATAAAGACCTAGTATCTCAGAAAGAGTGACCTTTCAAACAAGATTTCGGGGGTTACCCATATATCCAAGAAATGTTACCCACGAGATAAGCAAGTTTGAATTTTAGGTTTATATCTCGTCACAATTTACTGAATGTGCAAAAACCTACTGGCATATCCGCAGTGAGATTGTTTATCACATTTTTGACTTTTCATTTCTCTAGCATGTTGTGATAGTCCACTGATGTACTATCATTTCCTCTTTTTCACAATAAAACTCATTTTTGTTTTATCATGTTTTTGGCTTTTTCAAATTTTCTAATGTTTTTGGATTTTCTGAAATTTTTTCTCCCCCTAAAATGCAAACACATTTAAAGAAATTTGAAAACAAACTATACAAACAACATGACAACAGATATCGAATTGCATCAATTCTCCATCCATTAGGCATAAACAATCAGAACTTCCCCTTTCAACAAACTATTTTCCCATTAAGATTTCAAAACACTCAAGTTTGTTTTAATCAAAATGGTTTTTCCAGAAAATAAGTTTTGTTTTAACCACTTGTAGGTTGGGGAAAACTCATCACCTTGTTTTTCAACCACTTATATGAGAATTACATCAAGTTCAAATTAATGACCTTGAGTAATCACTTTGTCAAAACAAACCTCTATACCACTTGTAAGAAAATCAAGTACAACTTAATGTCCCTGATTTACCATTTGTAGGAATACTACATCTACACAAAATCATTTTACCAATAAAGATGTCAATTCCTGCTTCACACTTACCAACCTGGAAGCTCCGGCAAGTCACAACCTGTAAGATTCAACAATTTTAAGATTCATTCACAAAAACAAACTATATCAAGAATGATGCCGATTCCTGCTCCACGATTACAAAGTTGGGAACTCCGGCAAGTCAGTTTTTTACATATTAAACACAGACATCCAAGCTTCTGCAAGCTTGGTTGTTAGATTATCAAGTTCACCTTCCGTTAGGGTATATGTTGCCTTTTTTGTTTTATAAAAATCTTTTACCCTTTTCACCTTACCTTCAACCATTTTTCCAAAAATCTTTTTCACATTTTCATTAAACGCTTTATCGACATCAAATTCTTTCTTTTCAGAATAAAATTGATACGATATCTCAACCTTACCAACTTTTGATTTATAATTCTCAGCTCTCAATGGTGGAAAATTTTCATCATCCATTGGAGGCACTGATTTTACCTCTTTAACCTCAACCTGTGGCTCTTCTGGCTTTGTGGAACAAGAATCATTGCCAGTTTTCTCATCAAACTTCTTAACAACCCACATTTGGTTGTCCTTGGCTCTCTTTTTGTAAAAAAATTTCTTTGAACACTCACCAACTTCATATATTAAATTTTCAAAAATTTTGAACTTTTCAGTTGGTGGTTCAACATCGACAACTTTTTCTTTAAGTTTTTCAGAGACTCCCTGTTTTGTCTTTGTAGCTTGAGAGCAGTTCCATGCAATGTGACCAACTTCATTGCACTTGTAACAGGTTCTAGTCTCTTTTCGATGAAAAACTCCGGTTCTTATTCTCTTCTTCTCAGCAAGAAACTCCTGGTTTGATTGTCTCCAGAAAGGTTTCTTCTGTTCTTCTTCAGCACTTCCTCCTTAAACAAATTTTGTGTTTGTTTTAGAAATTTTCTCATTTTTATAATTTTCAGGTGGAATAAAGCCTAGACCTTTCTTTTTGAAATTACCATTATGGTTTGGTTTCTTTTGAAAACCAGAACCAAAACTGTAACTTTTTTTCTTGTTTAACCGTTGCTGAACTCTTGAATTGTATTTTTTAGGTTTTCCAGTAAGATTTAAATCTTTTATTTCAGAAATATCGATTTCTGTCATTTTGAAAACTTTTTTGATCATTTCAAATCTAACACTTCTTATTGGAAACTCTTTGTCAGAATATAATTTGTCAGAATCATTCAAAGTATATGCTACTTCGAATGTTTCATCATTCAAATTTGATTTTGATAACAAAAACTCTTTACTGTAAGCCCGTTTAACCGACGATTTTGGACTGTTGACTGACGAACTTGAACCTCTAGACTCAGACTTTGACTCAGACTCCTCATCTGTATCCAACACCTGATCGACCACCTTTTTAATTAACTCAGACTCATGATCAGTGTCAGATGAAGTGAAAGTGACATCAGTGTTTTCTGGTAATTCATCGGTTATATCAGACTTCAGTTTTATATTGACTACCTTTTGAACTTGCTCCTCATTTGGTTTTCCGGGAGAATAACCTTCCTAGATCGGAGGCGGACACTTGTTATAGCTAACACTCGGTTTCTTACCAGTATCCTTCTTCTTTGGCTTCTCATCCTGAAATGCTTCGAAACCTGCAACAGTTGGATAAATTCGATCAATAAGATAATCAGAACTAGAATAACTCTGTACTAAGCGTCTGATTCTCTCATTCCCAATTTTCTCAATTTTCTCAGTCTCCAACTCTTGTTTCAGCTTTGCACATTCCTCAATGTAATAGTTTATAGCTTTTTGCTTCGTCATCATTGTAACATTCATCATCGTCAAAGCATCTTCTCTCTCAGAATTTGTCTTTTGAAGACCAGTTACTGTTCTATTCAATACATCATAAGATTCCTTCACGTAGTTGAGATTGAACAGTAATTGTTCCTTCATCTTCTCAAGCTCAGTCAACTTCTCGTCTTTTGCTGCACATTCCTTGCAAGATTCTAGATACTTTGAGCAAGGCTTGATATCTTCCACAATCTTTTCTACTTCACCGATCTTTTCAGCTTCAGTCACTTTCTCAGTTACAATAATCTCCTCAGCAACAATTTTAACTTCTTCATTTTGAACAGTCTTATCTTTTTTAGTAACATTTTTAGACTTCATTTGCTTTTGTTCTTTTGCTGCTCGTCTCTCCTTCAGCTTCTCCAAGCGATCTGCAAAATAAAATTGAAAGCTTTCAGGAGATAGATGAGTTTTTGCAACATTAATATGTCTTTCTTCTTCATCATCACCACTGTCATCAGTTAGTGATTGATCAAACTCAATTGATTTATCAAAACTATCATCTGAAAAACTAGAATCAGATGGTGTTTGATCAAAAACAGTTTCTCTTTCTGAAATTTCATCTGAACTTTGTGAGCTTTCATCTGATAAAACAGACTTTTCTTCTTCATTCTTCACACTAACACCAATAGCTTTCATCCACTCGGTAAACATATCTGGTTCTTTCACAATTTTAGCAATGAAGGCTTTAAACTCTCCTTTCTCATCCACAAACATATCCCAGCTAAAACCTTCAAGTAACCTTTCATCATCGTGATTGATTAGGCATGCTTTGCTGTCGGATGAAATGTATTTGTCGCAGCTGAAATTTTCTTGATTGACTAAATACGCTCTCTTTGAAGAATCCTCTATTACTTTTCTACCATGAGCCACTTGTGGTTCTTGTTGTTGTTGTTGACCAACTTGTTGAGATATGGCTTTCCGGTAGTAGTCATCTTTTCCAAACGGATTCTTTGCTTCATTTGCTTCTCTATTCTTGCATTCCCTCTTGAAATGACCTTTCTCCCTGCATCGAAAACAAGTAACTTTATATTTATCAAAACCCAAAGTTGAAACATGTGCATTAAGAAAATCATTTCTTCCAGTAATCATCTTGAACTTTTCAGCTCTTCTCAGGACACTAGCTAGACACCATTTGATGTCCACGAGCTCCATTTCTTCAGCGTCTATCTGATCATAATCCTCCTTAGTTAGCATAGGATTCCCGATTCTCCCTGCAACCAAACCTTCATAGGATTGCAGCACAGTTGCTAGTAATGACATGTGATCTTTTGCAATTTCTTCAGAGAAACTTTGACCCTTTGGAAGATTCAAAGCTATATTGCATTGTATCACACAACCACCACCTTTTGTACTTTGAGAATGAAAACTTGATGATGAACTCTTGGGACTAACAGAGAAATAGACTTCGAAACAGCTTGCAAATCACTTTAAAATACTTTCTGATAGATATAACACTGATTACAATCACTGGACAAACCGGCAGCACCTCGGTATCCAAATCAAGAACTGTTTTTTATGATTTCGCTCGAAAGGCTATTTATAGAATTGAGATTCCGCTTGAAAGTGCTTCAAGCGAAATAAGAATTGTTGTGATTCCGCTTGAAACTGCAAATTATCATTTCAAGCGAAATCAACTCCTTCAAGCGAAAACACCTTTAATTCTATTTTCTCGAACAACGTGCCCTGATCTAACAATCTAGTACAAGACTCGAAACAAGACGAAGTCGACAGATGTATGAACCAACACTCCCAATCCGGCTGCATGAGCTTTGTCCCATGATATAGGCGTTCTAAGACACTTGGAGTGTTTCCTACATAATATTGTATCAATTGTGAAGGTTGGGAAAATCTCCTCCCTCTTGAAAGGAGGAACCCGAGAAGGATCCGGAGTGTCGAGAACGGTCGGGGTTATCTTTGATTGCAAGGACCCTGTCTGGGTCATTTGGGTTCCACACCCGGCCATATGCATCTTTAAAGCGCATGAGGCCATTGTTGCAATCGATGATAGGGCCCAAGTTTCGGAATAAGGCTAGGTCGGCCCGTGTCACGCCCAACCCTTTGTGGAATATAGTTGGAGTGTGCCTAATATAGTTCTTGAATATCTTGGTGATGCATCCTCCGAAGAATATTGGTGTTCGGGCATCATCGGTGGCATTAGAGGCCATGTTCCTTAACAACATGTGGGCGACATCAATGGGTTGGTGATTCAGGATGCAATATAGGCACGTAAGCTCCCGAAGGTTCACCACCCCACCACTATCCTTCCTTTGGCACAGAGAGCCACTAAGGACCCGATGAACGTACCGGATTAGAGGGTCTCTTATTTTTGTGCTCTTTATAGAACTCGGGTTATAAGGGCCCTCCCCAATTAGTGCCCACACAGCTTATCTTAGGTTATCTGGGAGTTCAATAACAGCTTCTGTGAAGTTTGGCTCAGTTGTGTCTTCTTTAGTGTATAGCCCAATATTCACGCCGAACTGAGCCATGAAAATGCTATACCATTCTCCCCCACACCTGAACTAAACTGAACTGCATCAGAGTCAAACAGATCCTTCTCATTTTTGTTGAAAGTAAGCGTGCTTAAGAATTCCATGTTGTATTCATGGATTGATCTGAGCCCGGTCTCTAAAAAGATACGTAGTGGAGCAGTAATCAGAGCATCGTATCTATCTCTTTGCCCCACAGTCTCAAGTGTATCATAACACACTTGTCGCGGTGGTTCTTCATGCCTTGTTTTTAGTACTGCAAACTGGTTTTGATACTCGAGTTCAGCACTTTTGAATCACAGGAACTTATGTGGTGTCATTCCTGCAAGAAAGAACCAGTAAGACAATTTGTGTGTTAAAAATTATGCAAAAATTGAAATCAGGGGGTCTAGACACGGCCCCATTCCTTCTAGACACGACCCCGTGTCTGGAATCTGGGGTGCCCACGGGCCCGTGGTGAACCTTCTCTTAACCCAAAAATCAAGGTTTTTGAGCTGGCTTTGAAAAATTCAAAATTTTTGGTTCATCTTGTGCGGTTTGCCCCGAAAACAAAACACCAAGCATCAATTTTGCATAAAGTGCTTGTTTACCCCTTTGATTTGATCTTTTTCCAGTTATGAATGAGGGTTTATGAAGAACTGCTTGAACAATCTGATTTTTCTGACAATGTTTGGTTATTTACTTCTCAAAACACCTCTACTAACTACTAGTAATCTGATTTTTCTGACAATGTTTGGTTATTTACTTCTCAAAACACTTCTACTAACTACTAGTAATAAGATCTAAGCAAAAACTTGGGATTGGCACGGGTCTAGTTCAAGAACCCTAGATTTTTCCCAAATTTTTGATGTTATACTACATGCAAAGTGCTAATCTATCTAAATATGATGTTAGCTTCATACCATGAATGCTCCCCTCTACAATATCTGTACAAATAGAATAGCCTATTTATACAGAATGGTAAAGAGGCCGTCTATGATCATCGATCATAGAAATGAAATAAAGAGATATTTTAATCCTTACCAACTCGATCTTGTCGCCCCTGGCAACAAACATGCATGAACCATTTCGCGAAGTATGTGTCCGTTGACGGATTTGGTTAGAAGATCATCAAAAATCGGTGGAAAAGGGGTAGGAACCGGCTGCTCCAGAGAAACGGGTCGTGGTTTGTGTTGAAAAAGTGAAGAACAAGGGTTATATACCCTGTCTGCTGAATTGCCACGGCCCCGGGCCGGGTAGGCACGGCCCCGTGGCCGACATTTTTTTTATTGTGCGTGTGTGCGTGACCGTTTCTCTGAGGGTTCCTGTAACACCTCGAAAATTCCTGTCCAATAAAATAAAGACACATGTCATGTGGGACAAACGTGTCAGGAACCCGGGTCAAATAAAGATGTATGGTAGGATTTAAAAAGGGCGTCATGTTATTAAAAATACCTCTGAACAACCCAAGGGCGACATGTTATTAAAACACCTCTGAGCGACCCAAATTTATAAATCCCAAGATCCTTAAATCATTTGATAAACATCTTATGTATTAACCGGTTGTTTTCTAAAGAAATAAAATTCCATCTTTTATATGGAAATTGGGTTATTAGGAATGTTACTACTAAAATTCTGATTTAAATCCTTGTATAAAGGGAACTGAAAGTAGTTAACTAATATGTCCAACCATTATGAGAATCCAAGATGAGTTCTTGGTATTTCCGTCAATTTAAGCTTTTACAAGATGCCAAAGTTGTAAGAGCATGCTAGACATGCAAAAGCTGAGCAAAATGGTCCCTACATTGCAGAGTGTCATGAGAATTCGGACTTGTAAGGATTGCATGGTCAATGCTTGGAAGTTCACAAGATTTTTGGTTCTGGTTAGCGGTTACGGACCGTATGGCCCTAGGCTTACGGTCCGTAAGATGCATACCTGGGCGATTTCAGCAAGGGTCGGTTACGGACCGTAACCATTTCAGCATATGGTCCGCAAGAGCTGCATACGGACCGCAAGAGCTTAGACTTACGGTCCGTAAGCCTGTCGCTGGCAGCAGAAAATGGACAGCTGCCTGTTCAGCCTGTTGCACCGCCTTATTGAGATGGTTTTCGAAACAAGGGACTTGCTAGGCAGTATTTAGCCTATTAGGGACACCTGGGGTGATCTTGTAACCATCCTAGACTTGCATGTCTTGATCTTGAGCTCATTGGTTCACTATATAAGAGCATGAAGTTGTAACCATTTCATTTGCTCACTTGGAACTTTTGTTCAAGATATTTCTGGAGCTCCTGGTCAGCAACCATTTTCTCTTAGGCTCCATAAGCATCATTAGGACTCTTGTAAGTGTCCTTAACCTTCCTTAATCCATTTTAGCTTAGTTAATTAGCTAAAAGTCAAACCATCGTAATTAAGGTTTGACTTCGAGATTAGTCCATAATTACTCAGTCAAATCTCGAATTAAAGTTACCTATAAGTAGGTAATTATGTGGGTAACAAACCCTTAAAAGGGTGTTTCCAGAATCCCACTCTAACCATGTTAATTGTCGAGTCAAAGCATACTTTAAAAAGTCAACAGAATGCTTAAATCCGAATTAACTCATAATTAGCAATGTAGGATACATGCAACCTGTTTGATCATTAAAATAACTTGGTAACTAATGTAAGAACATGTCCCAACATGTTGAACTCGACAATTTTCTGTTTAGACCCGGTTTGGAACCGAAAGTCGCATAGTTTGACTCTCGCTTTGACTTTCAGTTCTGGCCCGTTTTAGCCAAGTTTAAGATTGCCTTAGAGCTTCTTTTGGACCTAGTAACATGTTAGTATAACCCTCTGTGATTATACGGCTTAGTTCACTAGTCGTCTAATTATTATGCAAATTTCCGTTAAATGCCCATATGTTGACCATTATGCCCAAATGTCCATAAAATATGATTTTTGAAAATGTAAAAGGGTAGACATCTTAGTTACTGAATTATAGACTTGTACCCAAAATTTGACATCAGTTTGAGGTCTAGATTAAGAGTTATGCTCATTAGCGTAATTATAAGCTTTCTTTGTAATTAATTAGCATAATTAGCATTTAGCCTATCTAAACCCGATTTTTATATCAAAACTTTGTACCCAGTGATGTATAATAATATTTTCAATTTTAAAGATTTTTAATTATTTTTAGGCTGAGCATAACTTAGTGTTCTAAGCTTAATTCGGCTAATGCCGGTTTTGCCCTTTTGGGCTATAAAATGAGTTTTATAAATCCTTTTGACCTCAAACCTTTTTCTACTGATTTATTATGATAAATGTATTATTTTGAGCCTTCTGATATCAGCTTTTCTTTGAAAACCCGGAAATGGCTCCAAATCGCCTTTTTAGGCATTTTTACGACATAGTATGTATCAAAACTAGTTTATATATATATATATATATATATATATATATATATATATATATATAAGTTGATACCTACTGAAATATTTAGTAAAATTTTATATTATAACAGTAAACTAAGGTTTCAAACTCAGATTTTCAGTTTTGACCTTTTAGGCTTATGTGAAATTACCAAAATGCCCTTTCGGTGCATCGGATGGTTATAATTATTCACATACATATGATATCCTACTGTTATAACATAATAAACTAAGCATATTTACTGATTCGTTCAGATATATAACTCAGATTGCTAGTTTAACTCTTTTACACCCTTTTAAATGAAAAAAATGCACTTATGAGGAATAAATTGAGTTTAAAATTATTTTTGGCATGATAGGACATATCTTACTGATATTACAACATATTTGATGCATATAATCTCAGGAAACTTGTATATGATTTATATGGTTACCCGTTACGCATTTTCGCGTTCGGATCGGCTTATGTAACTAGTTTACGCATATTAGCCGAAACGGGTCAAACCATATCATTTTTGTTTAAAATCTAGAATGTGTTTAGTTTACCCATAATATACAAGTCTCCAAACTTGTTGGGTCTAAATCACATTCCTTCCCGGTTTTCGCCTTCCATGCGATTAAACCGTATTTATTCCTTGAAACTAACCGGTCTAAGCTTAGGCTATATTGAAGACCCGTTAGGATTCTTATAGGTTATTATAAACCTTTGTTCCAGAATAGGAGACCAATAAAAGATACTTGCATTTGCTTATTGTGGTTTATTACTTACTCAGGTAAATACTTTTAACTTATTTTCCCTTATACGGGCTTTGGGTACGGTATATAAAATACCGCTTGGTCGGGCAATTGACCCTAACTCATTAATAGTTGGGTAGTATCAATGTGACCCGTTTAAAAATTGGTTTTGTTTGTTTTACGCCTTTGGGAGTTTAATGACCATGTCCCGGATATCCTTGGCATCATTCACGAAATGGCCACGACTTTGACACGCGGGTGTAGGCGTACACCCGACAATGTGTCCATATTATTCAGGTATAACCGTTGGTTTCCCGCCGCAGATTTATACTATGTGGTGTGTCTATTAACCTTAAACCCGGCACGAACCGGGCGACTGAACGCATAACAACATGTAATTCTTTTACAAGTTTAGATTTAATTAATTATCCCAAGTTATAAAAAGTTTTGTGCCATGTGCATTTAAATCAACTTTTACAACATTTTCAAAATGAGTCAGTTAAATTGTATTTACCAGTGTAAACTGACGTATTTTTCCCCAAAAAGATTAAGCGCAGGTTCTACACGTAATAGGCTGGCTACTCCTTAGCATCGCTAGAGTCTCGCAAGCTTGGGATGCCATTCATCTGTTGAACAATTTTCCTTTTTATATTGATCCGCCTGTGGATCTATTTCAGCTACTATGTGATACTGGATATTACATTTTATATGGTTGAAATAAATCTATTTTATTGTTTCCGCTGTGCATTATAATTTGGGTTGTTTGACTATGATGATATCAACTACGTCACGATACTCCCCCACCGGGCCCACCGGTGACACGTGGAAATTAGGGGTGTGACAGGTTGGTATCAGAGCCAACACTTAGTGAATTAAACACTAGCCTTCTGTGTTTAATCTTAGTGCACAAATTGCAAATTCCTTGAGTTCCGAGTCTAGACATCGAACATAGGACAAACTCTGTTCTATTTTTGTTTTATTCGGTCTTTAATTTTATATATATTGGTCGTTATCTTAACCATGTTTGCAGGTCGAAAATGCCGCCAAGATTTTTGAGAGGTCGAGGCAAGGGCCCAGTTACGGGCCATGATCATGAAGCCGGGCCCTCACACCGGCTTAAACGGTATTAAAAAAATGTATATTGGTCGTTATCCAATAACGGTATTAAAAAAAATGTACAACTGAATTTAAAATCTTAGAAAATGCACAATAAAAATTAAATTACAAACAAAAAGAAAAAAAAGATAAAATAAAATAATTGAACATATGAAAGGGCTTTAAAAAAACCACTACTCGTCTTCGTCGTTGACCTCCTCCATTTCGCGTAGGATGCGCCGACAAATCTTATTTTTTTTCAGTTATATGTTTTTCCAAATTCGATATACCATCCGTGTTAAACCCCTGAACCGTGAGTCTACAGACATTGGTTTTCGTTCCCTAAGGTCTAATAATCTTTTATTTTCCAACCGAGACTCTCGATTTGCCCTTTGATTTCGTAATTGGTTGAAGATGAACCGCCACCTTTTTATGATCTTGACGTGTTTATATTTGTATTGGTGATGTGTGAGTGATGTGGCATGCTTTCTTGACTTGCCCTTATATGATATTTATGTGTTAATATTTGTTCAAGTACGGTATGTGTGTATTGGGTGTAAGGTTGAGTCTTTTGACTTTGAATAAACATACGGAGAGGTGGTTCGGATTCAATACTAGGGTGATAATACCACATCGCTACTAGTTGTGGAGTGAATAGGTTGGGCGGATTTTGACTTTGGGTGTTTTTCGTGGTGTCCAGTTACGGTGGATTTTTATGGTAAGGGTTGTTCAAGTCAACTCGAAACCAATAACTCAAGATTTTTAATGAAATGTTTTATGAATTATGTCGAGAATTAGATCGAGAGTTTACAAGAGACGTGGAAAAAAAGTTTGCAGCTAAATATGTATATATAGTCTAAAACGGTGAAAAATATTTTATTCATCTAAAATAGAAATATTAATGTTGGAGCGGGGCGCATATTACATCAACCTTCCTCTTCACGCAGGTTAGACCACACCCCCTCTCACAACCGGATAACGCCTCGTGGGGTGGTGTTTGATGCACTTTCCCCGATGACGTTGAAAGGGCGTTACTCGGTTACAGTAAGTCTTAGATACAAAAAATTGCTGATATAGTAAAAGTTAAAAGTTGATTGATGAGTTCCCTAACCGGAGTTCGAAGATGAGAAGTATCATATGGAACAAATTCCTATAACTCTTGGTGAGTATGCTGCAACTAAACACAAAGATAAGAAACCTTCCCAAAATGGGTTTCCACAGCCGATTCAACCATTACGTGTTTGTACGTGTCATGCTTACCACTAGAGAAAAAAATATTAACTGTTAATTTGGAGTAAAACACAATATAAATGTATTTTTGTTTCTTTACAACTATTTTTCTTTCTATGTTCTCCCTTTTACGTTCTTTATCTTTTAATTACTTTCTAATTGTTCTTACAAAATCAGTGTATAATTAAATTTATCTTTTATCTTTAACAACAGAAATCTAAAAGTTTAATTCGATATCTTCAGGCAAAGTATTGTAAAATCTGGTTCACAAACCTTTTACGTCCTTTATTTCTTTTCACTCTGAACTTCCTTTGTCCTAATTAGTTGGCTCGTTACTTTCATTCAACTTAAAATAACGAGAACGTGATTTGGTGTAGGTGTATATTCTTCAATGAGAATTGAAAACAAGTAAATAACAATAAGGTTACAAATGAAACATTTAAAAGGAGAGGAGAAAAAAATTAATTAATTACCTCTTTTACCTTGTCCTTCTTATTCATGGTTAGTTGTGAATATTAAACCTGACGTACTCGTTTGTTATGCTTAACTTAAACTTCGAGGATGGGATTTCCTTGCTTATAAAAGTTGGAATTTATAACGTGTAGTTTCCTTTTCAATTCCTTGTATAATTAAGAGTACATAATATACATACATTGTACATTACATAAGTATTACTTCTGCTCTTTCTCAAATTAAGCAGTGGGGTAGGAAGCCTGCATGGCAATGCCGCAAAGACCTTCTTTAGCCTCAACATCTCTTTGCATCATGATGTACCCCTCTTGACCCCAACTTGTTCCCCATGAGTTCTTCACCAACCAATACTTAGTCCCGTCATCGCTAGTCCCATAACCAACCGCAGTAACACCATGGTCCAGTTCCGTGCCACAGTCTCCTGTAAACACACCACTGGAGTAGAACTGGAAGTCCGACCCACTAGCATCAATAGCAACTGAGACGGGCTGACTGGCCACAGCTTTTAACAGCGCACTTTCGCTGTTGGCAGGAACATCTTCGTGACCAGTAATTGATGCGGCATGGTTAGATGCCTCGTTGCTGTTGCAGGTGCCATCAACACCTTTGTACGGGTAGTTGGTCTCCGTAGTGAGGCCTTTATTGTTTACGATAAAATCAAAGGCATTGTCCATAAGACCACCCTCACATCCCTGATCTACACCGCTAGTGTCACAGTCCACGAGCTCTTGTTCAGATAGAGACACCAGTTTACCTGTTTTCAGTTGGGTTATTCCTTCCATAGCTGCCACAGCCGAAAACGCCCAGCAACACCCTACGTATCATCATGAATATCGATGTCAGAAGCATGAGATGTGGTTCTGTTAATAACAACCTCATGATCCTAGTACTTGGACCATGTCATCAGGTTTGTAAAAATTCCCAAAATAATTTCAGCTTACCACATTGGCCTTGGTCTTTAACAGGTGTCACTGCACCTTTCTTTCTCCAATCCATCGATGATGGAACCGCTGTAACATTTTCATACCTGAAAGCAGAGGTTGAAGGGGAGCATTCATGTGCCTTGAATCTGTTCCTAGCTGTTCTGAACTCTTCATTGGTAAGGTCCGCAAACTCGTTGACTGCTAGTTTGTAACCTTTGTTCATCGCATTGTTGAATGACTGTATGTACTGGACGTTGTCATGGAAAATCTTTGAACGACGTTCCTTCTCAGCAGCATCCTTGTATGTGCGTCCATAGCGAGCCATCCAATGCTCGTGGCTTTCATAGCTGGAGTTTTCGGAGAGCAAGCGCGACGCAACATGTGAAAGCAAAGAAGCCGAGAAGAGGAGCAAAAGCAAACAAGCCAAGGAAGTGCGGTTTCTGGATGACATAGTGCAGCTAGTAGTTATAAGAGAGAGCTTAAAGAAACGAGTTGGATTGAACTCTAGTATACCCTGGGCTTGGCTTTATATAGAAATAGGGGTTGGCCCTTTTTGTAAACAAAACGGAAGTACGTGAAAGACAAGATGGCCTGATTTTGAAATATAAATTAATGTGAGCTAGTAACGTACTCTATGTGTTGTTTAGAATGATGATTAGTTTCTAATCAATCTAAGCAACTTTGGTTTTTCTAATTTGCACCGTATTGCTCTATTTTAAATATGTTGTGTTGTGCACTCTTTTGTTTTATTCACATGTACATAGAATCTATGTTAACTTAAAAAAATATACTCTTGACATTGTTTTTTGCATGTATAAGTTGTTTCCTCTAAATCAAAATTAAGTATGGTTTATACGCATTTGTCCGTTGTAATTCTTGGACTTCATATATTTTAAGTTAGCTTCGCATGTCTTCTAAGATGATAAATGCTTAAATGTTGAGAAAAAAAAACTCTTAAAGAAAAACATAAGTACATATTGATCTTTAGAAACCGGAAAAACTACACTCGATTTCGATTCACTTGTAGGAGAAGATATTGATATGTTCGTTTTCGCTACTTAGCCAACGAAACACGTAGCAACGTACTTCACACGTAGTATACAACTACAATTCGATTAGGTTTGGATTCTTAAAGTTGAAAAAGTGGATATTAAATAATTAACTCGTATGTACAACTGGGGTGTTGTTTTTGACCTTTGAGAAGTGTAATCGAGTCTATGACCAAGGTTCAACTTACTAAATTCAGCCAAGAGGCGCGCTCTTTGTGGGCACTCGTTGATTCCTTGATCGATAAGGTCCAGAAAATTTAAAGGAGTTTTGTAGGGCGTATAGTCGAAACACCCTCCTTGACTATAAAGTGTCGTCCATGTCCATGTTTACAGGTAGAGAAAAACGTGTTAGATGTTAATTTATTCGTAAAGGCTACTTTACCTTGTATAATGTTCCATTCTAGAGCTAGTTGTTCGGCACCGGTTTTAACACCCCTAACGTTAAACTAGAAAACTCATCAGACTAAGTGTAATGGTTTGTTTTTTTAACTCTCGGGTCATAAAACGGCTGGCAAATCACTTAATCACTTTGTTTTAAAATATTTAACTGCACCCGTATTGATTTCACCGGTTTTAATCACACCCAATCATTCTTTAATCATTACTTCTTTTTATTGAAATCTTATATAAATCTTATTATTATTTTAAATTAACTTAGACAAATAAAATGAAAAAAAATCCATTAACACTACAAAAAACGGGTACCTTTAGCGGCGACAGGTGTCGCCGCTAATAGTCCTTTTTGTCGCCGCTATTGGGTATTAGCGGCGACACGTCGCCGCTACAATGTCGCCGGTATAGGTCGGCCGCTATTGAACAACATGTCGCCGCTAATACTGTGGTCGCCGCTAATGCCTCTGCCTGAGTATTGCCGGAAAGTTCGCCGGAGACGGATTTCCAAATTTCAAACATAAAAATCTTCACTGTTTTGTTTATACTCTAAAATTAACTTAAACACAATAACAAAAAAATGATTAATTTCTTATTAAGATCCATTTACATTACATGGTTTTTACAAATACCTCTACAAAAAAACACTGCATATCTCTAAAAAAAACACTACATATCTCTACAAAAACTACAATGGCGGAGCTTGGTTGTCGCGGATGACGGCGGATCTTGAAGGTGGCGGATGACGGCGGAAGGTGGTGGCGGATGACGGCGGATCTTGATGGTGGCGGATGACGGCGGATCTTGATGGTGGCGGATGACGGCGGAAGGTGGTGGCGGATGACGGCGGAGTTTCGTGGTGGCGGATGATGGCGGAGGTTGATGGTGGCGATTGGCGGCAGAAGGTGTAGTTGTTGCTTGGTGGTAAATGATGGAGTTTAGTGAACATGAAGGTTGAAATGGGTGTTTGAGATGGGTGTGTGAGGATAAGAGATGAATGTGTGTTTCTTTGAGCAGGAAATGATGATAGCCATTAGATCAATTTTTAATCAATGGTCAGCAGCAAATCTTGTAGAAGCACACGGATCGGGCTTTTAGCGGCGACAGCAATAGCGGCGACAAAGAGCCTTTAGCGGCGACGCGTGTTTCTTTGAGCAGATAGTAGCCATTAGATCAGTTTCTAATCAATGGTCAGCAATAAATCTTGAAGAAGCACACAGATCGGGCTTTTAGCGGCGACAGCAATAGCGGCGACAAAGAGCCTTTAGCGGCGACGCGTATCTAGGTCGCCGCTATTGCTCTTGTCGTCGCTAATACCGTCGTCGCTAAAGATACCTTTTTCTTGTAGTGTAACGGTATTAAAAAAAATGTACAACTGAATTTAAAATCTTAGAAAATGCACAATAAAAATTAAATTACAAACAAAAAGAAAAAAAAGATAAAATAAAATAATTGAACATATGAAAGGGCTTTAAAAAAACCACTACTCGTCTTCGTCGTTGACCTCCTCCATTTCGCGTAGGATGCGCCGGCAAATCTTATTTTTTTTCAGTTATATGTTTTTCCAAATTCGATATACGATCCGTGTTAAACCCCTGAACCGTGAGTCTACAGGCATTGGTTTTCGTTCCCTAAGGTCTAATAATCTTTTATTTTCCAACCGAGACTCTCGATTTGCCCTTTGATTTCGTAATTGGTTGAAGATGAACCGCCACCTTTTTATGATCTTGACGTGTTTATATTTGTATTGGTGATGTGTGAGTGATGTGGCATGCTTTCTTGACTTGCCCTTATATGATATTTATGTGTTAATATTTGTTCAAGTACGGTATGTGTGTATTGGGTGTAAGGTTGAGTCTTTTGACTTTGAATAAACATACGGAGAGGTGGTTCGGATTCAATACTAGGGTGATAATACCACATCGCTACTAGTTGTGGAGTGAATAGGTTGGGCGGATTTTGACTTTGGGTGTTTTTCGTGGTGTCCAGTTACGGTGGATTTTTATGGTAAGGGTTGTTCAAGTCAACTCGAAACCAATAACTCAAGATTTTTAATGAAATGTTTTATGAATTATGTCGAGAATTAGATCGAGAGTTTACAAGAGACGTGGAAAAAAAGTTTGCAGCTAAATATGTATATATAGTCTAAAACGGCGAAAAATATTTTATTCATCTAAAATAGAAATATTAATGTTGGAGCGGGGCGCATATTACGTCAACCTTCCTCTTCACGCAGGTTAGACCACACCCCCTCTCACAACCGGATAACGCCTCGTGGGGTGGTGTTTGACGCACTTTCCCGATGACGTTGAAAGGGCGTTACTCGGTTACAGTAAGTCTTTGATACAAAAAATTGCAGATAGTAAAAGTTAAAAGTTGATTGATGAGTTCCCTAACCGGAGTTCGAAGATGAGAAGTATCATATGGAACAAATTCCTATAACTCTTGGTGAGTATGCTGCAACTAAACGCAAAGATAAGAAACCTTCCCAAAATGGGTTTCCACGGCCGATTCAACCATTACGTGTTTGTACGTGTCATGCTTACCACTAGAGAAAAAAATATTAGCTGTTAATTTGGAGTAAAACACAATATAAATGTATTTTTGTTTCTTTACAACTATTTTTCTTTCTATGTTCTCCCTTTTACGTTCTTTATCTTTTAATTACTTTCTAATTGTTTTTACAAAATCAGTGTATAATTAAATTTATCTTTTATCTTTAACAACAGAAATCTCAAAGTTTAATTCGATATCTTCAGGCAAAGTATTGTAAAATCTGGTTCACGAACCTTTTTCGTCCTTTATTTCTTTTCACTCTGAACTTCCTTTGTCCTAATTAGTTGGCTCGTTACTTTCATTCAACTTAAAATAACGAGAACGTGATTTGGTGTAGGTGTATATTCTTCAAGGAGAATTGAAAACAAGTAAATAACAATAAGGTTACAAATGAAACATTTAAAAGGAGAGGAGAAAAGAATTTATTAATTACCTCTTTTACCTTATCCTTCTTATTCATGGTTAGTTGTGAATATTAAACCTGACGTACTCGTTTGTTATGCTTAACTTAAACTTCGAGGATGGGATTTCCTTGCTTATAAAAGTTGGAATTTATAACGTGTAGTTTCCTTTTCAATTCCTTGTATAATTAAGAGTACATAATATACATACATTGTACATTACATAAGTATTACTTCTGCTCTTTCTCAAATTAAGCAGTGGGGTAGGAAGCCTGCATGGCAATGCCGCAAAGACCTTCTTTAGCCTCAACATCTCTTTGCATCATGATGTACCCCTCTTGACCCCAACTTGTTCCCCATGAGTTCTTCACCAACCAATACATAGTCCCGTCATCGCTAGTCCCATAACCAACCGCAGTAACACCATGGTCCAGTTCCGTGCCACAGTCTCCTGTAAACACACCACTGGAGTAGAACTGGAAGTCCGACCCACTAGCATCAATAGCAACTGAGACGGGCTGACTGGCCACAGCTTTTAACAGCGCACTTTCGCTGTTGGCAGGAACATCTTCGTGACCAGTAATTGATGCGGCATGGTTAGATGCCTCGTTGCTGTTGCAGGTGCCATCAACACCTTTGTACGGGTAGTTGGTCTCCGTAGTGAGGCCTTTATTGTTTACGATAAAATCAAAGGCATTGTCCATAAGACCACCCTCACATCCCTGATCTACACCGCTAGTGTCACAGTCCACGAGCTCTTGTTCAGATAGAGACACCAGTTTACCTGTTTTCAGTTGGGTTATTCCTTCCATAGCTGCCACAGCCGAAAACGCCCAGCAACACCCTACGTATCATCATGAATATCGATGTCAGAAGCATGAGATGTGGTTCTGTTAATAACAACCTCATGATCCTAGTACTTGGACCATGTCAGATTTGTAAAAATTCCCAAAATAATTTCAGCTTACCACATTGGCCTTGGTCTTTAACAGGCGTCACTGCACCTTTCTTTCTCCAATCCATCGATGATGGAACCGCTGTAACATTTTCATACCTGAAAGCAGAGGTTGAAGGGGAGCATTCATGTGCCTTGAATCTGTTCCTAGCTGTTCTGAATTCTTCATTGGTAAGGTCCGCAAACTCGTTGACTGCTAGTTTGTAACCTTTGTTCATCGCATTGTTGAATGACTGTATGTACTGGACGTTGTCATGGAAAATCTTTGAACGACGTTCCTTCTCAGCAGCATCCTTGTATGTGCGTCCATAGCGAGCCATCCATTGCTCGTGGCTTTCATAGCTGGAGTTTTCGGAGAGCAAGCGCGACGCAACATGTGAAAGCAAAGAAGCCGAGAAGAGGAGCAAAAGCAAACAAGCCAAGGAAGTGTGGCTTCTGGATGACATAGTGCAGCTAGTAGTTATAAGAGAGAGCTTAAAGAAACGAGTTGGATTGAACTCTAGTATACCCTGGGCTTGGCTTTATATAGAAATAGGGGTTGGCCCTTTTTGTAAACAAAACGGAAGTACGTGAAAGACAAGATGGCCTGATTTTGAAATATAAATTAATGTGAGCTAGTAACGTACTCTATGTGTTGTTTAGAATGATGATTAGTTTCTAATCAATCTAAGCAACTTTGGTTTTTCTAATTTGCACCGTATTGCTCTATTTTAAATATGTTGTGTTGTGCACTCTTTTGTTTTATTCACATGTACATAGAATCTATGTTAACTTAAAAAAAAATATACTCTTGACATTGTTTTTTGCATGTATAAGTTGTTTCCTCTAAATCAAAATTAAGTATGGTTTATACGCATTTGTCCGTTGTAATTCTTGGACTTCATATATTTTAAGTTAGCTTCGCATGTCTTCTAAGATGATAAATGCTTAAATGTTGAGAAAAAAAAACTCTTAAAGAAAAACATAAGTACATATTGATCTTTAGAAACCGGAAAAACTACACTCGATTTCGATCCACTTGTAGGAGAAGATATTGATATGTTCGTTTTCGCTACTTAGCCAACGAAACACGTAGCAACGTACTTCACACGTAGTATACAACTACAATTCGATTAGGTTTGGATTCTTAAAGTTGAAAAAGTGGATATTAAATAATTAACTCGTATGTACAACTGGGGTGTTGTTTTTGACCTTTGAGAAGTGTAATCGAGTCTATGACCAAGGTTCAACTTACTAAATTCAGCCAAGAGGCGCGCTCTTTGTGGGCACTCGTTGATTCCTTGATCGATAAGGTCCAAAAAATTTAAAGGAGTTTTGTAGGGCGTATAGTCGAAACACCCTCCTTGACTATAAAGTGTCGTCCATGTCCATGTCCATGTCCATGTCCATGTTTACAGGTAGAGAAAAACGTGTTAGATGTTAATTTATTCGTAAAGGCTACTTTACCTTGTATAATGTTCCATTCTAGAGCTAGTTGTTCGGCACCGGTTTTAACACCCCTAACGTTAAACTAGAAAACTCATCAGACTAAGTGTAATGGTTTGTTTTTTTAACTCTCGGGTCATAAAACGGCTGGCAAATCACTTAATCACTTTGTTTTAAAATATTTAACTGCACCCGTATTGATTTCACCGGTTTTAATCACACCCAATCATTCTTTAATCATTACTTTTTTTATTGAAATCTTATATAAATCTTATTATTATTTTAAATTAACTTAGACAAATAAAATGAAAAAAAATCCAATAACGGTATTAAAAAAAATGTACAACTGAATTTAAAATCTTAGAAACTGCACAATTAAAATTAAATTACAAACAAAAAGAAAAAAAAGATAAAATAAAATAATTGAACATATGAAAGGGCTTTAAAAAAACCACTACTCGTCTTCGTCGTTGACCTCCTCCATTTCGCGTAGGATGCGCCGGCAAATCTTATTTTTTTTCAGTTATATGTTTTTCCAAATTCGATATACGATCCGTGTTAAACCCCTGAACCGTGAGTCTACAGGCATTGGTTTTCGTTCCCTAAGGTCTAATAATCTTTTATTTTCCAACAGAGACTCTCGATTTTGTAGGTCCCTCTTGGAGGATGACGAACCTAAACCTTGTTATACTAACCCACTAGCAAGTGCGGAATCCAAGCTAGCAAGCAAACCGGGATGAGACAAGTATAAACACAAACACACAAGATTCACCGATTAACACCACTTGTATTAATACGAATGAAAGGTTCCGGTTACAAGCACAATGTTCACAAATGTGTTTTGCAAACTCTCAAAGTGTGTGTGTGTGTTTCGGACAGAATGCTCTCATGAATCTCTCTATCTTTCTGTGTGCATCTATCTCTGTGTTCTTTAACACACTGCGTGGGTATTTATACCCATACATAGCAGGTCTGTTCGAAGGATCATTCAGAATGACCGAAAGATCATCTGTCAATCACAAAGCCCTCGAAGGATCCATATTTACCTCGAAGGATGGTATATCCTTCGAGGTTCAACAGTATCCTTCGGTGGACATCTTTCGAGCTCATCGAAGGATAGACATAATCCTTCGATGGCCCATCTTTCGACTCAGACACTTTACAAACATATTCCTAACTGTTGGTCCAAGTCAAACCAGGAGGACGGTTGACTTGGTCAACTTACAGGACTAACAAGGACATCGTTTACATCGTGACTGAATACAGACAAAGTACAGACACAAGTGCACCAACAAACTCCCCCTTGGCTGTAGCTTTGTCTCGATCTTCTATGGTTGTAGATTCATCTCGATGTTGATCATCTTTGATCTTCATGTCTTCAAGACTCTGATGTCCTTACAAGTCTTCAATGTCGGAGGATCTTCAAAGTCTTCACGTCTTGAAAGCAGAAAGTGTATCAACAAACTACCTGTATCATGTAGGAAGTGTGTTGACAAACTCCCCCTTAACATAAGCTCCCCCTTGAGTTATGCTCGTGAAATACTTGATCTTTATGAAGTGAGATCCTTGTGGTGTTGATGATGGTCAGCGGCAACTCGAACATCTTCATCATTTGAGTGCCTTCACGTCATGTCTTCATTCCGAAGCTTGTCATCGACCATGTTCTCCTAGCCTTTAGAATCTGCACATGCAAGAAATCTAAACGCGTAATGAGAACAACTGCTTGGAATATAGTTAACATAAACAAATGACACACATATGACCATGTCACAATCAAACACCGTCTGACAGTTTGAAAGTTTAATAAATTTATCAATTTTAAATTCTAACTTTCAAAATCTGCAAATTTCGACCGTTTATGAAGATTTAGTCAATTCGGTTTTCGTTCAGGTTTCAGGTAACGAAGACTCGAGATCCAACATCGTACGATCGAAAATAAAGTAGAAATAAAATCTTTTTGATACTTTTGAATTTTTCAAATGTAAAGACTGAAAGCAGTAAATAAATATATACAGACATTCTTTTTGCGAGTTTCGAGGGTAAGAGAATCATATCAGTGTACGGTCATGTCAAAACACTCTTGTTGTTCAATTAGTTAACATTAAGATAAGCATCCTACAACAATTATCGGTATTGTTGTCCACTTAAGCTCAACTTATCAGATGTAATCATGGCGAGGGGATACGTTAAGGTATGATTTATACTTACCGACCGGTGTTCATCCACATCACGACACATTCCCGTATCAAGGTATGCACGAGGGTTCATCTTACCGGTGAGTATACCGATTATCATCTGTTTGACCGTATATGATGTGAGATTCTCACTTATTTTGATTTGAAAACAAGCCCTATGTGATATAATCACTTATTGATGAGGAACTTGATTTTCATATGCATGAGGGCACAGGAGCAAGTCCGTGAACAGGTCAGTACTTCCGTACAGCAGAGAGACGAACTTGACTCCCGGATAAATGTGATATTTTATCACTTATTTGATATGGACATGTGATTGTTTATCACTTATTGAGGTCGAATGCAGTATGCAGTATGTAATATGTACACGTATGTATAGTATCATGGAAAATCTAGACTTGCGTCCCCGTTATTTTTCGGTAAAAGATACAACCATGATACCCAGATGATAAGCAGCATAAAGACCGAATATCTCAGAACCTCGGCAATCTATCAAACGAAATTTCGGTACTACGACCATATGCCAATGAATGGTTCCCACCTGGTCTTCAGTCGATTTAAGATTTATATCACCCTGCACACTTTAAAATGATTGTGAGCCTACCGATACATCTTATATAGAGCTGCTTATCGTTTTTCATTTAAGATTTAAAGAGGTTTGGATAGACCACTGATGTACTATCATTTTCTCTTTTGCTCGCCAGGAAACTCATTTTTGTTTTTCTATTGTTTTTGTGTTATTGAAATTTTTGGATGTTTTTGGATTTTCAGATTTTGGATTTACTCCCCCTAAAATCAATAAACTAAGATAAATTTAAAACACAAAGATATTCACAAAAATGATTTTCCGACGTGGTTTACTCTTGCTTGACCTTAATGCCGTTTACCAATAATAAAAAGTCAAATCTTGATTTGTCAAATGCTTTGGTAAAAAGGTCGGCACGTTGGTCATCGGTGTGGACCTTAACAACATCGATTAGCCTTTTCTCAAAGCAATCACGTATGAAGTGATATTTGATTTCGATGTGTTTGGTCTTTGAGTGCTGCACAGGATTTCTAGTGATATCTAAAGCAGCAGAATTATCAACGTAAATAGGAGTAGTTTGGAATTCAAAACCGTAGTCCCGCAATTGTTGTTGGATCCAAAGAACTTGGGAGCAACAACTTGAGGCAGCAATGTATTCAGCTTCGCATGTTGATGTAGCGACGCATGTCTGCTTCTTGCACTGCCATGTGACTAGGCGATTTCCTAAAAACTGACATCCAGCCGTTGTGGATTTGCCGTCGATTTTGCATCCGCCAAAATCAGAATCACTGAATGCGACCAATTCAAAGTTATTATCCCTAGGGTACCACAAACCGGTGTCAGGGTAAGCCTTTAAATAACGAAAAATCCTTTTAACAGCTGCAAGATGTGAGGCCTTCGGATTGACTTGATATCTGGCAATCAGGCACGTTGGGTACATTATGTCTGGCCTTGATGCTGTGAGGTACATAAGAGATCTGATCATTGCGCGGTAGTTTGAGGGGCTAACAGCTTCACCCTTCAAGTCAGGAGTAATTCCGTGATTTGTTGGCAATGGGGTACCAATGGGCGTTGCATCAGACATCTGGAACCGGCTCAAGATGTCGCCAACATATTTAGTCTGATGGATGAATATCCCAGACTCCGTTTGTTGCACTTGTAGGCCCAAGAAGAAATTCATTTCCCCCATAGCACTCATCTCGAACTTATCCTGCATAATGCGCTCGAAATTCCTACACAAGACATCATTAGTAGAACCAAAAATAATATCATCAACGTATACCTGTACCAGAAGAAGATCTCCATCTTGTTCTTTGATGAAAAGAGTACAGTCGATAAGACCTCTACGAAAACCGTTCTCCAGCAGAAAGTGTGATAAGGTTGCATACCAAGCTCGCGGTGCTTGATGTAGACCATAGAGAGCTTTGTTGAGCAACCAAACCCGATCGGGATGGATAGGATCTTCAAAACCTGGAGGCTGTTCGACATATACCTCTTCTTCAACCACACCATGTAAAAATGCACTTTTCACGTCCATCTGATAAACCTTGAATCCTTTGAAAGACGCATAGGCTAGAAAGATTCGAATTGCTTCGAGACGTGCAATAGGTGCATACACTTCGTTGTAATCGATCCCTTCAATCTGACGAAAACCTTGAACGACTAAACGTGCTTTGTTTCGGATAACAACTCCACGGTCATCCTTTTTGCATTTGAAAACCCAACGGGTACCAATCTTCTTGTATCCAGCAGGTTTCTCTACGAGTTTCCAGACACCCAGCTTCTTGAATTGTTGCAGTTCTTCCTGCATTGCTTCCACCCAAGAGTTATCTTTCATGGCGTCTTTCCAAGTTCTTGGCTCTTCCTGCGAGACATAACACGCGAAAGACCAATCGTTTTGTTGCCCGGATTCTCTAATAGTCGCATACAGGCCTGCATTGTTGTTGTTTCGCAACATGTTTCTTGTTTGAATGCCACTTTGCACATTTCCTATGATGTTTTGTTGAGGATGGGTATTATGAATCCTTGTTTCAGGATTTTCTCGAACTGGAATATTTATACCCAGGTTGTTAAGATTAAGATCAACAACCAAATCAAGACCCGGAATTGACGAAGAGGATGATGCAGTAGCTTCAGCTGTTCTGTGGGTATCCACTGGAGGAGTACCCTCTGAAGTACCATGAACTGCTGTTGTTGGAGCTTCTTGATCTGCATCTAGAAATTCATCATCCTCTGAAGATTCGTTCAATTCGTTTGCATCATGAAAATCCTCATTGTTGAGAGTATTATTGTTCACCGAAGAAGATGGTTCTTGATTAACAAGAATTGGACGAACCACCGGTGAAACTGTTGCATTGTCACTCTCGAAAAACATCCTAGCCGCAGCACTTTCTTCAACGGCTTCAACATTGATCGAATTGAAGAAGTCATCGTACTCAAACATCCAAGGTTGACCCGGACATTTGACTGGCAAAGTGTGCCTTTGTACTCTGACCTCAGACCATTCCTCTACCCTTTTAGTCTCTAGATTCCAGACTCGTAAGTTAGGGGTGGCATACCCAAGAAAGTATCCATCAATTGCTTTTGCACCAAACTTTCCATTAGGATCGATGATTGTGCATGGAGCTCCAAACGGTTCAAGATAAGACAAATCTGGTTTCCGTTTTTGAAGAAGCTCAAAGCAGGTCTTGTTGTGCCTTTTGACTGTAAGGACTCGGTTCAATGTATAACATGCAGAGGCCACAGCTTCAGTCCAGAATGGAATGGGCAACTGCGACTCTACCAACATTGTCCTAGCAGTCTCGATCAATGTGCGGTTCTTACGTTCAACGACGCCATTCTGTTGAGGAGTATAAGCTGCACTAAACTCATGAAGAATACCCTTTGAAGTGCAAAACTCCGTCATGGAATGATTTTTAAATTCAGTACCATTGTCGCTACGTATCCGCCTAACCTTCAACTTATACAAATTCTCAATCTGAATGATCAAGTTTTTGATAATGCCAAAGGTTTCATTCTTGTGTGCCATGAACGCCACCCAAGAAAATCTTGAATAATCATCTGTAATCACGAGGCAGTATTGATCACCCCGAATACTCTTGTGCTTGACAGGACCGAACAAATCCATGTGCAAACGTTCAAGAGGAACTGCCATCGTGTTGATCTTCTTAGTAGGGTGCTTCTTCTTTGTTTGCTTTCCTTTCTGGCACGAAACACAGACGTCTTGAAGATGGAAATTTTTGAGGGGAACACCATTCACCAATTCATTTGAAACCAAATGATTCATTTTGCGTAAGTGAATGTGACCCATTCGTCTGTGCCAAGAGATAGTGTCTTTTTCTGTGGCTTTTGAAACGAAACAAGTTGCTTGTGCAGACGTAGTAATAGCTTGGCTCATATCAGGGACGTATAAATCATTTATCCTTGGAGCTGACAAGAGAATCCATTCTTTTGGAATTTTGAAGCCGGGCTTCAGCACATAACATCCATTAGCATCAAAGTGTACTGAGAATTGCTTGTCACAAATTTGAGAAACACTAAGAAGATTGTGATCAAGTTGTTGCACAAAGTTGATCTTGTTAAAGCTGACAATCCCGTTGGATATCATTCCTTCACCCGTTATATATCCACCTTTATCTCCAGCAAAAGCAACATAACCTCCTCTAATAGATTTGACGTCGTAGAGAAGCTTCATGTCGCCTGTCATGTGCCTGGATGCCCCACTATCAACAATCCAATGACTACTGACAGTTCCTCCTGGAACACCCTGCACATGAACTCAAATGAATTAGTTGGAGATGGGGACCCAAGCCATTGTGGTCTTGGGTCTTCCATTTTCATCAATGACAATAACTTCTTGTCTTTGATGGTTGGTGAATTGTGATGGTCCCCCTGATTCAGTAACCGATTTAGGTTTCCAGGTCTGTTTTGTTTTACCAGTGTCTTTCTTTAAAATTTTAACTTCTTGATTGTCTGAAGTTTTTGAATTGTCTGGTTTTACAGAAACAACTGTTTTGTTAACCACATCGGTTTTAATCGCCTTTTCTATTTTCTTGACCTGTTGGCGTTTCTGTTTCTTTTCCCTTTCTTTTACAAGGCGGGGATCTTGTTTTGCAGAAACAGTTTGCTTACGGTCAGTTTGGTCACGGGGAACATCAACTTTTCCTTTTTGTTTATGAAGATATGGACAATTTCGAATTATATGTCCAATTGTTCCACAGTCAAAACATGATCTTCGTTCAACAAACCCCGAAGTATCATGTGATCGCTTAGCCGATGATGTTGAACTTTGTGAACCCGAGGTACTAGGCTTTGAACTGTTTTGTTCATTTCTTTTCAAAACAGTAGCTTTCTTGACAAAATCTAAGTTAGATTTATTTTCAAATGTTTCAATTTTGTCCGTTCCCGTCGATTTCACAAAGTTTACATTCTTGTTTTTCTTCTGATTCGGCTTCTTTTGAGTTTGAGCCGGTGATTTTGCTTTTGGCTTGGTGTGATTTTGCTGTTTCTGCCCTGTTGGTAATTTCTTGTTGACAAATTGTTTTCGAATCTCGGCCTTTGGAATAGGAGGACACTGTGTAACTGTAACACGTGGTCCAGTCTTTCCCAAAAACTTACTAGTCGAATTCTCAAAGACTTTACTGATTAAGGATTGATTAACATTCTTAATAGGAAAATCTTTGTCTGAATAAATCTTATCATCAACAACAAGAGTGTACAGCAAGTTCACACTCTCCGACTCGTTTTCAGACGAGGACTCGATTGCAACAGTCTTAGCGGGTTTTGCAGGAGCATCACATAGAATATGATTCTCGAGAGGTATGTCCTCATTTTTGGCTACCGCATCAGACTTTGCTGGAACAGCATCATCAGATTCATCATCAGAAGAATCAGCATCCTCAATCACAACTGGAGGATCCTGATTCTGTTCAGCAGTTACAAATGTATCTGCTGACACATCTGAATCTGAGGATACTTCTTTCTGGTATCCGAGTCCTGCTGCAAACTCTTTCACATCTAAAGGCACAGATGGTTCAAAGAACACTCTGTCCTCCTCATCCGGCATGGCATCATAATTATGTCTCACTGGTGGTGGACAATTCTTATAGCCTATGCACGTGACGTCCCTTTTCTCCTTTTGGACATCAATGATGTGATCCAACACATAGCTAGAACTCAAATAACTATCTAACTTGAGTTGGATTGCCTCACTTTCCGTTTTTACACAAACCATTTCTTTTTGCATTGTCTCAAGACGAGATATATACAAATTAATGTCCGTTTGTTTTCTGGAAACCATTTTAGTTAGTTCGGTTTTATCTTTCTTTAACTTTTCAATTATCGATTTAAACTCCTTTTCATGGTTTTCATAAAACATATTGGCTTCTGTGCATTTGGAAAGGTCCACAGTCAATTTCTGATTGTGGATAAAAGTCACATCATACTTTTCTTGCAAAGCTTCATGCTTACTTTGCAAGTCACTCAAATTCTCATTCACTGTAGTATGTTTGTCTTGCAAGTCAAACAAACTAGCTTGTAAAGCATCATGTTTGCCTTGCAACTCAGACATACTTTTCTCTAAATCAGCATATCTAGCATGCAATCTAGCACATTCATCACAATTATCAACAGTGGGTTCATCGACACATACCTGGCTTGATGAACCGTCGACATTAGCCATAAAGGCTGAATGGAGAGAAGACGAGGCATAAGCAGCTTGATCCACCAGAATAGATCTTCTTTGAGTCTCTGCTGCAGCTTCTCCCAAGAGTTCATCAATATCTGCATCAACCGAAGCACTAGATGTCTCACCCACATGATCATCGCCTGAACTGGATGATTCTTCATCAACACTCCTGCTGTACCCAGACGAGTCTTCATCTTCAGAAGATTCACCACCATTGGCGGAAGATTCTCCACCACTGGTGTGAACTAACTCCTTCACAACTTGAGCAAAACATGCTGTTCCATCGGGAGCATCACCACCCAACTGGATTGACCAGTCACAACCTTCATCCACCTGAACCGCAAGTGCTCGGTTTGTTTGGTTGTTGACAGGCACCAATGTACGCTCATTGTTTCTGTTCTGGCTCTGCTGGTTGCCTTGGTTTCTGAAGGGGTTTTGGTTGCCGTGCTGTGCTGGCTTTGTGCATTCCCTCTTAAAGTGACCCCGTTCACCACAGTTGAAGCACTTCACTGCCTGTTTATCGAACCCATACTTGGTGTCTCTCTTACTTTCCAAGCTGGTTCTGCCAGTACTTTCCATCCAATCCTTTGCCCTTCTCACAGCACTAGCAAAGGCCCACTTGATATCCATCAAATCCATCTCTTCTTTATCAATCTGCCGATAGTCTTCTTGTGTCAGATTAATGTTGCCAATCTGACCTTCTATCAACCCGCAGTACGCGCTCACTACAGTGTTAAGCAGCTCCATGTGTTCCTTAGCTACTTCTACACTGACTTTAGAGAAGCTTGAAGTGTCGAGCTGTACTGTACTTGGCTTTGATTGCTGACCAGCAGATGATGTTCCTCCATAACACGCACGTTGTTGTTGAGCAGGAGGAGGAGGAGGTGGTTGTATTGGATTTCCATACATGTCTGTGGTGGGAGGTGGCTTTACAGGAACTTGCACCGGATTGCCATACATATCCGTGCTTGTGACAAACGCCGTTTGCAGAGGAGCATGTGGACCTGTTCTTGCAGACGAAGTATTGGAAGTTCCATAATACATTTCTGGATTTTGTGGCAATGGGACTCTCTTCGCCTTTAATGTTTCCTCCTGATCCTTGTTTTCCAAAAGCTGCACGAAGTCGTTGATATTTGTAGTTTTCAACACTCCGTTATACTTCAGGATTTCCAAGAAACTACTCCATTGTGGAGGCAAAGCATCAGCAAACTTTTTCACCACTTCAGCTTGAGTTGTTGCTACACCAAAATTATTCAACTCAGTAAGCAAATGATAAAACCGACTTGTCATGTCTCCCAAAGACTCCTTATCTAAGCACGTGAAACTGTCAAATTCCTTCTTGAGAAGATCATGACGCAATTGGCGTGTTGCTTCATTCCCTACTCCTCTGGTTTTCAAACCGTCCCACAACTTCTTTGTAGTCTTGAAGCTGACAAACTGATGATAAATGTCTTTGCTTAACGCCTGAGTGAGAATGGCGTACGCTTTCTTTTCCAGATCATATGTTTTCTTTTGATCCTCTGGAAGGTCGGCAAAGGTAGCAGTCGACGAAGCAGCAACCTCTATAGCTTGATCGAAATCTGTGGTGAAACGTATCCACAGCTCTGTATTTTGACCAAGGACATATGTACGGAATCTATCAGCCCAACCCGGATACTCGTTTAAATGCATCAGCTTTGGAGGTCGATTCAAACTTCCAGTTTCGCTTTCGCTCAATAGAATACTTTGAATACTTGGAGTTTGATTCGAGACTAACGCCCACTGATTGGCTTGAGAAGATGTCGACACTGGAGACTCGGCCCATGAAGGAGATAAACTGGTAGACGTGTACTTTCCACTATCGGGAGCCGGTGTACCCCACCATGAGGGAGTGGAACCCGAACTTGTATATTTTCCACTGTCTGGAGCCGGATTCCACCAATTCGGATTCATGATTGACAAGAAAAATAAATTCTATATCAATGTCTCGAAAGATGATGGCCACCCGAAAGATCACACACAGCCGAAGGATCCTGGTTCGAAAGATCTAAAAAAAAGAAACTTGTTAACCAAACGAAAGATCAACACTTGTTCGAATGATTAACAGTGTTCGAAAGATCACTGTTGACTTTCGAGCAATGGTTTCGAAAGATTCAAAATTTCGAAAGATTCACACTTGAAAGATCCTTATCTTTCGAGATAAATCCTTATCTTTCGACCAACTATCTTTCGAATAGATTCCAGAAACGAAAGATAATGCTTAGACTTCGAAAGACTACTCGAAAGTGTAGGTCCCTTCTCGTAGGATGACGAACCTAAACCTTGTTATACTAACCCACTAGCGAGTGCGGAATCCAAGCTAGCAAGCAAACCGGGATGAAGCAAGTATAAACACAAACACACAAGGGTTCACCGATTAACACCACTGTATTAATACGTATGAAGGTTCCAGTTACAAGCACAATGTTTACAAATCTAACTTGCAAACTCTCACTATGTGTGTGTGTGTTTCGGACAGAATGCTCTCAACTCTCTATCTCTTGTTTGTGTGCATCTATCTTACAACATACACTGCATGGTATATATATACCCAGCCCAGGTTGCCTTGTCCGAAGGATCCGATAGATGGTCGAAGGATCATCTATCGATCACAAAGCCATCGAAAGATCTTCAAATACTTCGAAGGATTGCATATCCTTCGAAGTCCAACAGTAACTTTCGTAGCATATCTTTCGATGAGATCGAAGGATCTACATTATCCTTCGATCACTCATCCTTCGAGACAGACAAGCTACAACCAATATCTGATTGTTTGGCCAAGTCAAACCAGGAGGACGGTTGACTTGGTCAACTTACAGGACTGACATGGACATCGTTTACATCGTGACTAAATACAGACAAAGTACAGACACAAGTGCACCAACAAACTCCCCCTTGGCTGTAGCTTTGTCTCGATCTTCGATTTGTCTCGTTCTTCGATGTTTGCAGATTTGTCTTGATCTTGATCATCTTTGATCTTCATGTCTTCAAGACTCTGATGTCCTTTCAAGTCTTCAATGTCGGAGGATCTTCAAAGTCTTCACGTCTTGAAAGTAGAAAGTGTATCAACAAACTACCCGTATCATGTAGGAAGTGTGTTGACAAACTCCCCCTTAACATAAGCTCGTGAATGACTTGATCTTTATGAAGTGAGATCCTTGTGGTGTTGATGATGGTCCACGGCAACTCGATCATCTTTATCTTTTGAGTGTCTTCACGTCGTGTCTTCATTCCAAAGCTTGTCATCGACCATGTTCTCCTAGCCTTTAGAATCTGCACATGCAAGAAATCTAAACGCGTAATGAGAACAACTGCTTGGAATAGTTGGCATAAACAAATGACACACGGATGACCATGTCACAATCAAACACCGTCCGACAGTTTGAAAGTTTAATAAATTTGTCAATTTTAGTCTTTAACTTTCAAAACATGCAAATTTCGACCGTTTATGAAGATTTGGTCAATTCGGTTTTCGTTCAGGTTTCAGGTAACGAAGACTCGAGTTCCAACATCGTACGATCGAAAATAAAGTAGAAATAAAATCTTTTTGACTTTTATAAAGTTTATATTAAAACACACCTAAAATCTTTTTGGTATTTTTGAATAGATTAAAAGGTAACAATTTTAATATCTTTTGAGTGTTATCAAACGACATCACCGCTAATGTCGTGCTGATATGCACCAAACGACGAAACTGTTTAAATAAGACAATAAAAGTTAAGCAGCAAATAAATATATACAGACTTTCTTTTTGCGAGTTTCGAGGGTAAGTGAATCATATCAGTGTACGGTCATGTCAAAACACTCTTGTTGTTCAGTTAGTTAACATTAAGATAAACATCCTATAACAATTATCGGTATTGTTGTCCACTTAAGCTCAACTTATCAGATGTAATCATGGCGAGGGGATACGTTAAGGTATGATTTATACTTACCGACCGGTGTTCATCCACATCACGACACATTCCCGTATCAAGGTATGCACGAGAGTTCATCTTACCGGTGAGTATACCGATTATCATCTGTTTGACCGTATAAGATGTGAGATACTCACTTATTTTGATTTGAAAACAAGCCCTATGTGATATAATCACTTATTGATGAGGAACTTGATTTTCATATGCATGAGGGCACAGGAGCAGGTCCGTGAACAGGTCAGTACTTTCGTACAGCAGAGAGACGAACTTGACTCCTGGATAAATGTGATATTTTATCACTTATTTGGTTGGACATGTGATTGTTTATCACTTATTGAGGTCGAATGCAGTATGTATTATGTACACTTATGTATGGTATCATGGAAGATCTAGACTTGCGTCCCCGTTATTTTTCGGTAAAAGATACAACCATGATACCCAGATGATAAGCAGCATAAAGACCGAATATCTCAGAACCTCGGCAATCTTCTCAAACGAAATTTCGGTACTAAGACCATATGCCAATGAATGGTTCCCACCTGGTCTTCAGTCGAGTTAAGATTTATATCACCCTGCACACTTTAAAATGATTGTGAGCCTACCGATACATCTTATATAGAGCTGCTTATCGTTTTTCATTTAAGGTTTAAAGAGGTTTGGATAGACCACTGATGTACTATCATTTTCTCTTTTGCTCGCCAGGAAACTCATTTTTGTTTTTCTATTGTTTTTGTGTTTTGAAATTTTTCGATGTTTTTGGATTTTCAGATTTTTGGATTTACTCCCCCTAAAATCAATAAACTAAGACAAATTTAAAACACAAAGGTATTTACAAAAATGATTTTCCGATGTTAGTTTACTCTTGCTTGACCTTAATACTGTTTACCAATAGTAAGAAGTCAAATCTTGATTTGTCAAATGCTTTGGTAAATAAGTCGGCACGTTGGTCATCGGTGTGGACCTTAACAACATCGATTAGCCTTTTCTCAAAGCAATCACGTATGAAGTGATATTTGATTTCGATGTGTTTGGTCTTTGAATGCTGTACAGGATTTCTAGTGATCTGTAAAGCAGCAGAATTATCAACGTAAATAGGAGTAGTTAGGAATTCAAAACCGTAGTCCCGCAATTGTTGTTGGATCCAAAGAACTTGGGAGCAACAACTTGAGGCAGCAATGTATTCAGCTTCGCATGTTGATGTAGCGACGCACGTCTGCTTCTTGCACTGCCATGTGACTAGGCGATTTCCTAAAAACTGACATCCAGCCGTTGTGGATTTGCCGTCGATTTTGCATCCGCCATGATCAGAATCACTGAATGCGATCAAGTCAAAGTTATTATCCCTAGGGTACCATAGACCGGTGTCAGGGTAACCCTTCAAATAACGAAAGATCCTTTTTACAGCTGCAAGATGTGAGGCCTTCGGGTTGACTTGATATCTGGCTAGCAGACACGTTGGATACATTATATCTGGTCTTGATGCTGTGAGGTACATAAGAGATCCGATCATTGCGCGGTAGTATGAAGGACTAACAGCTTCACCCTTCAAGTCAGGAGTAATTCCGTGATTAGTTGGCAATGGGGTACCAATGGGCGTTGCATCGGACATCTGGAACCGGCTCAAGATGTCACCAACATATTTAGTCTGATGGATGAATATCCCAGACTCCGTTTGTTGCACTTGTAGGCCCAAGAAGAAATTCATTTCCCCCCATAGCACTCATCTCGAACTTATCCTGCATAATGCGCTCGAAATTCCTACACAAAGCATCGTTAGTAGAACCAAAAATAATATCATCAACGTATACCTGAACCAGAAGAAGATCTCCATCTTGTTCCTTGATGAAAAGAGTACAATCGATAAGACCCCTTCGAAAACCATTCTCCAGCAGATAGGTAGATAAGGTTGCATACCAAGCTCGCGGTGCTTGATGAAGACCATAGAGAGCTTTGTTGAGCAACCAAACCCGATCGGGATGGACAGGATCTTCAAAACCTGGAGGCTGTTCGACATATACCTCTTCTTCAACCACACCATGTAGAAATGCACTTTTGACGTCCATCTGATAAACCTTGAATCCTTTGAAAGACGCATAGGCTAGAAAGATCCGAATAGCTTCCAGACGTGCAACAGGTGCATAGACTTCGTTGTAGTCGATCCCTTCAATCTGACGAAAACCTTGAACGACTAAACGAGCTTTGTTCCGAATAACCACTCCACGGTCGTCTTTCTTGCATTTGAAGACCCATCGAGTGCCAATCTTCTTGTAGTTCTCAGGTCTTTCAACAAGCTTCCAAACACCAAGCTTTTGAAATTGTTGCAATTCTTCCTGCATGGCTTCAACCCAAGCACTGTCTTTCAATGCTTCTTTCCACGATTTTGGTTCTTCTTGTGACACGTAACACGCGAAGGACCAGTCATTTTGTTGACCAGATTCTCTTATAGCTGAATACAAACCAGCATTCCGGTTGTTTCTCAGCTGATTACGCGTCTGCACACCGCGATGGACATCTCCTATAATATTCTGCTGGGGGTGGGTATCATGAATCCTCATTTCAGGATTATCTGGCACACGTGCATTGATACCCAAATTGGTAAGATTAAGATCAACAACCAACTCCACACCAGGAATGTGGGTAGAGGTGGATGCATTCCCTTCAGCAGTGTCTATATTCTGCGTATGAGGTGTATCAACAGAAGCACCTTGAACAGGAGCAGCTGGAGCCGAAGATCCTTCAGCTGCATCATGATATTCATCATCTTCCGAAGATTCATTATAATCAGCAGCATCTTCATAAACCTCATTTTGAACCATATTGTTGACAGACGAAGAAGCTTGAGGGTCAACAACAATAGGTCTAACCAAAGGCGAGACAGCAGCGTTGTCACTTTCCAACAACATCCTAGCCGCTGCTGATTCTTCGTCAAAGGTTGGCAGATTGAAGGAGTCAAATAGCCCATCATAATCGAACATCCACGGATCACCCGGAGCCCTAACAGGACTCGTGTACCTTTGAACCCTAACTTCACTCCATAGCTCAATCTTTTTGGTAGCTAAATTCCAAACACGAAAATTTGGAGTAGCATATCCAAGGAAGAAACCCTCGATAGCTCTTGCTCCAAACTTTCCATCCGGCTCAATCATAGTACATGGAGCACCAAACGGTTCAAGGTAAGAAAGATCTGGTTTCCTTTTCTGAAGGAGTTCGAAGCAAGTTTTGCCATGTCTCTTTACTGTAAGAACTCTGTTTAACGTGTAGCATGCAGCCGATACAGCCTCCCCCCAGAATTGAATAGGGAGTTCCGACTCTACTAACATTGTTCTTGCAGTTTCTATAATCGTTCGATTCTTCCTCTCCGCGACACCATTTTGTTGTGGAGTATAACGAGAACTGTACTCATGAAGAATGCCTTTAGAAGTACAAAACTCATCCATAACTTGATTCTTGAATTCGGTTCCATTGTCGCTTCGGATCCTTTTCACTTTCAACGAATAGAGATTCTCCAACATTGTAAGAAGATCCTTGAGGATGCCAGGAGTTTGACTCTTGTGTGCCATGAAGGATACCCAAGAAAATCTAGAGTAGTCATCAGTAACTACTAAACAATAGGCATCACCGAACGTGGTCTTGTGCTTCATAGGTCCAAAAAGGTCCATATGAAGACGTTCGAGAGGCATGCTGATAGTGTTGATTTTCTTCAAAGGGTGAGACTTCTTTGTTTGCTTCCCTTTTTGGCACGAGACACAGATATCTTGTAGATGAAAACTTCTCACAGGCACACCATTCACAAGATTATTTTTCACCAAATGGTTCATCTTTCTCAAGTGAATGTGTCCCATTCTTCTGTGCCAAGATATAGACTCCTTTTCCGTGGCTTTTGAGACAAAGCAAGTGACTTGTGCAGATGTTGTAATTGCCTGGCTCATGTCTAGAATATAAAGATCATTAACTCTCGGAGCCGAGAATCCATTCTTGTGGAATTTTAAATCCAGGTTTCAGCACATAGCAGCCGGCATCATCAAAATGCACGGTGAATTTCTTATCGCAGATTTGCGACACACTGAGAAGATTATGATCAATTTGCTTAACATAATTGATCTTATCGAAGCACACCATACCATTTGAAATACTTCCTTCTCCAGTGATAAATCCGCCTTTGTCTCCCGCAAAAGCAACATACCCTCCTCTAATATTTCTCACATCGTATAGGAGCCGTAAGTCGCCAGTCATGTGCCTGGATGCTCCACTATCAACAATCCAATGACTATTAATAGTTCCTCCTAGAACATCCTGCACATGTCATTTAAAAACATCAGTTGAGAATGGGGACCCAAGCCTTAGTGGTCTTGGGTCGTCCCTGAGCATCACGAAACGTGATATCAATCTCTTGATGGTTTTCAAGAACAACTGCTCCCCCTGAATTGTCACCAGCCTTAGGTAACCAAGTTCGTTTTTGCCTACCAGTTTTTGAAGATTCTGGTTTTACAGGTTGTGATTCACTTGGTTCCCTTTGAACTGTTTTAACTTCAGATTTTAAAACCTTTTCAACAGTCTTCATGTTCTTACGTCGTTGTTTAGTTTCTTGTTCTTTTACTGTTCGTTTATCATGTTTAGGTGAAACTGACCGACGTTGAGGATGAACTGTTTCAGGTGGAGCTTTCTCAACAAATTTATTCTTTGGAGCATTTGGGCAGTTTCTGATGATGTGCCCAATTTCTCCACATTTAAAACATGTTCTCCTTTCAACAAACTTAGGAGAACTTGATTGACCACCAGATGTCGAACTCGTGGATCCTGAGGTACTAGCCTTTTCATCACACCCATTTGTGCGTTGAGTGTAATTGTTATCACTGTTACGTTTTAAGATTGTCACTTGTTTTACAAAATCCGTGTTAGATTTGTTTTCAAAAGTTTCAATCTTATCAGTACCCTTGGATGACACGAATTTGACATCTTTTGCTTTCTTTTGAAATCGAGCTCCTTTTGTTTCAGACTTCATCTGAGAAACTTTATGTTTTTGAGCTCGTTTGACTGGTTGTTTACCATTAGAAGCAGTAGGTTGTTGAGTGATTGAAGATCTTTGGTTGCCAAACTGTTTTCTAATCTCAGCCTTAGGAATTGGATCACATTGTGTTACCACAATTCCCGGAAGTGTTTTTCCCAAAAATTTGTTTGTGTTGTCTTCAAAGACTTTATCAATCAAAGATTGATTTACATTTTTAATTGGAAAAACGTGATCTGAGTAGATTTTATTGTCTCCAACCAATGTATACAACACATTGCTGCTTTTATCAGTAGACACACATGTCTTATCAACTTTGACAGGATCAATCACTTGTTTCTTAACAGATGGAACATCATGAGTATCAGGATCACAAAGGATGTGATTCTCTCGTGGAATAACTACTCCTTTCATCTTGTTAAGTGATTTATCCTGATCACTTACAGCCACTTCTGATTCATCATCCGATGTCTCATAGTCCTCGATAATTGGAGGACTTTGCTTCATGGATGATGAAGTTTCTTGTTCCTTAGAGGCTGTGTTTGAAGAATTGTCCGGTTTGAACCCTAGGCCAGCAGCAAATTCCTCAACATCAAGAGGCACACTGGGTTCATACCGAGGCATTTCCTCCTCATCAGGCATCTTGGTATAGTTGTTCATCAAAGGGGGCGGACATTTCTTATACCCTATGCCTTTCTGATTTCCTTTCGGTTGTTGAACCTCGATGATGTGATCAAGCACAAATTGGGAGTTAGAATAACTATCCAATTTTTGTTTGATCGCATCATGCTCGCATTGGGCAATGGCTAATTGCTTCTTAGTTTCTTCCACAATGTTAATATATTCATTTATACTTACTTGCTTGTGGTAAACTACTTTGTTAACCTCGGACACATTTTTCTTTAATGTTTCTATTACAGATTTAAATTCTTTTTCATTCCGAGTTAAAGCCATGTTTGCCTCTTTGCATTTCGACAGTTCAATAACCAAATTCTGGTTATGACTATGAAGCTTTTCTGATTCTAGCTTCATATCAGCACATGATTTACAAACACTAGGAACAGGAGGTTCAGAATTTACCTGACTAGAAGAGGCTGAACCGTTTGCCATAAAGGCAGTTTGAAAAGAAAAAGCTCCTTCTTCAGAAAACAACTTCTCCATTTCCTTTGATGCAGTATCCGCCTTCCTAATCAGAATCGATTTCTGACATTTAAGCTCATCAGCTTCATTCAGAAGATCCTGAATGTCATCACCTCCTTCCTCCTTCACATCAGACTCTGAGTGATTATCCCCAGAAACAGAGCCTTCTTCATCAGAACTTCCAGAATAACCAGAACTGTCATCACTTCCAGAAGACTCTTCTTTATGAACATGCTCAATGATCTTTGCATAACAAGCTGTTCCACTTCTCTGATCATCATCACCAAACTGTACTGACCAGTCACATCCCTCATCAGCTTGAACAGCTAAAGCCCGATTGGGATTTGAAGTTCCGGGCTGGCCCTGATTGTTATTAACTGCCACCATCCTCCTTTCACGGTTCTCTTGCTGGGCATTCACATTTGTAGTACTCGTCTGGTTTCTGAAAGGGTTGTGATTGCCATGTTTTGTTGGTAGAGTGCACTCACGTTTGAAGTGCCCTTTATTACCACAGTTGAAGCATGTAACGGCGTTGATATCAAACCCATACTTTGTATCTTTCTTTCCTTCCAACGAAGTTCTACCAGTACGAGCCATGAAGTCTTTGGCCCTTCTAACCGCACTTGCAAAAGCCCATTTTATATCCATCAACTCCATTTCTTCCTTGTCGATCTGTTGATAATCTTCATTGGTCATGTTGATGTTTCCAAGCTGACCTGCTACCAACCACAGTAAGCACTGACCATGGTGTTGATAATTTCCATATGCTCCTTAGCAACTTCAATGCTAAGGTGTGAAAGATTTGAACTGTCGACTCGGATTGTGTTAGGATTTTGGGGTTGAGGTTGAGGATTGCTTGTATAATGAGCTTGTTGTTGTTGTTGTTGAGGTTGGACTTGTGGCTGTGTTGGAACAGGAATGTAAGACCTCGGATCGAATTGAGGTTGTGGTGGAGCAGCTGTTGACTGAGGAAACGGAAAGGAACTTGTGTTGGACACAAATGCAGTTTGCAGTTTAGGTTGCTGTTGCTGAGCTGCAGCGGATCTTGCCAAAGCATCGAAGCTGTTGATGCAGATTTTGTGTCCGATGCTTGTCGAATAGATTAGTTATTATTTTACGCTGAATTTGTAATAGTTAGTGAAACGGTCTATCGAACGTGTATAGACCCGCTCGTTTGAAGTGGTCAAACGAGAGGGTTGTTCGGTTGACCGTGTGTGTGTATTTGCTTGACAAATTATGGTTGTATTTGTTGGTGTCGAAGGATAAGGCACCGAAGGATTATGACTATCCTTCGATGAGCTCGAAAGATATCCATCGAAGGATGGACCTCGAAGGATATGTGATCCTTCGAGGTATATGTGTCTTTCGAAAGCTTGATGGTCGAAAGATGATCTATCGACCAGTCAGCTTGATCTTTCGACCATACAACCTGTGTTTGGTATAAATACCAACACCTTGTCTTGTAAAACACAAGAGTGAGAGCACAAGTGTGTGCAAGAGAGTGATAGGAGGTTTGAGACCTCACCGGGAGAAATCACCACTTGGTTTCTCCCCGGATGTATACTTCTTTGGTATTAGTTCGGATTCCATGTAATCGGGCCGACTTGTAATGTTTACTACCGGATTAATACAAAGTTTGTTATGTTTATCCTCTCTTATCTCTTCCATCTTTGAACATGAACATGAAAATCACGGATTGGATCCCGAAACACGGACCTACAATTGGTATCAGAGCTGCAGATTCGACTTTCAGGTCCACACCGGGTGGATATCCATTTGGGAGAGTGCTTAGATTCCCTGCAATGCACGAAACAGTAGCAGGATACGTCTTTAAATTTCTAATCTCTCCTATACATGTCGATATTTAAGCTACTTGTTGAATTTTTATTATCTCGAACAGCACTCTTTGGCGTGACACATTGATCTCGTATATCACCTCACACGTGATTGTTTCATATGAAACTCATCAATGTTGTCATGATCCGCACCGCTTACCGACATGCCAACTCATTTTTCCAAAATTCGTTAAATCATTTTTGATTAAAATTAATTTTGGTAAAACGGCATTGAGGTAAAGCAAGAGTAAACCAACATCGGAAAATCATTTTTTTTTTAAATATCTTTGTGTGTTTTTTAAATTTATCTTAGTTTATTGATTTTAGGGGGAGTAAATCCGAAAATCTGAAAATCCAAAAACATCGAAAAATTTCAAAAACACAAAAACAATAGAAAAACAAAAATGAGTTTCCTGGCGAGCAAAAGAGAAAATGATAGTACATCAGTGGTCTGTCTAAACCTCTTAGAAATGAACCTAAAATGAAAACGATAAGCAGCTCTATATAAGATGTATCGGTAGGCTCACAATCATTTTAAAGTGTGCAGGGTGATATAAACCTTAACCAGGTGGGAACCATTCATTGGCATATGGTCTTAGTACCGAAATTTCGTTTGATAGATTGCCGAGGTTCTGAGATATTCGATCTTTATACTACTTATCATCTGGGTATCATGGTTGTATCTTTTACCGAAAAATAACGGGGACGCAAGTCTAGATCTTCCATGATACTATACATACGTGTACATATTACATACTGCATTCGACCTCAATAAGTGATAAACAATCACATGTCCAAATCAAATAAGTGATAAAATATCACATTTATCCGGGTGTCAAGTTCGTCTCTCTGCTGTACGGAAGTACTGACCTGTTCACGGACTTGCACCTGTGCCCTCATGCATATGAAAATCAAGTTCCTCATCAATAAGTGATTATATCACATAGGGCTTGTTTTCAAATCAAAATAAGTGAGTATCTCACAACTTATACGGTCAAACAGATGATAATCGGTATACTCACCGGTAAGATGAACTCTCGTGCATACCTTGATACGGGAATGTGTCGTGATGTGGATGAACACCGGTCAGTAAGTATAAATCATACCTTAACGTATCCCCTCGCCATGATTACATCTGATAAGTTGAGCTTAAGTGGACAACAATACCGATAATTGTTATAGGATGCTTATCTTAATGTTAACTAACTGAACAACAAGAGTGTTTTGGCATGACCGTACACTGATATGATTCTCTTACCCTCGAAACTCGCAAAAAGAATGTTTGTATATATTTATTTACTGCTTAACTTTTATTGTTTTTCTTTTAAACAGTTTCGTCGTTTGGTGCATATCAGCACGACATTAGCGGTGATGTCGTTTGATAACACTCAAAGGATTTTAAATTGTTGTCTTTTAATTTCAAAAATACCAAAAAGATTTTAGGTGTGTTTTAATATAAACTTTATAAAAGCCAAAAAGATTTTCTTTCTACTTCATTTTCGATCGTACGATGTTGGAGCTCGAGTCTTCGTTACCTGAAACCTGAACGAAAACCGAATTGACTAAATCTTTATAAACGGTCGAAATTTGCAAGTTTTGAAAGTTAAAGGCTAAAATTGACAAATTTATTAAACTTTCAAACTGTCGGACGGTGTTTGATTGTGACATGGTCATTCGTGTGTCAATTGTTTATGATTAACTATATTCCAAGCAGTTGTTCTCATTATGCGTTTAGATTTCTTGCATGTGCAGATTCTAAAGGCAAGGAGAACATGGTCGATGACAAGCTTTGGAATGAAGACACGACGAGAAGGCGCTCAACTGATGAAGATGATCGAGTTGCCGCTGGCCATCATCAACACCACCAGGATCTCACTTCATAAAGTTAAAGTATTTCACGAGCATGACTCAAGGGGGAGCTTATGTTAAGGGGGAGTTTGTCAACACACTTCCTACATGATACGGGTAGTTTGTTGATACACTCTCTGCTTTCAAGACATGAAGACTTTGAAGATCCTCCGACATTGAAGACTTGAAAGGACATCAGAGTTTTGGGAACTCGAAGACCAAAGACCGTCGAAGTTCGAGACGAGTCTACAACTATAGAAGATAAAGACAAAGCTACAGCCGAGGGGGAGTTTGTTGGTGCACTTGTGTCTGTACTTTGTCTGTATTCGGTCTATATGTAAACGATGTCCAAGTTAGACTTGTAAGTTTGACTAAGTCAACTATCCTCCTAGTTTGACTTGGCCAAACAGTTGGTAAATATTGAAAGATGTTTGTCTGTATCGAAGGATAGCCTCGAAGGATACTGTTGATCCTTCGAGGTGCTCGAAAGATATGCTTCGAATGTTAGATCTCGAAGGATCATCCTTCGAGGTCAATGCTTATCTTTCGAATGAAGTGTACTCGATAGATGATCCTTCGGACCATCTATCGGATCCTTCGGACCAGGCATCTTGGGCTGGGTATAAATACCCATGCAGTGTGTTGTGTTTCATTCAGACGCACACAGACAAGAGATAGAGAGCAGAGAGCATTCTGTCCGAAATACACACACACATAGTGAGAGTTTGCAAGTTAGATTTGTAAACATTGTGCTTGTAACCGGAACCTTCATACGTATTAATACAGTGGTGTTAATCGGTGAATTCTCGTGTGTTTGTTTTCTCTACTTGCTTCATCCCGGTTTGCCTACTAGCTTGGATTCCGCACTTGCTAGTGGGTTAGTATAACAAGGTTTAGGTTCGTAATCCTCCGAGAAAAGGGACCTACAGAAGCCTGGAAGGTACATTTCTGTATTCTGAGGAGCTGGAGCACGCCTTGCTTTCCTGATTTCTTCATCATTTTTATGTTCCAGCTTCTGAATGAACTCGTAGATGTTAACCGTGTCTAGAGTTCCAGTGTGCTTCAACAACTCAATAAAAGAACTCCATTTTGGAGGTAAGGCGTCAGCAAACCTATTCACCATGTCTTGTTGAGTAGAAATAACCCCATAAGCACACATTTCACTGATCAGATGATAGAAACGTGTTGTCATATCGTTTAGAGTTTCATTTTCCAAAAACTGAAACGATTCAAACTCTTTCTTCAACAAATCATGACGAGACTTTCGAGCAGCTGCATTGCCTTCTCCTCTAGCCACTAAGGCATCCCACAACGCTTTCGTGGTCTTGCAGTAGGAGAACTGATGATAGATATCTTTGTTGAGTGCTTGTGTAAGTGTAGCAAAGGCCTTTTTCTCCAATTCATAAGCCTTCTTGTCATTTTCCAGCATGTTGGCATAACCTTCTGAAGTGGACGCAGCAGTTTCAAGATTAGTATTGAACGCATTGATGAAACACGTCCAAAGATCGGTGCTTTGCCCTTGAACATACGTGTGAAAACGGTTTTTCCATGATGGAAAATCGTTCATATGGTTCAACTTCGGTGGACGATTGTTGCTTCCTGTTTCGCTTTCACTAATCAAAAGGTTTTGAATGCTTTGACTTTGATTGGATACCAAAGCCCATTGACTTGGACTGATTGATGGCGGTGGAAACATACTTTTTGCCCAAGCATCAGCAGAAGTTAGTTCTTGACTAGATTGTGAGTTCAAACTCCAATCCCAAGGACTTGTACAACTCATTTTGATGAAATACTAATTGAACACCTTCACAAACACAAACTGTTAAAATTCAAACAGACAAGAATTTAAAGATATAGACCTGTTCGAAAGATCAAGACTTGTTCAAAGGATCAACAGTGATCGAAAGATTACTGTTGAGTTTCGAACAAAATCTTCGAAAGATTCACAATGAAAGATCCTTATCTTTCGAATAGTTATCTCGAAAGATTCACACTTGAAAGATCCTTATCCTTCGAATGATTATTTCGAAAGATTCACAATTTGAAAGATCCTTATCTTTCGAGTAACTATCTTTCGAAAAGATTCCCTGGTTCGAAGGATAGATCTCTGACTTCGAAGGATGGGTCGAAAGATAATTATCTATCGAGCCTTCCTGATCGAAAGATGGTCTTTCGATGTCGAAAGATATCCTTCGAATCCTTCTGACACAACTGAAAAAGGTGACAGGTTGGTGAGAAAGGTGATAGGTTGGTATACCAACTTTCGGCAGAAAGGATGTTCTGCCAACAACTTTTCACCAACTTTGACTTTCAAACAAAGTATACCCAAAAATGGCAAACCTTATCCAAAAGATCCGGTCACCTGAACACACCGGAAATGTGGCCGGAAAATTCAAAGTCACTTAAAAACAAGTTTTCAAGTTACCCAACCCAACCTAGAACACTCCCGAAGGTTTAGAACTCGTTTTTCAGTTTTAAGATGCAAGAAAAACCACCAAAACGGGTGCTAAACCTAGTGTCCAAACATACCAAGAACTTGAACAAACCCGGTTTTAAACAAGGTAAAGAGCCACGGCTCTGATACCACTTGTAGGTCCCTTCTCGTAGGATGACGAACCTAAACCTTGTTATACTAACCCACTAGCGAGTGCGGAATCCAAGCTAGCAAGCAAACCGGGATGAAGCAAGTATAAACACAAACACACAAGGGTTCACCGATTAACACCACTGTATTAATACGTATGAAGGTTCCAGTTACAAGCACAATGTTTACAAATCTAACTTGCAAACTCTCACTATGTGTGTGTGTGTTTCGGACAGAATGCTCTCAACTCTCTATCTCTTGTTTGTGTGCATCTATCTTACAACATACACTGCATGGGTATATATATACCCAGCCCAGGTTGCCTTGTCCGAAGGATCCGATAGATGGTCGAAGGATCATCTATCGATCACAAAGCCATCGAAAGATCTTCAAATACTTCGAAGGATTGCATATCCTTCGAAGTCCAACAGTAACTTTCGTAGCATATCTTTCGATGAGATCGAAGGATCTACATTATCCTTCGATCACTCATCCTTCGAGACAGACAAGCTACAACCAATATCTGATTGTTTGGCCAAGTCAAACCAGGAGGACGGTTGACTTGGTCAACTTACAGGACTGACATGGACATCGTTTACATCGTGACTAAATACAGACAAAGTACAGACACAAGTGCACCAACAGAAAGATGCTTATCTATCGAGCTGTCTTTGATCGAAAGATGGTCTTTCGAGGTCGAAGGATATCTTTCGAATGCTGACTGACACACTGACACTGATGTGAAAGGTTGGTGAAAAGGTGATGGGTTGGTGAAGGTCAACTTTCGGCAAAAGGTATGGTCAGACGTACCTTTCTACCAACTTTGAAAAAGTTACCCAAAATGGACAACCCTATCCACAAACCAGTCACCGGAATAATGACCGGAAATTGGCCGGAAATTACAAAGTCTCTTAAAAACAAGTTTTTAAGTTACCCAACCCATACTTGAACACTCCCGGTAAGTTTAGAACACGTTTTTCAGTTTAAAAATGCAAGAAAACCAACAAAAACGGGTGCTAAACCAAGTGTTCAAACACACCAAGAACTTGAATAAAACCAGGTTTTAAACAAGGTAAAGAGCCTTAGCTCTGATACCACTTGTAGGTCCCTCTTGGAGGATGACGAACCTAAACCTTGTTATACTAACCCACTAGCAAGTGCGGAATCCAAGCTAGCAAGCAAACCGGGATGAGACAAGTATAAACACAAACACACAAGATTCACCGATTAACACCACTTGTATTAATACGAATGAAAGGTTCCGGTTACAAGCACAATGTTCACAAATGTGTTTTGCAAACTCTCAAAGTGTGTGTGTGTGTGTTTCGGACAGAATGCTCTCATGAATCTCCCTATCTTTCTGTGTGCATCTATCTCTGTGTTCTTTAACACACTGCATGGGTATTTATACCCATACACAGCAGGTCTGTTTGAAGGATCATTCAGAATGACCGAAAGATCATCTGTCGATCACAAAGCCCTCGAAGGATCCATATTTACCTCGAAGGATGGTATATCCTTCGAGGTTCAACAGTATCCTTCGGTGGACATCTTTCGAGCTCATCGAAGGATAGACATAATCCTTCGATGGCCCATCTTTCGACTCAGACACTTTACAAACATATTCCTAACTGTTGGTCCAAGTCAAACCAGGAGGACGGTTGACTTGGTCAACTTACAGGACTAACAAGGACATCGTTTACATTGTGACTGAATACAGACAAAGTACAGACACAAGTGCACCAACAGATTTGCCCTTTGATTTCGTAATTGGTTGAAGATGAACCGCCACCTTTTTATGATCTTGACGTGTTTATATTTGTATTGGTGATGTGTGAGTGATGTGGCATGCTTTCTTGACTTGCCCTTATATGATATTTATGTGTTAATATTTGTTCAAGTACGGTATGTGTGTATTGGGTGTAAGGTTGAGTCTTTTGACTTTGAATAAACATACGGAGAGGTGGTTCGGATTCAATACTAGGGTGATAATACCACATCGCTACTAGTTGTGGAGTGAATAGGTTTGGCGGATTTTGACTTTGGGTGTTTTTCGTGGTGTCCAGTTACGGTGGATTTTTATGGTAAGGGTTGTTCAAGTCAACTCGAAACCAATAACTCAAGATTTTTAATGAAATGTTTTATGAATTTTGTCGAGAATTAGATCGAGAGTTTACAAGAGACGTGGAAAAAAAGTTTGCAGCTAAATATGTATATATAGTCTAAAACGGTGAAAAATATTTTATTCATCTAAAATAGAAATATTAATGTTGGAGCGGGGCGCATATTACATCAACCTTCCTCTTCACGCAGGTTAGACCACACCCCCTCTCACAACCGGATAACGCCTCGTGGGGTGGTGTTTGACGCACTTTCCCCGATGACGTTGAAAGGGCGTTACTCGGTTACAGTAAGTCTTAGATACAAAAAATTGCTGATATAGTAAAAGTTAAAAGTTGATTGATGAGTTCCCTAACCGGAGTTCGAAGATGAGAAGTATCATATGGAACAAATTCCTATAACTCTTGGTGAGTATGCTGCAACTAAACACAAAGATAAGAAACCTTCCCAAAATGGGTTTCCACAGCCGATTCAACCATTACGTGTTTGTACGTGTCATGCTTACCACTAGAGAAAAAAATATTAACTGTTAATTTGGAGTAAAACACAATATAAATGTATTTTTGTTTCTTTACAACTATTTTTCTTTCTATGTTCTCCCTTTTACGTTCTTTATCTTTTAATTACTTTCTAATTGTTTTTACAAAATCAGTGTATAATTAAATTTATCTTTTATCTTTAACAACAGAAATCTAAAAGTTTAATTCGATATCTTCAGGCAAAGTATTGTAAAATCTGGTTCACAAACCTTTTACGTCCTTTATTTCTTTTCACTCTGAACTTCCTTTGTCCTAATTAGTTGGCTCGTTACTTTCATTCAACTTAAAATAACGAGAACGTGATTTGGTGTAGGTGTATATTCTTCAATGAGAATTGAAAACAAGTAAATAACAATAAGGTTACAAATGAAACATTTAAAAGGAGAGGAGAAAAGAATTAATTAATTACCTCTTTTACCTTGTCCTTCTTATTCATGGTTAGTTGTGAATATTAAACCTGACGTACTCGTTTGTTATGCTTAACTTAAACTTCGAGGATGGGATTTCCTTGCTTATAAAAGTTGGAATTTATAACGTGTAGTTTCCTTTTCAATTCCTTGTATAATTAAGAGTACATAATATACATACATTGTACATTACATAAGTATTACTTGTTGGTGCACTTGTGTCTGTACTTTGTCTGTATTCGGTCTGTATGTAAACGATGTCCATGTCAGTCCTGTAAGTTGACAAAGTCAACCATCCTCCGGTTTGACTTAGTCAACAAATTAGAAAGATGTTTGTCTGGATCGAAGGATAGCCTCGAAGGATACAACTGATCCTTCGAGATGCTCGAAAGATATGGTTCGACCATTAGACCTCGAAGGATGATCCTTCGAGGTCCATGCTGATCTTTCGTGAGAACAATGATCGATAGATGATCCTTCGGACCATCTATCAAATCCTTCGAGCAGACCTGCTGAGCTGGGTATATATACCCATGCATGTGTTGAGTGTGAGAGAGTTCTGCCATTTTACACACCCGAGAGATAGAAAGCTTAGAGAGCATTCTGCCCAGAACTCACACACACACTTAGAGAGTTTATAGAACACTTCTGTAAACATTGAGCTTGTAACCGAACCCTCATTGCATTAATACAAGTTGTGTTAATCGGTGAACTTGTGTGTTTGTTTCTCTACTTGCTACTAACTCGGTTTGCTTGCTAGCTTGGATTCCGCACTCGCTAGTAGGTTCGTATAACAAGGTTTAGGTTCGTAATCCTCCGCGAAAAGGGACCTACAAGTGGTATCAGAGCCTCGCTCTTTACCTTGTTTAAAACCGGGTTTGTTCAAGTGTTTGGTGTGTTTGAACACTTGGTTTAGCACCCGTTTTTGGTGGTTTTCTTGCTTGTTTAAACTGAAAAACGTGTTCTAAACCTATCGGGAGTGTTCGGGGTCGGTTTGGGTAACATAAAAATCGTGTTTGTGAAACTTTGATTTTTCCGGCCATATTCCGGTTATCATTCCGGTGAACTGGACTTGAGGATATGGTTTGCCTATTTTGGTAAAATTTTTGAAAGTCAAAAAGTTTGGTGAAAAGTTGTTGCAGAACCATCCATTCTGCCGAAAGTTGGTACACCAACCCATCACCTTTTCACCAACCTATCACATCAAAGTCAGTTGTGTCAGAGCCTCTCGAAAGATATCTTTCGACATCGAAAGATCATCCTTCGATATCTTTCGATCAAGGAGGGCTCGAAAGATTTATATCCTTCGACCCATCCTTCGAAGTCTGAAACATATCCTTCGACAGAGGAATCTTTTCGAAAGACTAGTGTCCGAAAGATTAGGATCCTTCGTATTGGTGAATCTTTCGAGATCTGTTGATCGAAAGATAAGGATTTAACACGAAAGATAAGGATCTTTCAAAAGGGAATCCTTCGTGTTCTTGAGTCTTTCGAGATCATTGTTCGAGAGTCAACAGTAATCCTTCGAGTACTGTTGATCCTTCGAACAAGATTATATCTTTCGATTGTGATCTGTTTATTGTTAACAACTTTCTGTGATTTCAGATCCTTCGACCAGGATCCTTCGGCTGTGTATCTTTCGGATCATTCTTACTTAGCATTTATTTTGCTCATCTATCATGAATCCGAGTTGGTGGGGAAGTCCGGCTCCAGACAGTGGAAAATACATGAATACCAGTCAATCTCCATCATGGGCCGAATCTCCAGTTTCTACATCCTCACAAGCAAATGCCACTCCAACTGGTCAATGGGCGTTTGTTTCAAATCAAACTCCGAGTATTCAAAGTCTTCTACTAAGCGAAAGTGAAACCGGAAGTTTGAACAGGCCTCCAAAGTTGATGCATCTTCATGAATATCCAGGATGGGTTGATCGTTTTCATACATACATTCTTGGTCAAAATACAGAGTTGTGGTTGCGGTTCATTACGGAATTCGATCAAACTATCGAGGTTGCTGCTTCTTCGACAGCTACATTTGCCGATCTTCCTGATGATCAAAAGAAGACGTATGACTTAGAAAAGAAAGCATACGCTATTCTCACTCAAGCACTGAGCAAGGATATTTATCATCAGTTCGTCAGTTTCAAGACTACGAAGAAGCTGTGGGATGCATTGAAGACGAGAGGAGTAGGTAATGAAGCCACACGTCAACTACGACGAGATCTACTGAAGAAAGAATTCGATGGCTTCACATGTATGGATAAGGAGTCCTTGGGAGATATGACAAGCCGTTTCTATCATCTACTTACTGAGCTGACCAACTTTGAAGTCACAACGACTCCAACAGAGGTGGTAAAGAAGTTTGCCGATGCATTGCCTCCTCAATGGAATAACTTCCTGGAAATCTTGAAGTACAACGGAACGTTGAGAACTACAAATATCAACGATTTCGTGCAGCTTCTGGAGAACAAGGATCAGGAAGAAACGTTGAAGGCAAAGAGAGTTGCAGTGCCACAGAATCCAGAGATGTATTATGGCACCTCCACTACTTCATCTGCAAAAACTGGTTCACATGCTCCACTTCAGACGGCGTTTGTCACAAGCACGGATATGTATGGCAATCCAGTGCAAGTTCCTGTAAAGCCGCCTCCAACCACAGACCTGTATGGAAATCCAATACAACCACCTCCTCCTCCTGATCAACAACCTCAATATGCGTGTTATGGAGGAACATCATCTGCTGCAGGTCAACAATCAAAGTCAAGTACAGTACAGCTCGACACGTCAAGCTTCTCTAAAATCAGTGTAGAAGTAGCTAAGGAACACATGGAGCTGCTTAACACTGTAGTGAGCGCGTACTGTGGGTTGATAGAAGGTCAGATTGGAAACATTAATCTGACACAAGAAGATTACAGGCAGATTGATAAGGAAGAGATGGACTTGATGGATATCAAGTGGGCCTTTGCGAGTGCTGTGAGAAGAGCAAAGGATTGGATGGAAAGTACTGGCAGAACCAGCTTGGAAAGTAAGCGAGACACCAAGTATGGGTTCGATAAGCAAGCTGTAAAGTGCTTCAACTGTGGTGAACGGGGTCACTTCAAAAGGGAGTGCACAAAGCCAGCCCAGCACGGGAATCAAAACCCCTTCAGAAACCAAGGCAACCAGCAGAACAGAAACAATGATCGTACATTGGTGCCTGTCAACAACCAAACCAACCGAGCACTTGCAGTTCAGGTGGATGAAGGTTGTGACTGGTCAATCCAGTTGGGTGGTGATGCTCCTGATGGAACAGCATGTTTTGCTCAGATTGTGAAGGAGCTAGTTCACACCAGTGGTGGAGAATCTTCTGCCAGTGGTGATGAATCGTCTGAAGATGAAGACTCCTCTGGATACAGCAGGAGTGTTGATGAAGAATCATCCAACTCTGGTGATGATCATGTGGGTGAGACATCTAATGTTTCGGATGATATTGACATTGATGAACTCTTGGGGGAAGCTGTAGCAGAAACTCAAAGAAGATCTATTCTGGTGGATCAAGCTGCTTACTCTTCGTCTTCTCTCCATTCAGCCTTTATGGCTAATGTCGACGGTTCATCAAGTCAGGTATGTGTCGATGAACCCACTGCTGTTAATTGTGATGAATGTGCTAGGTTGCATGCTAGATGTGCTGATCTTGAGAAAAGTATGTCTGAGTTGCAAGGCAAACATGATGCTTTACAAGCTAGTTTGTTTGACTTGCAAGACAAACATACTACTGTGAATGAGAATTTGAGTGACTTGCAAAGTAAGCATGACGCTTTGCAAGAAAAATATGATGTGACATTCATCCACAATCAGAAGTTGACTGTGGACCTCTCTAAATGCACAGAAGCCAACATGTTTTATGAAAACCATGAAAAAGAATTTAAGTCAGTAATTGAAACATTAAAGAAGGATAAAACAGAACTGACTAAAATGGTTTCAAGAAAACAAACTGATATTAATTTGTATATATCTCGCCTTGAGAATATGCAAAAAGAGATGGCTTGTGTGAAAACCGAAAGTGATGCGATCAAACTCAAGCTAGACAGTTATTTGAGTTCTAGCTATGTGTTAGATCACATCATTGACGTTCAGAAGGAAAAGAGAGATGTCACATGCATAGGGTACTAGAAGTGTCCACCACCAGTGAGACATAACTATGACGCCATGCCTGATGAAGAGGACAGGGTTTTCTTTGAACCTTCTGTGCCTCTAGATGTTAAGGAGTTTGCTGCAGGACTCGGATACCAAAAGGAAGTATCCTCAGATTCAGATGTGTCAGCAGATACATTTGTGAGTGCTGAACAGAATCAAGATCCTCCAGTTGTGATTGAGGATGCTGATTCGTCTGATGATGAATCTGATGATACTGTCCCAGCAAAGTCTGATGCGGTAGCCAAAAATGAGGACATACCTCTTGAGAATCACATTCTATGTGATCCCCCTGTCAAACCCACTAAGACTGTTGCAACTGAGTCCTCGTCTGAGAAGGAGTCGGAGAGTGTGAATTTGCTGTACACTCTAGTTGGTGATGATAAAATTTACTCAGACAAAGATTTTCCCATTAAGAATGTTAATCAATCCTTAATCTGCAAAGTCTTTGAGAATTCGACGAGTAAGTTCTTGGGAAAGGCAGGACCTAAAGTTATAGTCACACAGTGTCCTCCAATCCCAAAGGCTGAAGTTCGAAAGCAATTTGGAAACAAGAAATTGCCAACAGTGCCAACACAGCAAAATCACACCAAACCCAAAGGTAAAACACCGGCTCAAACTAACAAGAAGCCGAACCAAAAGAAGAAGAAGAATGTTAACTTTGTGAAATCGACGGGAACAGACAAAATTGAAAAGTTTGAAAATCAATCTAACTTAGATTTTGTCAAGAAAGCTATTGTCGAGAAAAGAAATGAACCAAGCAGTTCAAAACCTAGTACCTCGGGTTCACAAAGTTCAACATCATCGGCTAGACGATCACATGATTCTTCGGGGTTTGTAGAACGAAGATCATGTTTTGAGTGTGGAACCATTGGGCATATTATTAGAAACTGCCCATATCTTCATAAACAAAAAGGCAAGATTGATGATCCCCGTGGCAAAACTGACCGTAAGCCAACTGTTTCCACAAAACAAGATCCCCGCCTTGTAAAAGAAAGGGAAAAGAAACAGAAACGCCAACAGGTCAAAAAGATAGAAAAAGCGATTAAAACCGATGCGGTTCAAAAACAATCTGTTGTTGTAAAACCAGAAAATTCTAAAACTTCAAATCATCAAGAAGTTAAACTTTTAAAGAAAAACACTGGTGAAACCAAACAGACTTGGAAACCAAAAACGGTTACTGAATCAGGGGGACCATCACAATTCACCAACCATCAAAGACAAGAAGTTATTGTCATTGATGAAAATGGAAGACCCAAGACCACAATGGCTTGGGTCCCCATCTCCAACTAATTGATTGAGTTCATGTGCAGGGTGCTTCAGGAGGAACTATCAGTAGTCACTGGATTGTTGATAGTGGGGCATCCAGGCACATGACAGGCGACATGAAGCTTCTCTACGACGTTAAATCTATTAGAGGAGGTTATGTTGCTTTTGCTGGAGATAAAGGTGGATATATAACGGGTGAAGGAATGATATCTAACGGGATTGTCAGCTTTGACAAGATCAATTTTGTGCAACAACTTGATCACAATCTTCTTAGTGTTTCTCAAATCTGTGACAAGCAGTTCTCAGTACACTTTGATGCTAATGGATGTTATGTGCTGAAACCCGGCTTCAAAATTCCAAAAGAATGGATTCTCTTGTCGGCTCCAAGGATAAATGATCTGTACGTCCTTGACATGAGCCAAGCTATTACAACGTCTGCACAAGCAACTTGTTTCGTTTCAAAAGCCACAGAAAAAGACACTATCTCTTGGCACAGACGAATGGGTCACATTCACTTACGCAAAATGAATCATTTGGTTTCAAATGAATTGGTGAATGGTGTTCCCCTCAAAAATTTCCATCTTCAAGACATCTGTGTTTCGTGCCAGAAAGGAAAGCAAACAAAGAAGAAGCACCCTACAAAGAAGATCAACACAGTGGCAGTTCCTCTTGAACGTTTGCACATGGATTTGTTCGGTCCTGTCAAGCACAAGAGTATTGGAGGTGATCAATACTGCCTCGTGGTTACTGATGATTATTCAAGATTTTCTTGGGTTGCGTTCATGGCACACAAGAGTGAAACCTTTGGCATCATCAAAAACTTGATCATTCAGATTGAGAATTTGTATAAGTTGAAGGTTAGGCGGATACGTAGCGACAATGGTACTGAATTTAAGAATCATTCCATGGCGGAGTTCTGCACTTCAAAGGGTATTCTTCATGAGTTTAGTGCAGCTTATACTCCTCAACAGAATGGTGTCGCTGAACGTAAGAACCGCACATTGATCGAGACTGCTAGGACAATGTTGGTAGAGTCACAGTTGCCCATTCCATTCTGGACTGAAGCTGTGGCCTCTGCATGTTACACATTGAACAGAGTCCTTACAGTCAAAAGGCACAACAAGACCTGCTTTGAGCTTCTTCAAAAACGGAAACCAGATTTGTCTTATCTAGAACCGTTTGGAGCTCCATGCACAATCATCGATCCTAATGGAAAGTTTGGGGCAAGAGCAATTGATGGATACTTTCTTGGGTATGCCACCCCTAACTTACGAGTCTGGAATCTAGAGACTAAAAGGGTCGAGGAATGGTCTGAGGTCAGAGTACAAAGGCACACCTTGCCAGTCAAAAATCCGGGTCAACCTTGGATGTTTGAGTACGATGACTTCTTCAATTCGATCAATGTTGAAGCCGTTGAAGAAAATGCTGCGGCTAGGATGTTTTTCGAGAGTGACAATGCAACAGTTTCACCGGTGGTTCGTCCAATTCTTGTTAATCAAGAACCATCTTCTTCGGTGAACAACAATACTCTCAACAATGAGGATTTTCATGATGCAAACGAATTGAACGAATCTTCAGAGGATGATGAATTTCTAGATGCAGATCAAGAAGCTCCTACAACAGCAGTTCATGGTACTTCAGAGGGTACTCCTCCAGTGGATACACATAGAACAGCTGAGACTACTGCATCATCCTCTTCGTCAATTCCGGGTCTTGAATTGGTTGTTGATCTTAATCTTAACAACCTGGGTATAAATGTTCCAGTTCCAGATAATCCAGAAACAAGGATTCATAATACCCATCCTCAACAAAACATCATTGGAAATGTGCAAAGTGGCGTACAAACAAGAAACATGTTGCGAAACAACAACAATGCAGGCCTGTATGCAGCTATTCGAGAATCCGGGCAACAAAATGACTGGTCCTTCGCGTGTTATGTCTCACAAGAAGAACCAAGAACATGGAAAGAAGCCTTGAAAGATAATGCTTGGGTTGAAGCAATGCAGGAAGAACTGCAACAATTCCAGAAGCTGGGTGTCTGGAAACTAGTAGAGAAACCTGCTGGATACAAGAAGATTGGTACCCGTTGGGTTTTCAAATGCAAAAAGGATGACCGCGGAGTTGTTATCCGAAACAAAGCTCGTTTAGTCGTTCAAGGTTTTCGTCAGATTGAAGGGATCGACTACAACGAAGTCTATGCACCAGTGGCACGTCTCGAAGCAATTCGAATCTTTCTAGCCTATGCGTCCTTCAAAGGATTCAAGGTTTATCAGATGGACGTGAAAAGTGCATTTTTACACGGTGTGGTTGAAGAAGAGGTGTACGTCGAACAGCCTCCAGGTTTTGAAGATCCTATCCATCCCGATCGGGTTTGGTTGCTCAACAAAGCTCTTTATGGTCTTCATCAAGCACCGCGAGCTTGGTATGCAACCTTATCTCACTATCTGCTGAAGAACGGTTTTCGTAGAGGTCTTATCGACTGTACTCTTTTCATCAAGGAACAAGATGGAGATCTTCTTCTGGTACAGGTATACGTTGATGACATTATTTTTGGTTCTACTAATGATGTTTTGTGTAGGGAATTCGAGCGCATCATGCAGGATAAATTCGAGATGAGTGCTATGGGGGAGATGACTTTCTTCTTGGGCCTACAAGTACAACAAACGGAGTCTGGGATATTCATTCATCAGACTAAATATGTTGGTGACATCTTGAGCCGGTTCCAGATGTCTGATGCAACGCCCATTGGTACCCCATTGCCAACTAATCACGGAATTACTCCAGACTTGAAGGGAGAAGCTGTTAGCCCTTCAATCTATCGCGCCATGATCGGATCTCTCATGTACCTCACAGCATCAAGGCCAGACATAATGTACCCGACGTGCCTGCTTGCCAGATATCAAGTTAACCCGAAGGCCTCACATCTTGCTGCTGTTAAAAGGATTTTTCGTTATTTGAAGGCGTACCCTGACACCGGTCTGTGGTACCCTAGGGATAATAACTTTGAATTGGTAGCTTTCAGTGATTCTGATTTTGGCGGATGCAAAATCGACGGCAAATCCACAACGGCTGGATGTCAGTTTTTAGGAAATCGCCTAGTTACATGGCAGTGCAAGAAGCAGACGTGTGTAGCTACATCAACATGCGAAGCTGAATACATTGCTGCCTCAAGTTGTTGCTCCCAAGTTCTTTGGATCCAACAACAGATGCGGGACTACGGTTTTGAATTCCTAACTACTCCTATTTACGTTGATAATTCTGCTGCTTTAGATATCACTAGAAATCCTGTGCAGCATTCAAAGACCAAACACATCGAAATCAAATATCACTTCATACGTGATTGCTTTGAGAAAAGGCTAATCGATGTTGTTAAGGTCCACACCGATGACCAACGTGCCGACTTATTTACCAAAGCTTTTGACAAATCAAGATTTGACTTTTTATTATTGGTAAACGGCATTAAGGTCAAGCAAGAGTAAAACCAACATCGGAAAATCATTTTTGTAAATATCTTTGTGTGTTTTTAAATTTATCTTAGTTTGTTGATTTTAGGGGGAGTAAATCCAAAAATCTGAAAATCCAAAAACATCGAAAAATTTCAAAAACACAAAAACAATAGAAAAACAAAAATGAGTTTCCTGGCGAGCAAAAGAGAAAATGATAGTACATCAGTGGTCTATCCAAACCTCTTTAAACCTTAAATGCAAAACGATAAGCAGCTCTATATAAGATGTATCGGTAGGCTCACAATCATTTTAAAGTGTGCAGGGTGATATAAATCTTAATCGACTGAAGACCAGGTGGGAACCATTCATTGGCATATGGTCTTAGTACCGAAATTTCGTTTGAAAGATTGTCGAGGTTCTGAGATATTCGGTCTTTATGCTGCTTATCATCTGGGTATCATGGTTGTATCTTTTACCGAAAAATAACGGGGACGCAAGTCTAGATCTTCCATGATACTATACATACGTGTACATATTGCATACTGCATTCGACCTCAATAAGTGATAAACAATCACATGTCCATACAAATAAGTGATAAAATATCACATTTATCCGGGTGTCAAGTTCGTCTCTCTGCCGTACGGAAGTACTGACCTGTTCACGGACTTGCACCTGTGCCCTCATGCATACGAAAATCAAGTTCCTCATCAATAAGTGATTATATCACATAGGGCTTGTTTTCAAATCAAAATAAGTGAGTATCTCACAATTTATACGGTCAAACAGATGATAATCGGTATACTCACCGGTAAGATGAACTCTCGTGCATACCTTGATACGGGAATGTGTCGTGATGTGGATGAACACCGGTCGGTAAGTATAAATCATACATTAACGTATCCTCTAAACATGATTACATCTGATAAGTTGAGCTTAAGTGGACAACAATACCGATAATTGTTATAGGATGCTTATCTTAATGTTAACTAACTGAACAACAAGAGTGTTTTGGCATGACCGTACACTGATATGATTCTTTTACCCTCGAAACTCGCAAAAAGAATGTTTGTATATATTTATTTACTGCTTAACTATTAGTGTGTTTCTTTTAAACAGTTTCGTCGTTTGGTGCATATCAGCACGACATTAGCGGTGATGTCGTTTGATAACACTCAAAGGATTCTAAATTGTTGTCTTTTAATTTCAAAAATACCAAAAAGATTTTAGGCTTGTTTTAATATAAACTTTATAAAAGCCAAAAAGATTTTATTTCTGCTTTATTTTCGATCGTACGATGTTGGAGCTCAAGTCTTCGTTACCTGAAACCTGACTGAAAACCGAACTGACTAAATCTTCATAAACGGTCAAAAATTTGCATGTTTGAAAGTTAAAAACTAAAATTGACAAATTTAAACTTTCAAACTGTCGGACGGTGTTTGATTATGACATGGTCATGCGTGTGTCATTTGTTTATACTATATTCCAAGCAGTTGTTCTCATTATGCGTTTAGATTTCTTGCATGTGCAGATTCTAAAGGCTAGGAGAACATGGTCGATGACAAGCATTGGAATGAAGACACGACGAGAAGGCGCTCAAAAGATGAAGATGATCGAGTTGCCGCTGGCCATCTTCAACACCACAAGGATCTCACTTCATAAAGATAAAGTCTTTTCACGAGCATAACTCGAGGGGGAGCTTATGTTAAGGGGGAGTTTGTCAACACACTTCCTACATGATACGGGTAGTTTGTTGATACACTCTCTGCTTTCAAGACGTGAAGACTTTGAAGATCCTCCGACATTGAAGACATGATAGGACATCAGAGTCTTGAAGACTTGAAGACCAAAGACCGTTGAAGTTCAAGACGAGTCTACACTTTTAGAAGAACAAGACAAAGCTTAGAGATCAAAGACAAAGCTACAGCCAAGGGGGAGTTTGTTGGTGCACTTGTGTCTGTACTTTGTCTGTATTCGGTCTGTATGTAAACGATGTCCATGTCAGTCCTGTAAGTTGACAAAGTCAACCATCCTCCGGTTTGACTTAGTCAACAAATTAGAAAGATGTTTGTCTGGATCGAAGGATAGCCTCGAAGGATACAACTGATCCTTCGAGATGCTCGAAAGATATGGTTCGACCATTAGACCTCGAAGGATGATCCTTCGAGGTCCATGCTGATCTTTCGTGAGAACAATGATCGATAGATGATCCTTCGGACCATCTATCAAATCCTTCGAGCAGACCTGCTGAGCTGGGTATATATACCCATGCATGTGTTGAGTGTGAGAGAGTTCTGCCATTTTACACACCCGAGAGATAGAAAGCTTAGAGAGCATTCTGCCCAGAACTCACACACACACTTAGAGAGTTTATAGAACACTTCTGTAAACATTGAGCTTGTAACCGAACCCTCATTGCATTAATACAAGTTGTGTTAATCGGTGAACTTGTGTGTTTGTTTCTCTACTTGCTACTAACTCGGTTTGCTTGCTAGCTTGGATTCCGCACTCGCTAGTAGGTTCGTATAACAAGGTTTAGGTTCGTAATCCTCCGCGAAAAGGGACCTACATTACTTCTGCTCTTTCTCAAATTAAGCAGTGGGGTAGGAAGCCTGCATGGCAATGCCGCAAAGACCTTCTTTAGCCTCAACATCTCTTTGCATCATGATGTACCCCTCTTGACCCCAACTTGTTCCCCATGAGTTCTTCACCAACCAATACTTAGTCCCGTCATCGCTAGTCCCATAACCAACCGCAGTAACACCATGGTCCAGTTCCGTGCCACAGTCTCCTGTAAACACACCACTGGAGTAGAACTGGAAGTCCGACCCACTAGCATCAATAGCAACTGAGACGGGCTGACTGGCCACAGCTTTTAACAGCGCACTTTCGCTGTTGGCAGGAACATCTTCGTGACCAGTAATTGATGCGGCATGGTTAGATGCCTCGTTGCTGTTGCAGGTGCCATCAACACCTTTGTACGGGTAGTTGGTCTCCGTAGTGAGGCCTTTATTGTTTACGATAAAATCAAAGGCATTGTCCATAAGACCACCCTCACATCCCTGGTCTACACCGCTAGTGTCACAGTCCACGAGCTCTTGTTCAGATAGAGACACCAGTTTACCTGTTTTCAGTTGGGTTATTCCTTCCATAGCTGCCACAGCCGAAAACGCCCAGCAACACCCAACGTATCATCATGAATATCGATGTCAGAAGCATGAGATGTGGTTCTGTTAATAACAACCTCATGATCCTAGTACTTGGACCATGTCATCAGGTTTGTAAAAATTCCCAAAATAATTTCAGCTTACCACATTGGCCTTGGTCTTTAACAGGCGTCACTGCACCTTTCTTTCTCCAATCCATCGATGATGGAACCGCTGTAACATTTTCATACCTGAAAGCAGAGGTTGAAGGGGAGCATTCATGTGCCTTGAATCTGTTCCTAGCTGTTCTGAACTCTTCATTGGTAAGGTCCGCAAACTCGTTGACTGCTAGTTTGTAACCTTTGTTCATCGCATTGTTGAATGACTGTATGTACTGGACGTTGTCATGGAAAATCTTTGAACGACGTTCCTTCTCAGCAGCATCCTTGTATGTGCGTCCATAGCGAGCCATCCATTGCTCGTGGCTTTCATAGCTGGAGTTTTCAGAGAGCAAGCGCGACGCAACATGTGAAAGCAAAGAAGCCGAGAAGAGGAGCAAAAGCAAACAAGCCAAGGAAGTGCGGTTTCTGGATGACATAGTGCAGCTAGTAGTTATAAGAGAGAGCTTAAAGAAACGAGTTGGATTGAACTCTAGTATACCCTGGGCTTGGCTTTATATAGAAATAGGGGTTGGCCCTTTTTGTAAACAAAACGGAAGTACGTGAAAGACAAGATGGCCTGATTTTGAAATATAAATTAATGTGAGCTAGTAACGTACTCTATGTGTTGTTTAGAATGATGATTAGTTTCTAATCAATCTAAGCAACTTTGGTTTTTTCTAATTTGGACCGTATTGCTCTATTTTAAATATGTTGTGTTGTGCACTCTTTTGTTTTATTCACATGTACATAGAATCTATGTTAACTTAAAAAATATACTCTTGACATTGTTTTTTGCATGTATAAGCTGTTTCCTCTAAATCAAAATTAAGTATGGTTTATACGCATTTGTCCGTTGTAATTCTTGGACTTCATATATTTTAAGTTAGCTTCGCATGTCTTCTAAGATGATAAATGCTTAAATGTTGAGAAAAAAAACTCTTAAAGAAAAACATAAGTACATATTGATCTTTAGAAACCGGAAAAACTACACTCGATTTCGATCCACTTGTAGGAGAAGATATTGATATGTTCGTTTTCGCTACTTAGCCAACGAAACACGTAGCAACGTACTTCACACGTAGTATACAACTACAATTCGATTAGGTTTGGATTCTTAAAGTTGAAAAAGTGGATATTAAATAATTAACTCGTATGTACAACTGGGGTGTTGTTTTTGACCTTTGAGAAGTGTAATCGAGTCTATGACCAAGGTTCAACTTACTAAATTCAGCCAAGAGGCGCGCTCTTTGTGGGCACTCGTTGATTCCTTGATCGATAAGGTCCAGAAAATTTAAAGGAGTTTTGTAGGGCGTATAGTCGAAACACCCTCCTTGACTATAAAGTGTCGTCCATGTCCATGTTTACAGGTAGAGAAAAACGTGTTAGATGTTAATTTATTCGTAAAGGCTACTTTACCTTGTATAATGTTCCATTCTAGAGCTAGTTGTTCGGCACCGGTTTTAACACCCCTAACGTTAAACTAGAAAACTCATCAGACTAAGTGTAATGGTTTGTTTTTTTAACTCCCGGGTCATAAAACGGCTGGCAAATCACTTAATCACTTTGTTTTAAAATATTTAACTGCACCCGTATTGATTTCACCGGTTTTAATCACACCCAATCATTCTTTAATCATTACTTTTTTTTATTGAAATCTTATATAAATCTTATTATTATTTTAAATTAACTTAGACAAATAAAATGAAAAAAAATCCATTAACGGTATTAAAAAAAATGTACAACTGAATTTAAAATCTTAGAAAATGCACAAAAAAATTAAATTACAAACAAAAAGAAAAAAAAAAGATAAAATAAAATAATTGAACATATGAAAGGGCTTTAAAAAAACCACTACTCATCTAAGTCGTTGACCTCTTCCATTTCGCGTAGGATGCGCCGGCAAATCTTATTTTTTTTTCAGTTATATGTTTTTCCAAATTCGATATACGATCCGTGTTAAACCCCTGAACCGTGAGTCTACAGGCATTGGTTTTCGTTCCCTAAGGTCTAATAATCTTTTATTTTCCAACCGAGACTCTCGATTTGCCCTTTGATTTCGTAATTGGTTGAAGATGAACCGCCACCTTTTTATGATCTTGACGTGTTTATATTTGTATTGGTGATGTGTGAGTGATGTGGCATGCTTTCTTGACTTGCCCTTATATGATATTTATGTGTTAATATTTGTTCAAGTACGGTATGTGTGTATTGGGTGTAAGGTTGAGTCTTTTGACTTTGAATAAACATACGGAGAGGTGGTTCGGATTCAATACTAGGGTGATAATACCACATCGCTACTAGTTGTGGAGTGAATAGGTTGGGCGGATTTTGACTTTGGGTGTTTTTCGTGGTGTCCAGTTACGGTGGATTTTTATGGTAAGGGTTGTTCAAGTCAACTCGAAACCAATAACTCAAGATTTTTAATGAAATGTTTTATGAATTATGTCGAGAATTAGATCGAGAGTTTACAAGAGACGTGGAAAAAAAGTTTGCAGCTAAATTTGTATATATAGTCTAAAACGGTGAAAAATATTTTGTTCATCTAAAATAGAAATATTAATGTTGGAGCGGGGCGCATTTCATCAACCTTCCTCTTCACGCAGGTTAGACCACACCCCCTCTCACAACCGGATAACGCCTCGTGGGGTGGTGTTTGACGCACTTTCCCCGATGACGTTGAAAGGGCGTTACTCGGTTACAGTAAGTCTTAGATACAAAAAATTGCTGATATAGTAAAAGTTAAAAGTTGATTGATGAGTTCCCTAACCGGAGTTCGAAGATGAGAAGTATCATATGGAACAAATTCCTATAACTCTTGGTGAGTATGCTGCAACTAAACACAAAGATAAGAAACCTTCCCAAAATGGGTTTCCACAGCCGATTCAACCATTACGTGTTTGTACGTGTCATGCTTACCACTAGAGAAAAAAATATTAACTGTTAATTTGGAGTAAAACACAATATAAATGTATTTTTGTTTCTTTACAACTATTTTTCTTTCTATGTTCTCCCTTTTACGTTCTTTATCTTTTAATTACTTTCTAATTGTTTTTACAAAATCAGTGTATAATTAAATTTATCTTTTATCTTTAACAACAGAAATCTAAAAGTTTAATTCGATATCTTCAGGCAAAGTATTGTAAAATCTGGTTCACAAACCTTTTACGTCCTTTATTTCTTTTCACTCTGAACTTCCTTTGTCCTAATTAGTTGGCTCGTTACTTTCATTCAACTTAAAATAACGAGAACGTGATTTGGTGTAGGTGTATATTCTTCAATGAGAATTGAAAACAAGTAAATAACAATAAGGTTACAAATGAAACATTTAAAAGGAGAGGAGAAAAGAATTAATTAATTACCTCTTTTACCTTGTCCTTCTTATTCATGGTTAGTTGTGAATATTAAACCTGACGTACTCGTTTGTTATGCTTAACTTAAACTTCGAGGATGGGATTTCCTTGCTTATAAAAGTTGGAATTTATAACGTGTAGTTTCCTTTTCAATTCCTTGTATAATTAAGAGTACATAATATACATACATTATACATTACATAAGTATTACTTCTGCTCTTTCTCAAATTAAGCAGTGGGGTAGGAAGCCTGCATGGCAATGCCGCAAAGACCTTCTTTAGCCTCAACATCTCTTTGCATCATGATGTACCCCTCTTGACCCCAACTTGTTCCCCATGAGTTCTTCACCAACCAATACTTAGTCCCGTCATCGCTAGTCCCATAACCAACCGCAGTAACACCATGGTCCAGTTCCGTGCCACAGTCTCCTGTAAACACACCACTGGAGTAGAACTGGAAGTCCGACCCACTAGCATCAATAGCAACTGAGACCGGCTGACTGGCCACAGCTTTTAACAGCGCACTTTCGCTGTTGGCAGGAACATCTTCGTGACCAGTAATTGATGCGGCATGGTTAGATGCCTCGTTGCTGTTGCAGGTGCCATCAACACCTTTGTACGGGTAGTTGGTCTCCGTAGTGAGGCCTTTATTGTTTACGATAAAATCAAAGGCATTGTCCATAAGACCACCCTCACATCCCTGGTCTACACCGCTAGTGTCACAGTCCACGAGCTCTTGTTCAGATAGAGACACCAGTTTACCTGTTTTCAGTTGGGTTATTCCTTCCATAGCTGCCACAGCCGAAAACGCCCAGCAACACCCTACGTATCATCATGAATATCGATGTCAGAAGCATGAGATGTGGTTCTGTTAATAACAACCTCATGATCCTAGTACTTGGACCATGTCATCAGGTTTGTAAAAATTCCCAAAATAATTTCAGCTTACCACATTGGCCTTGGTCTTTAACAGGCGTCACTGCACCTTTCTTTCTCCAATCCATCGATGATGGAACCGCTGTAACATTTTCATACCTGAAAGCAGAGGTTGAAGGGGAGCATTCATGTGCCTTGAATCTGTTCCTAGCTGTTCTGAACTCTTCATTGGTAAGGTCCGCAAACTCGTTGACTGCTAGTTTGTAACCTTTGTTCATCGCATTGTTGAATGACTGTATGTACTGGACGTTGTCATGGAAAATCTTTGAACGACGTTCCTTCTCAGCAGCATCCTTGTATGTGCGTCCATAGCAAGCCATCCATTGCTCGTGGCTTTCATAGCTGGAGTTTTCAGAGAGCAAGCGCGACGCAACATGTGAAAGCAAAGAAGCCGAGAAGAGGAGCAAAAGCAAACAAGCCAAGGAAGTGCGGTTTCTGGATGACATAGTGCAGCTAGTAGTTATAAGAGAGAGCTTAAAGAAACGAGTTGGATTGAACTCTAGTATACCCTGGGCTTGGCTTTATATAGAAATAGGGGTTGGCCCTTTTTGTAAACAAAACGGAAGTACGTGAAAGACAAGATGGCCTGATTTTGAAATATAAATTAATGTGAGCTAGTAACGTACTCTATGTGTTGTTTAGAATGATGATTAGTTTCTAATCAATCTAAGCAACTTTGGTTTTTCTAATTTGGACCGTATTGCTCTATTTTAAATATGTTGTGTTGTGCACTCTTTTGTTTTATTCACATGTACATAGAATCTATGTTAACTTAAAAAATATACTCTTGACATTGTTTTTTGCATGTATAAGCTGTTTCCTCTAAATCAAAATTAAGTATGGTTTATACGCATTTGTCCGTTGTAATTCTTGGACTTCATATATTTTAAGTTAGCTTCGCATGTCTTCTAAGATGATAAATGCTTAAATGTTGAGAAAAAAAACTCTTAAAGAAAAACATAAGTACATATTGATCTTTAGAAACCGGAAAAACTACACTCGATTTCGATCCACTTGTAGGAGAAGATATTGATATGTTCGTTTTCGCTACTTAGCCAACGAAACACGTAGCAACGTACTTCACATGTAGTATACAACTACAATTCGATTAGGTTTGGATTCTTAAAGTTGAAAAAGTGGATATTAAATAATTAACTCGTATGTACAACTGGGGTGTTGTTTTTGACCTTTGAGAAGTGTAATCGAGTCTATGACCAAGGTTCAACTTACTAAATTCAGCCAAGAGGCGCGCTCTTTGTGGGCACTCGTTGATTCCTTGATCGATAAGGTCCAGAAAATTTAAAGGAGTTTTGTAGGGCGTATAGTCGAAACACCCTCCTTGACTATAAAGTGTCGTCCATGTCCATGTCCATGTTTACAGGTAGAGAAAAACGTGTTAGATGTTAATTTATTCGTAAAGGCTACTTTACCTTGTATAATGTTCCATTCTAGAGCTAGTTGTTCGGCACCGGTTTTAACACCCCTAACGTTAAACTAGAAAACTCATCAGACTAAGTGTAATGGTTTGTTTTTTTAACTCCCGGGTCATAAAACGGCTGGCAAATCACTTAATCACTTTGTTTTAAAATATTTAACTGCACCCGTATTGATTTCACCGGTTTTAATCACACCCAATCATTCTTTAATCATTACTTTTTTTTATTGAAATCTTATATAAATCTTATTATTATTTTAAATTAACTTAGACAAATAAAAAGAAAAAAAATCCATTAACGGTATTAAAAAAATGTACAACTGAATTTAAAATCTTAGAAAATGCACAAAAAAATTAAATTACAAACAAAAAGAAAAAAAAAAGATAAAATAAAATAATTGAACATATGAAAGGGCTTTAAAAAAACCACTACTCGTCTAAGTCGTTGACCTCTTCCATTTCGCGTAGGATGCGCCGGCAAATCTTATTTTTTTTTCAGTTATATGTTTTTCCAAATTCGATATACGATCCGTGTTAAACCCCTGAACCGTGAGTCTACAGGCATTGGTTTTCGTTCCCTAAGGTCTAATAATCTTTTATTTTCCAACCGAGACTCTCGATTTGCCCTTTGATTTCGTAATTGGTTGAAGATGAACCGCCACCTTTTTATGATCTTGACGTGTTTATATTTGTATTTGTAGGTCCATGTTTCGGGATCGAACCCGTGATTTTCATGATTATGTTCAAAGATGGAAGAGATAAGAGATGATAAACAAACAAACTTTGTATTAATCCGGTAGTAAAACATTACAAGTCGGCCCGATTACATGATAACCGAACTAATACCAAAGGAGTATACATCCGGGGAGAGACCAAGTGGTGATCTCTCCCGTTGAGGTCTCAAACCTCCTCTCAAACTCTTACACTCTCTTGTGCTCTCACTCTTGTGTTGCAAATGACAAGGTGTTGGTATTTATACCAAACACAGGTTGCACGGTCGAAGGATAAACTGACTGGTCGATAGATCATCTGTCGACCATCCAGCTTTCGAAAGATACACACATACCTCGAAGGATGCCATATCCTTCGAGGTCCATCTTCAACCTTCGATGGATATCTTTCGAGCTCATCGAAGAATACACAATCCTTCGATGCCTTATCCTTCGACACCAACATTAAACAACCATAATTTGTCTTGCAACCACACACGGTCAAACGAATAACCCTCTCGTTTGACCACTTCAAACGAGCGGGTCTATACACGTTCGATAGACCGTTTCTGTAACACCTCGAAAAAATTTCGTCCAATAATGTCTTGACACGTGTCATAAGGGTCCGTTATGTGAAAACATACTTTAGAGGGACTAAAAGTGACAAACAGTGAAAACTATGGAACGTAAGGGTCCAAAGTGTCAACAATGGATAAATAGACTCTATGATAACCCCACATAATGTTTATAACCTTAAACGGATGGTTCATGGATCATACGACGCGGAAATTGCCCAAAAGTGAAGTATTGTAAACTATAGGGGCCAAAAGTGTCAACATGTTTAATTTATACCTCTGAGTGAACTTTTGGCAGACCCGAAGCTTTGTATAGCTAAAATATACTCACTAGAAAATGTGGTTAAAATTTCATGAAGTTTCGTCAACGTATGAGAAAGTTATGGCCAAAACCGTATTTAAGGGACTACAAGCGTCAACGTCGAATTCAGGGCTTTTCGGTTGAGCGCAAAGTTATCCGAGGGCATTACCATGTTGGTAAAAGTCCTAAGGTTTATAAAAACCAAGTTTGGGGGTTTACGGGTCGAGAAAAGTAGCCGAAACATCGCGTACAAGTTCAGGGGTCAAAGCTGTCAATGTTTGAAAGATGTTTGGCTGAACAGCAGGTCAGGCGACCCGCCTGGACAGACCCAGGCGGGCCGCGTGGGACTATCAGGTGCAGAAAATCGAATTTGGTTTGATTTGGGTCCGAATTTGAGTGACAAACAGCTGTAACTTGCCTCCACAATCACCAATAACATTTCATGCAAGCCTACAACTACAGTAAGCTCGAAAATACTGATTTAAAACAAGAATTGATCTCATTTTGATCATTTGCAAGTGAAGAACAAGGAGCATTCTCTCAAGAGCTCTCAAGAACACTTCAAGCAAGCTTTCTGGAGGGATTCTGATCAACAAGGCCGACTCCTAGTGACCATTTAACATCTATAGGACTCTTGTAAGCCTTCAATTCGTTCTTTGATCCATTCTTGTTGTGATAATTGCTAAAAGTCAAACTGGGTGTTCATAACCTTTGACTTTCTGATTAAACGAATTTCTTTCAGAAATTTCTCGAATTGAAACTTGTTATAGATTGGTATTTATGTGGGAAACAAACCCTCTAAAGGGTACTCTCTGATTCCCACTACATGCATGCTAAATGTCGAGTCAAACCTGTTTCTAAAAAGTCAACAGAATTGATTTTCGCAAAAATAAGCTTGAATGTTAATATATTAGACATGCAATCTGATTGATCATCATAAATAACTTGTAATACATATAAGAATGTGTTTTAATCATCATCAACTCGACAATCTATAGTATAGCCACGAATCGGAACCGAAAGTCTTGTAAAACGATTATTTCGTAGACTATCGATTCGGATTCGTACATGCATGTTCAAGATCTGTATTGGAAAGTATTTTTGACTACTTTTATTTTAGTTAAACTTTCTGGAATTTTCGTTGATTGAGTCTATGCTTAGCCTATTCGAATGCTTGTTTCCGGTTTATGCATAAAGTTGACTATTTTGCCTTTTTGATTTAAAACGGGATTTTTGGAAAAGTAAAAGAGTAGAGATCTGTATTTTTATTATATAAACTTGCACCGAAAGTTTCGGATCAGTTGGTGGTCCAGATTGTGAGTTATGGCCATTAGCGTAAACTATGTTATAAATTTACATAAACGGTCCTTTTTGCGTAGAACCCGTTTCTGGCCACGTTTTGGTACAAAACTTTTTACCAACTGATTATATATAATATTCTGGGAATTTTGATGATTTTTAATTAATTTTTGGCTGAACGGATCCTCGATCACCTAGCCATTTCGGCTTATGTCGGTTTTGACCGTTTTCGCCATAAAATGAGTTTTACACATCCTTTTGACCCGAAACCTTTTTCTACTGATTTTATATGATGAATAAATTATTTTAAGTATTCTGGAAATATAAAAATCTCAGATTTGCTGTGAAAACCCGAAAACGCCCTTAAATCGTATTTTTAGCGTTTTAAGCGCTTAGTAAGCGTTGTACTTGTTTTAAACCTATAAAACTTATGCCTACTGATGTAAACCACATATTTTCATATAATAACAGTAAGTATGATATTTTGAACTCAGGTTTCCAGTTTTGGCATTTTTAGCCCTTGTGAAATTACTAAATTACCCCTACGGTGCATAGTTTGGTTTTAAATGATATATTTGGTATATGGGTCATACCCTACTGATATAATATGTTATATTAAGTATATTTACTGTATGAACCAGACCCGCAACTCAGATTTCTAATTTTACCCTTTTATTATCTTTTAAATGACCAAAATGCCCTTCTAAGGCATAAATTGAGTTTAAAATTATCCCGGGCAATATAGGACATAACTTACTGATATAATATCATATTCTAAGCATATTACTTCAGGAAACTTGCATTTGAATCTTTGGTCTACCCGTAACGCCGTTTTCGCGTTCGGTTCGGTTTACGTAACTAGTTTGCGTAAATTGACCGAAACGGGTCAAACAATATCATTTTTTATTTCAAAATCCAGAATATATTTAGTATACCCATATTATACAAGTATTCAAACTTGTCGGGTCTAAATCACATTCTATCCGGTCTTTCGCTTAATCGTGCGTAAACCGTATCATTCCTAAAACTAACCGGTCAAAGCTTAAGCTTAAATAAAAGGCCGTTAGGAATCTAATAGGTTAATTATAAACCTTTGTTCCAGATTAGGAAGCCCGGTAAAAGCTATCACCACTTATCGTTTGTGACTTATACTTGCTCAGGTAAATACATTTTGACTTATTTTCCCTATACGGGCTTGGGGTACGGTATTTAAAATACCGCTTGATGGGACGCACAAGTCCTGCTCCCTATGGGTGTTCAGTCTTGAATAGCTTGTGTGATTTCGTTTAAACAGTCTTGTCTTACTTAAAGGCTTTGGGGGGTTATTGACCATGTCCCGGATATCCTTGGCATTATCTTACGAGATGGCCACGACCAGAGCACGGGGTGTAGGCGTACACCCGTCGTGTATAACTCTTTGATGTGGTGTGTCAATTAAATCTCTAGCCCGGACAGTAGATCCCGGGCCACCAGAGATATAAGTGCATGTAAATCGTTCACAAGTTTATATTATATAATTATCCCAAGTTAATAAAATATTTATGCCTTGTGCATTTAAATAAATTTTAAATCATTTTCAAAATGAGTCGGTTGATTTGTATTTACCAGTGTAAACTGACGTATTTTTCCCAAAAGATTAAGTGCAGGTACTATACGGAAATAGGCTGGCTGTTTCCTAGAGAGCGTCCACAATAGTCTCGCAAACTCGGACGACATTTATCTGTTGAACTATTTATTCCTATTTTTATTTGATCCGCCTGTGGATCCATTTCAACTACTGTGATATTATTATTACACTTTATTTAAAAGTTGAAATGTTTCTATTCTGCTTCCGCTGTGCATTATTATATTGTGTTGATTGTCTATGACGATGCCAACTACGTCACTGTACCCCACACCGGGCCCACCGGTGACACGTGGAAATTGGGGGTGTGACAGGTTGGTATCAGAGCCAACGCTGAGTGAATTAAACACTATCCTAATGTGTTTAATCTCAGTTACACAATTGCACATTCCTCGATTTTCGAGTCTAGACAAAGAACTTAGGAAATGTTCAACATTTCGTTTAATTATTTTTATTTATTAATGCATTGTCTTATATATTTTGTTGCGCAACTTGTTTGACTTTTGACAGGATCAGGATGCCGCCAAGGATGAGAGGTCGTGGAGGATTTCCTACATCGCACGATCATGAGGCTGGTCCCTCACATAGGCGGGCCCCATCTGCTACACACCACACGGCCGCCAACGACCTTTGGAGGTCTATTGCCGAGCCTGCTAGGCATTCGGTTTCCGCGAGCACTTCTCCGTCATTACCCCACTCGTTTGGGCCCCATTCGGAGAACGGGCCCCATGATTCGCTTGGATCATACATACCGTTGCACCAGTCACCACACCAGCACCCAGCGCCAGCCTACCAGGGTTTGTATAACCCTAATGCTTATGTGGAGGAGCCAGTGGGCCATAACCCACTTGGACAGGAGGACCACTTTTCTGGTGGTCACGAGATGGACGTGGACGAGGAGACGGACCCTTCGCTCCCTCCATCAGGCACACCAAACCACCCGATTGAGATATCGGATGGGTCGCCATACACAGGATCACCATTTAATGGTGTGGACAGCTTCCAGGAGAGGTTCAAGCAGCATGATTGGTACTTCACCCCTAGCCACAACTCTCCTATGCTTCAGTCACTCCATGGTACTCCGATGCTCCAATCGCTCCATGGTTCGCCGGTGCACTCACAGCACCACTCGCAGCAGCAGCAGCTCCAGCAGCAGCCGCCTCTACCGCAGGACCTATCTGAGGCCCTGTGGCGTGACGTGATCACTCCGTCACCACCGCCGCCGCCAGTTTTACCTCCTCCGCCTGAGAGGCCGAGGAGGAATGCGCGCATGTCGACGCGCGGAGGGATTCGCATAGGCACCCCTCCACGTGTTAGTAGCAGCCGCTACACATCTCTACCCGGGGAGTCTGAGACAGGGGAGTCTCAGCATCCCGTATCGGAGGTTACTTCTGTTCCGATCCCGCCTCTGCCGCCGCAGAATTTTGGAGAGCCGATCCCGGCTTATGCTAGTGCCGCTCAGTTCAACCCGTTCGAGCAGGTGTTCCCTCAGGGTTATGATTACACGGGAGACCCTTATTGGCAAGCTGTGAACTACAGCTCACTTCCGCATAGTGGTCCACTTGGAGACCCTTGGGTTGCTGGCCCATCTACTTTTGGTTACCCTCCGGGTTACCAGCAGCCACCGCAGCCGCAGCCATACCAGCCGCCGCAGCCGCAGCACTACCAGCCACCACCACCGGCGCCTATGATGTCGCCACCGCAGGTTCAGGAGATCCTGCAGGGGATTGATAGCATGCGACGCGAGTTTCAGCACAATATGCGAGAGGATCGCCGACGCACCAGTGGCTTGTTTAAGAAGGTGTTCGATTTGCTCAAGGGTAAGAGCAAGAAGGATCGTTGAATCCTTCGATTATTATTGCATGTACTCATGTCCCTGCGTGGACATTTATTCCAGTACCTTACCCCTGCGTGGGTATATCTATCTTCTCTACCCCGTGTGGGTATGTTATCCTGTTAACCCCTGCGTGGGTTTGTTTTATTTTATTTTGTTATTGTTGTACTTGTTTAGCCCCTGCGCGGGCACGTTATTCATGCTAGTTATGTTATTTCAAAGTCCCGTTTAGGGCAATTATGTACTGGTATTCTATTGGAAATTTAAATGGTTAATTTGAATTTATCATTTTATTTGTATGCATGAATAATACTAAAATAATGGAAAATATCAATTTTTATTTGATTTGCCATTTTATAAGAATCTTAGTAAGGTATAACCTAGCTTGAATGCCTTATAACAGGCCTGGCCCTGATGGTAAAACCTGGTTGAAAGGATTCAACTCCCTGTTAACATCTGAGAACATGTTAACATTCTGGGCTAAGCGTGATCTGTAGAATCACACGACCCACCTTTTTAATAAATTATCTACAGATTATATCTGTATACAAGTCTGTTAATGACTTGATACCTACGGGTTATGACTATGTCATATAGTGGCAGTTGTGGTCTATGACTCCCTGCCTAGTGAAGAATTATCTACAGATTAAATCTGTACACAAGTCTATTAATGGCTTGATACCTACGGGTTATAACTATGTTATATAATGACAGTTGTGGCTTATGACTCTCTGTCTAGTAAAGGATTATTTGTTTAATTATACAATTTATAGTCCTATAAAAATCTAAATTTATAATTTAGTGATTGTCCTTGTGACTAGGCCTATAGTGCCAATATATGTATTTTCATCCCTTGATTGCTAATAAGAGCCTGAATGAAATTTATTAAATTAACTGCTAAGGTTTTTGATACCATGGTTAATAAATCGTCTAGGACGATAATACTGTTAGGTTCTGAATAAGACCTTGTCCTTTATTGTAGCTTAAAGCTACGATGGCCAAATCGGAAGAAACCAACAGTCATTCTGGGGAACGCTCAGATAATGCAAAGATTCACGTTACCGGTGCAGAATTGCAAGCACTGATTGATAATGCTGTCGCCAAGGCTATGGATAGGCAGTTCAGAGAATCTAGTGGTACTCAGAGTGGAACCCGCTCAGTGACGCATGTCAAGGCTAAGACTCATTCTGGGGCTCATAGTAAGCCGCCGTCTAAAAAGAGTGAGCCAAAGAAAGTTGAGGATGATAATCATTCCTCCAACCACAGCAGCGTCCCGAAGCAGGAGATTGAGCTGAAACGTGACACGTACAGCAGGTCCTGTACGTACAAATACTTTGTATCCTGCAAGCCCAGGGATTTCACTGGGGAAAAAGGAGCCGTCGACTGCATGACGTGGATTGACGAGATGGATACTGTAGTTGATATCAGCGGATGTGCTGATAGGGACGTCGTGAAGTACGTGTCCCAGTCATTCAAAGGAGATGCGTTAGCATGGTGGAAGTCACTCCTACAAGCTGCCGGTAAGGCCACACTGTACGGTTTGTCATGGGAACAGTTCGTGGCCCTGATTAAAGAGAACTTCTGTCCGCAGCACGAGGTCGAGCGAATTGAATCGGATTTTGTATCCTTAGTCATGAAGAACCTCGACTGTCAAACGTATCTTACTACGTTCAACACGCTGTCTCGTTTAGTGCCTTACTTGGTGACCCCGGAGCCGCGTAGGATTGCTCGATTTATCGGGGGTCTGGCACCGGAAATAAAGGCGAGTGTTAAAGCTTCAAGACCTACAACATTTCGATCCGTAGCGGATCTATCCCTCTCCCTCACTCAAGACGTGGTCAGATTGAGAGCCATGAAGAGCTCTGAGGAGAACAAACGAAAACGTGAGGATGACACCTCACGAAGATCTGAAAAGCGACATAGAGGGAACAACGACCACAGGAAAGGGTCGGGGTCTAGGAAAAGTGATCATCAGTCGGGTGAAAAACCCAGATGCAAGTTTTGTAGGAGACACCACTTTGGGAGGTGTCGGTTTGAAACAAAATCCCAGTCTTCGGAGAAGCGATGTGGAATCTGCAAGTCCACCGATCATAAGGCTGTGGATTGCAAGAAGATGAAGGATGCAACGTGTTTTGGTTGCAACGAAAAAGGTCACATTCGGCCCAACTGTCCAAAGTTTGCGAAGAAGGCCGAGGAAGGGAAGAAGACTAATGCGAGAGTCTTCAAAATGGACGCAAAGGAAGCAGTTCTTGACGATAACGTCATTACCGGTACGTTTCTTGTAAACGATATTTTTGCTAGAGTCTTGTTTGATTCGGGGGCTGATAAGTCATTTGTAGATAATAAGTTTTGTAAACTGCTAAACCTTCCTGTTAAAACCTTAAGCGTGAAATATGAGGTGGAATTAGCCGATGGAACCTTAGAAACCGCCTCGACTGTTCTAGATGGATGTGTTATATCCATTAGGAATCATTCCTTCCCGTTATCCTTGCTTCCCTTTAAGCTAGCTGGATTCGACATAGTAATAGGCATGGATTGGTTGTCAAGTAACCAAGCCCAGATTCTGTGCAATAGAAAGCAAGTAATAGTTAAGACTCCGTCTGGTGAGTCACTTACTATTCAAGGAGATACCCAGCATGGATTGCCGGAGCAAGTGTCCATGCTCAAGGCATCCAGATGCATGCAGAAGGGATGTGTCATTTATATGGCACAAGTCACCATTGATGAGCCGAAGCCGAAGATTGAGGATATCCCTGTTATATCAGAATATCCTGAAGTATTTCCTGAAGAACTACCCGGTTTGCCACCGGATAGGCAAGTAGAGTTTCGGATAGATATCATCCCAGGCACTGCACCTGTAGCAAGAGCACCATACAGATTGGCACCAACGGAGATGAAGGAGTTGAGGACGCAGTTGGATGATCTATTAGCTAAAGGTTTTATTAGACCTAGCTCATCTCCTTGGGGAGCGCCAATCTTGTTCGTTAAAAAGAAGGATGGTTCGATGCGTCTGTGCATCGATTATCGTGAGCTTAACAAGGTCACTATCAAGAATCGGTATCCGTTACCCAGGATCGACGATCTGTTCGATCAGTTGCAAGGAGCAAGCTATTTCTCCAAGATTGACCTAAGGTCAGGATATCATCAGTTGAAGGTCAAGGATGAAGACGTACACAAGACCGCGTTTAGGACTCGTTATGGACATTACGAGTTCCTAGTGATGCCGTTTGGGCTCACTAACGCACCAGCCGCGTTCATGGACCTCATGAACCGCGTCTGCAAACCCTACTTAGATAAGTTCGTTATCGTCTTTATTGATGACATTCTTATCTACTCGAAGAGCCAAGCTGATCATGAGAAACACCTTCGTTGTATTCTCAAACTTCTGAATCAAGAGAAGCTTTATGCCAAATTCTCAAAGTGTGAATTTTGGCTTCGAGAAGTCCAATTTCTTGGACATGTTGTAAGCGAGCGTGGTATCCAAGTAGATCCCGCTAAAGTAGAAGCAGTCATGAACTGGCAGGAGCCGAAGACTCCTACTGAGATTCGCAGTTTCCTCGGATTGGCAGGATATTATAGGAGATTCATCGAGAACTTCTCAAGGATTGCTGCGCCCCTAACCTCATTAACCCGTAAGAAGATTAAGTTTGATTGGGGCCCTAAGCAGCAGGAATCCTTTGACATTCTGAAGCAGAAGCTGAGCAATGCGCCAGTGTTGACATTGCCCGATGGTATAGACGAATTTGTGGTGTATTGTGACGCATCACATACGGGCATGGGCTGTGTACTCATGCAGAAAGGCAAAGTCATTGCCTACGCTTCTCGACAGCTCAAGGTGCACGAAAAGAACTACACCACCCACGATTTGGAATTGGGTGCGGTTGTATTTGCTTTGAAGTTATGGAGACATTACTTGTATGGAACCAAGTGCATAATTTATTCGGATCACAAGAGTCTTCAGCATCTGTTCAATCAGAAGGAATTGAACATGCGTCAAAGGCGATGGATGGAAACTCTCAATGACTATGATTGCGAGATACGATACCATCCAGGCAAGGCAAATGTGGTTGCCGACGCCTTAAGCAGAAAAGAAAGGGTTAAACCAATCAGAATCAATGCCAAGCGCATTGAGATAAGGAATAGTTTGAATGAAAGGGTGTTAGCTGCACAGAAGGAAGCTGTGCTGGAAGCTAACTATCCTGCAGAAAAGTTGGGAGTAACTGAGGAGCAGTTATCCCACGACAAAGATGGAATGCTACGCCTAAACGGACGAATATGGATTCCAGTATATGGAGGACTTCGGGATGTTATCCTCCAGGAAGCCCACAGCTCTAAATATTCCGTTCATCCTGGAGCTGATAAGATGTACCAGGATCTGAAGTCAAACTACTGGTGGATTGGTTTGAAAAAGTCCGTGGCCGAGTATGTGGCCAAATGTTTGACTTGTGCGCAAGTCAAGGCTGAGCATCAGAAGCCGTCAGGTTTGCTTCAACAACCTGAAATTCCCAAATGGAAATGGGAAATGGTGACAATGGATTTTATCACCAAGTTGCCGAAAACGAAAAAGGGAAATGATACCATATGGGTCATAGTTGACAGACTGACTAAGTCAGCTCATTTTCTACCCATCAAAGAGACGTATAGCTCAGATATGTTAGCTCAATTATACGTCGATAAGATAGTAGCGCTACATGGTATACCTATATCTATTATCTCCGATAGAGATACTAGATATACGTCACATTTTTGGAAAAGTTTCCAACAGTCGTTGGGCACTCGTTTGAATTTTAGTACGGCTTATCATCCTCAGACGGATGGTCAAAGTGAGCGTACTATTCAAACCCTGGAAGACATGCTTCGTGCATGTGCGATCGACTTAGGTGGTAGTTGGGATAAGCACCTACCACTGATTGAATTCTCCTACAACAATAGCTACCATTCCAGCATAAAGGCTGCGCCTTTTGAGGCCCTATACGGTAGGAAGTGTAGATCGCCCATTTGTTGGGCAGAAGTTGGAGATGTCCAGTTGTCTGGACCAGAAATCGTCTTTGAGACGACAGACAAGATCGTTCAGATCCGTGATCGTTTGAAAGCTGCCAGGGATAGGCAGAAAAGTTATGCGGATCCTAAGCGCAAAGATTTTCACTTCGATGTGGGTGAAAAAGTGTTGCTTAAGGTATCACCTTGGAAAGGTGTGATGAGATTTGGGAAGAAAGGCAAGCTGAGCCCGAGATACATAGGACCTTTCGAGATAATCGAACGTGTCGGGGCAGTCGCTTACAAGTTAAACTTGCCTGAAGAGCTTAGTGCGATTCATAATGTGTTCCATATCTGTAATTTGAAGAAGTGTTTCGCTGACGATTCACTGGTTATACCGCATACAGATATACACATAGACGAAAGTCTAAAATTTGTTGAAAAACCTTTGTCGATTGAGGATCGACAGGTAAAGAAGCTTCGAAGGAAGCATGTACCTATTGTCAAGGTCAAATGGGATGCCCGTAGAGGTCCCGAATACACGTGGGAAGTGGAATCCACAATGCAAGAGAAATATCCCCATTTGTTTGAATAAATCTCGGGGTCGAGATTTCTTTTAAGGGGGTGAGGATGTAACACCTCGAAAAAATTTCGTCCAATAATGTCTTGACACGTGTCATAAGGGTCCGTTATGTGAAAACATACTTTAGAGGGACTAAAAGTGACAAACAGTGAAAACTATGGAACGTAAGGGTCCAAAGTGTCAACAATGGATAAATAGACTCTATGATAACCCCACATAATGTTTATAACCTTAAACGGATGGTTCATGGATCATACGACGCGGAAATTGCCCAAAAGTGAAGTATTGTAAACTATAGGGGCCAAAAGTGTCAACATGTTTAATTTATACCTCTGAGTGAACTTTTGGCAGACCCGAAGCTTTGTATAGCTAAAATATACTCACTAGAAAATGTGGTTAAAATTTCATGAAGTTTCGTCAACGTATGAGAAAGTTATGGCCAAAACCGTATTTAAGGGACTACAAGCGTCAACGTCGAATTCAGGGCTTTTCGGTTGAGCGCAAAGTTATCCGAGGGCATTACCATGTTGGTAAAAGTCCTAAGGTTTATAAAAACCAAGTTTGGGGGTTTACGGGTCGAGAAAAGTAGCCGAAACATCGCGTACAAGTTCAGGGGTCAAAGCTGTCAATGTTTGAAAGATGTTTGGCTGAACAGCAGGTCAGGCGACCCGCCTGGACAGACCCAGGCGGGCCGCGTGGGACTATCAGGTGCAGAAAATCGAATTTGGTTTGATTTGGGTCCGAATTTGAGTGACAAACAGCTGTAACTTGCCTCCACAATCACCAATAACATTTCATGCAAGCCTACAACTACAGTAAGCTCGAAAATACTGATTTAAAACAAGAATTGATCTCATTTTGATCATTTGCAAGTGAAGAACAAGGAGCATTCTCTCAAGAGCTCTCAAGAACACTTCAAGCAAGCTTTCTGGAGGGATTCTGATCAACAAGGCCGACTCCTAGTGACCATTTAACATCTATAGGACTCTTGTAAGCCTTCAATTCGTTCTTTGATCCATTCTTGTTGTGATAATTGCTAAAAGTCAAACTGGGTGTTCATAACCTTTGACTTTCTGATTAAACGAATTTCTTTCAGAAATTTCTCGAATTGAAACTTGTTATAGATTGGTATTTATGTGGGAAACAAACCCTCTAAAGGGTACTCTCTGATTCCCACTACATGCATGCTAAATGTCGAGTCAAACCTGTTTCTAAAAAGTCAACAGAATTGATTTTCGCAAAAATAAGCTTGAATGTTAATATATTAGACATGCAATCTGATTGATCATCATAAATAACTTGTAATACATATAAGAATGTGTTTTAATCATCATCAACTCGACAATCTATAGTATAGCCACGAATCGGAACCGAAAGTCTTGTAAAACGATTATTTCGTAGACTATCGATTCGGATTCGTACATGCATGTTCAAGATCTGTATTGGAAAGTATTTTTGACTACTTTTATTTTAGTTAAACTTTCTGGAATTTTCGTTGATTGAGTCTATGCTTAGCCTATTCGAATGCTTGTTTCCGGTTTATGCATAAAGTTGACTATTTTGCCTTTTTGATTTAAAACGGGATTTTTGGAAAAGTAAAAGAGTAGAGATCTGTATTTTTATTATATAAACTTGCACCGAAAGTTTCGGATCAGTTGGTGGTCCAGATTGTGAGTTATGGCCATTAGCGTAAACTATGTTATAAATTTACATAAACGGTCCTTTTTGCGTAGAACCCGTTTCTGGCCACGTTTTGGTACAAAACTTTTTACCAACTGATTATATATAATATTCTGGGAATTTTGATGATTTTTAATTAATTTTTGGCTGAACGGATCCTCGATCACCTAGCCATTTCGGCTTATGTCGGTTTTGACCGTTTTCGCCATAAAATGAGTTTTACACATCCTTTTGACCCGAAACCTTTTTCTACTGATTTTATATGATGAATAAATTATTTTAAGTATTCTGGAAATATAAAAATCTCAGATTTGCTGTGAAAACCCGAAAACGCCCTTAAATCGTATTTTTAGCGTTTTAAGCGCTTAGTAAGCGTTGTACTTGTTTTAAACCTATAAAACTTATGCCTACTGATGTAAACCACATATTTTCATATAATAACAGTAAGTATGATATTTTGAACTCAGGTTTCCAGTTTTGGCATTTTTAGCCCTTGTGAAATTACTAAATTACCCCTACGGTGCATAGTTTGGTTTTAAATGATATATTTGGTATATGGGTCATACCCTACTGATATAATATGTTATATTAAGTATATTTACTGTATGAACCAGACCCGCAACTCAGATTTCTAATTTTACCCTTTTATTATCTTTTAAATGACCAAAATGCCCTTCTAAGGCATAAATTGAGTTTAAAATTATCCCGGGCAATATAGGACATAACTTACTGATATAATATCATATTCTAAGCATATTACTTCAGGAAACTTGCATTTGAATCTTTGGTCTACCCGTAACGCCGTTTTCGCGTTCGGTTCGGTTTACGTAACTAGTTTGCGTAAATTGACCGAAACGGGTCAAACAATATCATTTTTTATTTCAAAATCCAGAATATATTTAGTATACCCATATTATACAAGTATTCAAACTTGTCGGGTCTAAATCACATTCTATCCGGTCTTTCGCTTAATCGTGCGTAAACCGTATCATTCCTAAAACTAACCGGTCAAAGCTTAAGCTTAAATAAAAGGCCGTTAGGAATCTAATAGGTTAATTATAAACCTTTGTTCCAGATTAGGAAGCCCGGTAAAAGCTATCACCACTTATCGTTTGTGACTTATACTTGCTCAGGTAAATACATTTTGACTTATTTTCCCTATACGGGCTTGGGGTACGGTATTTAAAATACCGCTTGATCGGACGCACAAGTCCTGCTCCCTATGGGTGTTCAGTCTTGAATAGCTTGTGTGATTTCGTTTAAACAGTCTTGTCTTACTTAAAGGCTTTGGGGGGTTATTGACCATGTCCCGGATATCCTTGGCATTATCTTACGAGATGGCCACGACCAGAGCACGGGGTGTAGGCGTACACCCGTCGTGTATAACTCTTTGATGTGGTGTGTCAATTAAATCTCTAGCCCGGACAGTAGATCCCGGGCCACCAGAGATATAAGTGCATGTAAATCGTTCACAAGTTTATATTATATAATTATCCCAAGTTAATAAAATATTTATGCCTTGTGCATTTAAATAAATTTTAAATCATTTTCAAAATGAGTCGGTTGATTTGTATTTACCAGTGTAAACTGACGTATTTTTCCCAAAAGATTAAGTGCAGGTACTATACGGAAATAGGCTGGCTGTTTCCTAGAGAGCGTCCACAATAGTCTCGCAAACTCGGACGACATTTATCTGTTGAACTATTTATTCCTATTTTTATTTGATCCGCCTGTGGATCCATTTCAACTACTGTGATATTATTATTACACTTTATTTAAAAGTTGAAATGTTTCTATTCTGCTTCCGCTGTGCATTATTATATTGTGTTGATTGTCTATGACGATGCCAACTACGTCACTGTACCCCACACCGGGCCCACCGGTGACACGTGGAAATTGGGGGTGTGACAGTTTCACTAACTATTACAAATTCAGCGTAAAATAATAACTAATCTATTCGACAAGCATCGGACACAAAATCTGCATCAACAAATTCCCCCTTGTCCGTTGCTGTCGAATGCTGAACATGCAACTGCAATCGATCTTCAGTCAAGTATTCATCTTCTCTGTGTAAACAAATTCCCCCTTGACCGATGATCCAGGTAAGTAGTATTTTGATGCTCATTGTATAATATTTCCCCCTCAAAGTACGCGTATCCGTGTTGAGTGTTGTGCAATTTCCTCAAAAGGCTCAATTGACCGATCTTCCGCTGATCTTCCAATACTCCAACCGGCATTTGATAAGGGTTCCATTCTTTAACAACTGCATCAAGTCTTGATCTTCAAGCATACTACATTGATAGAGATTTCTGGTAAACTATCTTCTGTAAACCGTCTTTGTGGAATCGACCAAGTAATGCACTTTTCTGTGCAAAACATTTCACGCAGAACCGTATGTATCACCAGAAAATCACAAACTCTACCACCCGTGATTGCGTTTAGAAATTTACCGAAGAAATTCAACATATGAAAATTTTTATCCCCCCATTTCTTTGGTAAAATCTCTAAACCTTAACAGATTCTCTCCACTTCAAAGAAACTGTCGTCAAATGTTCACCAATTCCCTTCATTGAGCGGAACTGTCATCAATCTTCATTGAATGACGAGCGGAAGCGAACATACCGTGTTGTTTTTGGCCCATAATAGTCGCGTCACCATTTTTGCCATTTGCATCGGTAACCGTGACTACCCCACATTTTTTAAAAAAAAAAATCAAGTTTTCATCATCTCTTGTTTTCATCATTCCGAATCATCCCGCGCGCTCCCAAAACCCATACGAATTTTGACCTTGATATTAGGAGCGCGATTCAGATCAACTCCGCAAATACCCGACCCCTATCCACGACTGCCTTCATAGGAGTGGGTCCAAGAAAAATAAATCTATTTTTGTTATGCTGTGAACCCATGCGTGGCCCTTTAAAAATCATCCAAATTCCAATTCTTTTATCTAGAGGTCCCCTAAATTAAACATCCATCCAAAAATCTGGGTATAATTAAGCAATGCTTAGCCCAAATGAAATTTGTAATCGTGCATTCATGGCCCACTTCACAATATTGCACAATATTGATGTAAGCCCAAACCACACCACAAAAAGACTAATGGAGATGTATGTTATTGATGCAAGCCCACAAAAAAAGAACAACGTGTGACCATGAATAATTTTAGTGGAGCCCATCAATGAATCCAACAAAATAGAAGACCTAGATGCCAAAAAGGAATTCTGTCGAAGTATGTACAGCCGCCAACATTCTAGTCTTGGTCTTCTTCTTCTTCGATACATAAACAGCCGACACCAACTTTCATGTCTCTTTTCTCTTTCTGCGATGAACAGGTATCTTTCGAAATTAATTAGCCTTCGAAACCAGGTATCTTACGAAACCAGGTATCTATCGATCCAGTGATCTTTCGAAGTTGTTGATTAACTTTCGAAATCTACCTATATATCTTGATCCTTCGATATACAACAAAACTGATCTTTCGAAGAATATCAAGGTGACCCTTCAAGAAGAAACAAGAATGACCCTTCGAAATACATGTATCCTTCGAATTACATGTATCCTTCGAATTTGCTGATCTTTCAAATTGTGAGTGACCTTCGATATCATGGAGAATGACCTTTCGAAGTTGTTGTGGAAATACAGAGTTGACCTTTCGAAATGTGTATCTTTCGAAATATAGAGTTGACCTTTCGAAGCTGTAGTCTGATCTTTCAAGGGATTTGGATCTGACCCTTCGAAACGCAGTTGTGAAGAGGTTGATCTTTCGAAAATGATTGGCGTCTTTCTATCAGCTTGTTCATCTTTCGAAATTTGAAGATGTGTCACGAACATCAAGAACACATCAAGAACACAGCGACTGTTAGATCTGCAGATTCGATGAACACACTTGTACACTATTTTTGATGAAGAAAACTTGAATTTTTAGAAGAAAAACATAAAACCCAACACCGGTTTTAGCACAGATCTGAATATTCGGGTCCAGATCTGAGTTTTTCTCATTTTCACCATTTTTACATCTTGAACAAAAACGCACAAAAATCACAGATCTAGAGCACATGTGACTTAGTAAACGGTTAGTTTTACTAAATCGGGCACCATGGCTCTGATACCAATTGTAGGTCCATGTTTCGGGATCGAACCCGTGATTTTCATGATTATGTTCAAAGATGGAAGAGATAAGAGATGATAAACAAACAAACTTTGTATTAATCCGGTAGTAAAACATTACAAGTCGGCCCGATTACATGATAACCGAACTAATACCAAAGGAGTATACATCCGGGGAGAGACCAAGTGGTGATCTCTCCCGGTGAGGTCTCAAACCTCCTCTCAAACTCTTACACTCTCTTGTGCTCTCACTCTTGTGTTGCAAATGACAAGGTGTTGGTATTTATACCAAACACAGGTTGCACGGTCGAAGGATTAAACTGACTGGTCGATAGATCATCTGTCGACCATCCAGCTTTCGAAAGATACACACATACCTCGAAGGATGCCATATCCTTCGAGGTCCATCTTCAACCTTCGATGGATATCTTTCGAGCTCATCGAAGAATACACAATCCTTCGATGCCTTATCCTTCGACACCAACATTAAACAACCATAATTTGTCTTGCAACCACACACGGTCAAACGAATAACCCTCTCGTTTGACCACTTCAAACGAGCGGGTCTATACACGTTCGATAGACCGTTTCACTAACTATTACAAATTCAGCGTAAAATAATAACTAATCTATTCGACAAGCATCGGACACAAAATCTGCATCAACAGTATTGGTGATGTGTGAGTGATGTGGCATGCTTTCTTGACTTGCCCTTATATGATATTTATGTGTTAATATTTGTTCAAGTACGGTATGTGTGTATTGGGTGTAAGGTTGAGTCTTTTGACTTTGAATAAACATACGGAGAGGTGGTTCGGATTCAATACTAGGGTGATAATACCACATCGCTACTAGTTGTGGAGTGAATAGGTTGGGCGGATTTTGACTTTGGGTGTTTTTCGTGGTGTCCAGTTACGGTGGATTTTTATGGTAAGGGTTGTTCAAGTCAACTCGAAACCAATAACTCAAGATTTTTAATGAAATGTTTTATGAATTATGTCGGAATTAGATCGAGAGTTTACAAGAGACGTGGAAAAAAAGTTTGCAGCTAAATTTGTATATATAGTCTAAAACGGTGAAAAATATTTTATTCATCTAAAATAGAAATATTAATGTTGGAGCGGGGCGCATATTACATCAACCTTCCTCTTCACGCAGGTTAGACCACACCCCCTCTCACAACCGGATAACGCCTCGTGGGGTGGTGTTTGACGCACTTTCCCCGATGACGTTGAAAGGGCGTTACTCGGTTACAGTAAGTCTTAGATACAAAAAATTGCTGATATAGTAAAAGTTAAAAGTTGATTGATGAGTTCCCTAACCGGAGTTCGAAGATGAGAAGTATCATATGGAACAAATTCCTATAACTCTTGGTGAGTATGCTGCAACTAAACACAAAGATAAGAAACCTTCCCAAAATGGGTTTCCACAGCCGATTCAACCATTACGTGTTTGTACGTGTCATGCTTACCACTAGAGAAAAAAATATTAACTGTTAATTTGGAGTAAAACACAATATAAATGTATTTTTGTTTCTTTACAACTATTTTTCTTTCTATGTTCTCCCTTTTACGTTCTTTATCTTTTAATTACTTTCTAATTGTTTTTACAAAATCAGTGTATAATTAAATTTATCTTTTATCTTTAACAACAGAAATCTAAAAGTTTAATTCGATATCTTCAGGCAAAGTATTGTAAAATCTGGTTCACAAACCTTTTACGTCCTTTATTTCTTTTCACTCTGAACTTCCTTTGTCCTAATTAGTTGGCTCGTTACTTTCATTCAACTTAAAATAACGAGAACGTGATTTGGTGTAGGTGTATATTCTTCAATGAGAATTGAAAACAAGTAAATAACAATAAGGTTACAAATGAAACATTTAAAAGGAGAGGAGAAAAGAATTAATTAATTACCTCTTTTACCTTGTCCTTCTTATTCATGGTTAGTTGTGAATATTAAACCTGACGTACTCGTTTGTTATGCTCAACTTAAACTTCGAGGATGGGATTTCCTTGCTTATAAAAGTTGGAATTTATAACGTGTAGTTTCCTTTTCAATTCCTTGTATAATTAAGAGTACATAATATACATACATTGTACATTACATAAGTATTACTTCTGCTCTTTCTCAAATTAAGCAGTGGGGTAGGAAGCCTGCATGGCAATGCCGCAAAGACCTTCTTTAGCCTCAACATCTCTTTGCATCATGATGTACCCCTCTTGACCCCAACTTGTTCCCCATGAGTTCTTCACCAACCAATACTTAGTCCCGTCATCGCTAGTCCCATAACCAACCGCAGTAACACCATGGTCCAGTTCCGTGCCACAGTCTCCTGTAAACACACCACTGGAGTAGAACCGGAAGTCCGACCCACTAGCATCAATAGCAACTGAGACGGGCTGACTGGCCACAGCTTTTAACAGCGCACTTTCGCTGTTGGCAGGAACATCTTCGTGACCAGTAATTGATGCGGCATGGTTAGATGCCTCGTTGCTGTTGCAGGTGCCATCAACACCTTTGTACGGGTAGTTGGTCTCCGTAGTGAGGCCTTTATTGTTTACGATAAAATCAAAGGCATTGTCCATAAGACCACCCTCACATCCCTGGTCTACACCGCTAGTGTCACAGTCCACGAGCTCTTGTTCAGATAGAGACACCAGTTTACCTGTTTTCAGTTGGGTTATTCCTTCCATAGCTGCCACAGCCGAAAACGCCCAGCAACACCCTACGTATCATCATGAATATCGATGTCAGAAGCATGAGATGTGGTTCTGTTAATAACAACCTCATGATCCTAGTACTTGGACCATGTCATCAGGTTTGTAAAAATTCCCAAAATAATTTCAGCTTACCACATTGGCCTTGGTCTTTAACAGGCGTCACTGCACCTTTCTTTCTCCAATCCATCGATGATGGAACCGCTGTAACATTTTCATACCTGAAAGCAGAGGTTGAAGGGGAGCATTCATGTGCCTTGAATCTGTTCCTAGCTGTTCTGAACTCTTCATTGGTAAGGTCCGCAAACTCGTTGACTGCTAGTTTGTAACCTTTGTTCATCGCATTGTTGAATGACTGTATGTACTGGACGTTGTCATGGAAAATCTTTGAACGACGTTCCTTCTCAGCAGCATCCTTGTATGTGCGTCCATAGCGAGCCATCCATTGCTCGTGGCTTTCATAGCTGGAGTTTTCAGAGAGCAAGCGCGACGCAACATGTGAAAGCAAAGAAGCCGAGAAGAGGAGCAAAAGCAAACAAGCCAAGGAAGTGCGGTTTCTGGATGACATAGTGCAGCTAGTAGTTATAAGAGAGAGCTTAAAGAAACGAGTTGGATTGAACTCTAGTATACCCTGGGCTTGGCTTTATATAGAAATAGGGGTTGGCCCTTTTTGTAAACAAAACGGAAGTACGTGAAAGACAAGATGGCCTGATTTTGAAATATAAATTAATGTGAGCTAGTAACGTACTCTATGTGTTGTTTAGAATGATGATTAGTTTCTAATCAATCTAAGCAACTTTGGTTTTTCTAATTTGGACCGTATTGCTCTATTTTAAATATGTTGTGTTGTGCACTCTTTTGTTTTATTCACATGTACATAGAATCTATGTTAACTTAAAAAATATACTCTTGACATTGTTTTTTGCATGTATAAGCTGTTTCCTCTAAATCAAAATTAAGTATGGTTTATACGCATTTGTCCGTTGTAATTCTTGGACTTCATATATTTTAAGTTAGCTTCGCATGTCTTCTAAGATGATAAATGCTTAAATGTTGAGAAAAAAAACTCTTAAAGAAAAACATAAGTACATATTGATCTTTAGAAACCGGAAAAACTACACTCGATTTCGATCCACTTGTAGGAGAAGATATTGATATGTTCGTTTTCGCTACTTAGCCAACGAAACACGTAGCAACGTACTTCCCACGTAGTATACAACTACAATTCGATTAGGTTTGGATTCTTAAAGTTGAAAAAGTGGATATTAAATAATTAACTCGTATGTACAACTGGGGTGTTGTTTTTGACCTTTGAGAAGTGTAATCGAGTCTATGACCAAGGTTCAACTTACTAAATTCAGCCAAGAGGCGCACTCTTTGTGGGCACTCGTTGATTCCTTGATCGATAAGGTCCAGAAAATTTAAAGGAGTTTTGTAGGGCGTATAGTCGAAACACCCTCCTTGACTATAAAGTGTCGTCCATGTCCATGTCCATGTTTACAGGTAGAGAAAAACGTGTTAGATGTTAATTTATTCGTAAAGGCTATTTACCTTGTATAATGATCCATTCTAGAGCTAGTTGTTCGGCACCGGTTTTAACACCCCTAACGTTAAACTAGAAAACTCATCAGACTAAGTGTAATGGTTTGTTTTTTTAACTCTCGGGTCATAAAACGGCTGGCAAATCACTTAATCACTTTGTTTTAAAATATTTAACTGCACCCGTATTGATTTCACCGGTTTTAATCACACCTAGTCATTCTTTAATCATTACTTTTTTTTATTGAAATCTTATATAAATCTTATTATTATTTTAAATTAACTTAGACAAATAAAATGAAAAAAAATCCATTAACGGTATTAAAAAAAATGTACAACTGAATTTAAAATCTTAGAAAATGCACAATAAAAATTAAATTACAAACAAAAAGAAAAAAAAAAGATAAAATAAAATAATTGAACATATGAAAGGGCTTTAAAAAAACCACTACTCGTCTTCGTCGTTGACCTCCTCCATTTCGCGTAGGATGCGCCGGCAAATCTTATTTTTTTTTCAGTTATATGTTTTTCCAAATTCGATATACGATCCGTGTTAAACCCCTGAACCGTGAGTCTACAGGCATTGGTTTTCGTTCCCTAAGGTCTAATAATCTTTTATTTTCCAACCGAGACTCTCGATTTGCCCTTTGATTTCGTAATTGGTTGAAGATGAACCGCCACCTTTTTATGATCTTGACGTGTTTATATTTGTATTGGTGATGTGTGAGTGATGTGGCATGCTTTCTTGACTTGCCCTTATATGATATTTATGTGTTAATATTTGTTCAAGTACGGTATGTGTGTATTGGGTGTAAGGTTGAGTCTTTTGACTTTGAATAAACATACGGAGATGTGGTTCGGATTCAATACTAGGGTGATAATACCACATCGCTACTAGTTGTGGAGTGAATAGGTTGGGCGGATTTTGACTTTGGGTGTTTTTCGTGGTGTCCAGTTACGGTGGATTTTTATGGTAAGGGTTGTTCAAGTCAACTCGAAACCAATAACTCAAGATTTTTAATGAAATGTTTTATGAATTATGTCGAATTAGATCGAGAGTTTACAAGAGACGTGGAAAAAAAGTTTGCAGCTAAATATGTATATACAGTCTAAAACGGTGAAAAATATTTTATTCATCTAAAATAGAAATATTAATGTTGGAGCGGGGCGCATATTACATCAACCTTCCTCTTCACGCAGGTTAGACCACACCCCCTCTCACAACCGGATAACGCCTCGTGGGGTGGTGTTTGACGCACTTTCCCCGATGACGTTGAAAGGGCGTTACTCGGTTACAGTAAGTCTTAGATACAAAAAATTGCTGATAGTAAAAGTTAAAAGTTGATTGATGAGTTCCCTAACCGGAGTTCGAAGATGAGAAGTATCATATGGAACAAATTCCTATAACTCTTGGTGAGTATGCTGCAACTAAACACAAAGATAAGAAACCTTCCCAAAATGGGTTTCCACAGCCGATTCAACCATTACGTGTTTGTACGTGTCATGCTTACCACTAGAGAAAAAAATATTAGCTGTTAATTTGGAGTAAAACACAATATAAATGTATTTTTGTTTCTTTACAACTATTTTTCTTTCTATGTTCTCCCTTTTACGTTCTTTATCTTTTAATTACTTTCTAATTGTTTTTACAAAATCAGTGTATAATTAAATTTATCTTTTATCTTTAACAACAGAAATCTAAAAGTTTAATTCGATATCTTCAGGCAAAGTATTGTAAAATCTGGTTCACAAACCTTTTACGTCCTTTATTTCTTTTCACTCTGAACTTCCTTTGTCCTAATTAGTTGGCTCGTTACTTTCATTCAACTTAAAATAACGAGAACGTGATTTGGTGTAGGTGTATATTCTTCAATGAGAATTGAAAACAAGTAAATAACAATAAGGTTACAAATGAAACATTTAAAAGGAGAGGAGAAAAGAATTTATTAATTACCTCTTTTACCTTGTCCTTCTTATTCATGGTTAGTTGTGAATATTAAACCTGACGTACTCGTTTGTTATGCTTAACTTAAACTTCGAGGATGGGATTTCCTTGCTTATAAAAGTTGGAATTTATAACGTGTAGTTTCCTTTTCAATTCCTTGTATAATTAAGAGTACATAATATACATACATTGTACATTACATAAGTATTACTTCTGCTCTTTCTCAAATTAAGCAGTTGGGTAGGAAGCCTGCATGGCAATGCCGCAAAGGCCTTCTTTAGCCTCAACATCTCTTTGCATCATGATGTACCCCTCTTGTTGGTGCACTTGTGTCTGTACTTTGTCTGTATTCGGTCTGTAAACGATGTCCTTGTCAGTCCTGTAAGTTGACAAAGTCAACCGTCCTCCTGGTTTGACTTAGTCAACAGTTGAAAGATGTACTGTGTCGAAGGATAAGAGGTCGAAGGATAATGTGGATCCTTCGACCTCATCGAAAGATATGGTTCGAATCATAGACCTCGAAAGGTAATCTTTCGAGGTCCTTGATGATCTTTCGAATACTTGGTCTTCGATAGATGATCCTTCGGACCATCTATCAGATCCTTCGATCAGGCATGCTGGGCTGGGTATATATATACCCATGCAGTGTTGAGTTTTAGACAGAGACACTTAGACAGATTCACACACATCCGAAAGAGAGAGCTTTGAGAGCATTCTGTCCGGAACTCACACACACACTTTGAGAGTTTACAAGTTAGGTTTGTAAACATTGTGCTTGTAACCGAAACCTTCATTTGCATTAATACAAGTTGTGTTAATCGGTGAACCCTTGTGTGTTGTGTTTGTACTTGCTTAATCCCGGTTTGCTCGCTAGCTTGGATTCCGCACTCGCTAGTGGGTTAGTATAACAAGGTTTGAGGTTCGTCATCCTCTGACAAAAAGGGACCTACAAGTGGTATCAGAGCTTGGCTCTTTACCTTGTTTAAAACCGGGTTTTTCAAGTTCTTGGTGTGTGTTTGAACACTTGGTTTAACACCCGTTTTTGTTGGTTTTTCTACACTTTTAAACTGGAAAACGTGTTTTAAACTTACCGGGAGTGTTCGTAAGTGGGTTGGGTAACTTAAAAACTTGTTTTTGAGTGTGTTGGTCATTTCCGGCCATATTCCGGTCAAAATCTCCGGTGACTGGTTTGGAGATAAGGTTACCTTTTTGGGCAACTTTTCAAAGTTGGTGGGAAAGGTACAGTCTGCACATCCTTTCTGCCGAAAGTTGACTTACCTAACCATCACCTTTTCACCTACCCGTCACATCAACGACAGTTGTGTCAGAATCTCTCGAAAGATATCCTTCGACATCGAAAGACCATCTTTCGATCAAGGAAGGCTCGAAAGATCATCATCCTTCGACCCATCCTTCGAAGTCTGAAACATATCTTTCGATAAAGGAATCTTTTCGAAGGATAAGTGTCCGAAAGATAAGGATATTTAACTCGAAAGATAAGGATCTTTCAAAGGAGAATCCTTCGAGTTCTTGAATCTTTCGACATCATTGTTCGAGATTCAACAGTAATCTTTCGAGTACTGTTGATCCTTCGAACAAGTGATTGATCTTTCGATTGAGGACAGTTTATTGTTAACAAGTTTCTGTGATTTCAGATCTTTCGGAACAGGATCTTTCGGCCGTGATATCTTTCGGTTTACTCACTTAGCTTTTATTTTGCTTATCTATCATGAATCCGAGTTGGTGGAATCCTGCTCCAGATAATGGTGAATATACAAGATCAAATGTCACTCCCTCATGGTGGGGTACATCGGCTCCAGACGATGGAAAATACACGAATACAAGGTCATCTCCTTTATGGGCCGAGTCGCCGGTATCGAAATCTTCTCAGGGAAATCAATGGGCTTTGGTATCGAATCAAACTCCGAGCATTCAAAGTATTCTACTAAGCGAAAGTGAAACAGGAAGTTTGAATCGACCTCCAAAGTTGATGCATTTGAATGAATATCCAGGATGGGTTGAAAGATTTAAAACATATGTTCTTGGTCAAAATACGGAACTGTGGATACGTTTCACCACAGATTTCGATCAAGCCATAGAAGTTGCTGCTTCAGATTCTGCTACGTTTGCTGATCTTCCAGAAGATAAAAAGAAAACGTATGATCTGGAAAAGAAGGCATACGCCATTCTCACTCAGGCGTTGAGCAAGGATATCTACCATCAGTTCGTCAGCTTCAAGACAACAAAGAAGTTGTGGGACGGATTGAAAAACAGAGGAGTGGGAAATGCAGCAACACGTCAAATGCGTCATGATCTTCTCAAGAAAGAATTTGAAGGTTTCACTTGTATGGACAAGGAGTCCTTGGGAGATATGACAAGCCGATTTTATCATCTGCTAACGGAATTGGATAATTATAGTGTAGTGACAACTCAAGCTGAAGTTGTGAAGAAGTTTGTTGATGCTTTGCCTCCTCAATGGAGTAGTTTCTTAGAAATCCTGAAGTACAACGGAGTGTTGAGAACCACTAATATCAACGAATTCGTTCAACTTTTGGAAAACAAGGATCAGGAGGAAACATTGAAGGCGAAGAGAGTTCCATTGCCACAGAATCCAGAAATGTACTGTGGAACTTCCAATTCTTCGTCTGCAAGAACCGGTTCACATGCTCCACTTCAAACAGCGTTTGTCACAAGCACAGATTGTTTTGGCAATCCAATCCAAGTTCCTGTTAAGCCACCTCCCACCACAGACATGTATGGAAATCCAATCCAACCACCTCCACCTCCTCCTGCTCAACAACAACATGCATGTTATGGAGGAACATCATCTGCTGCTCAACAATCAAAGTCAAGTACCGTACAGCTCAACACGTCAAGCTTCTCTAAAATCAGTGTAGAAGTAGCTAAGGAACACATGGAGCTGCTTAACACTGTAGTGAGCGCATACTGTGGGTTGATAGAAGGTCAGATTGGCAACATTAATCTGACACAAGAAGATTACAGGCAGATTGATAAAGAGGAGATGGACTTGATGGACATCAAGTGGGCCTTTGCGAGTGCTGTGAGAAGAGCAAAGGATTGGATGGAAAGTACTGGCAGAACCAGCTTGGAAAGTAAGCGAGACACCAAGTATGGGTTCGATAAGCAGGCCGTTAAGTGCTTCAACTGTGGTGAAAGGGGTCACTTTAAGAGGGAATGCACAAAGCCCGCCCAGCACGGGAATCAAAACCCCTTCAGAAACCAAGGCAACCGGCAGAACAGAAACAATGATCGTACCATGGTACCCGTCAACAACCAAACCAACCGGGCACTTGCGGTTCAGGTAGATGAAGGTTGTGACTGGTCAATCCAGTTGGGTGGTGATGCTCCTGATGGAACAGCATGCTTTGCTCAGATTGTGAAGGAGCTAGTTCACACCAGTGGTGGAGAATCTTCTGCCAGTGGTGGTGAATCGTCTGAAGATGAAGACTCTTCTGGGTACAGTAGAAGTGTTGATGAAGAATCATCCAATTCTGGTGATGATCATGTGGGTGAGACATCGAATGCAGCAATCGATGCAGATATTGATGAACTCTTGGAGGAAGCTGCAGCAGAAACTCAAAGAAGATCTATTCTGGTGGATCAAGCTGCTTATACTTCGTCTTCTCTCCATTCAGCCTTTATGGCTAATGTCGACGGTTCATCAAGTCAGGTATGTGTCGATGAACCCACTGCTGTTAATTGTGATGAATGTGCTAGGTTGCATGCTAGATGTGCTGAAATGGAGAAAAGTATGTCTGAGTTGCAAGGCAAACATGATGCTTTACAAGCTAGTTTGTTTGACTTGCAAGACAAACATACTACTGTGAATGAGAATTTGAGTGACTTGCAAAGTAAGCATGACGCTTTGCAAGAAAAATATGATGTGACCTTTCTCCACAATCAGAAATTGACTGTGGACCTCTCTAAATGCACAGAAGCCAACATGTTTTATGAAAACCATGAAAAAGAATTTAAGTCAGTAATTGAAACATTAAAGAAGGATAAAACTGAACTGACTAAAATGGTTTCAAGAAAACAAACTGATATTAATTTGTATATATCTCGCCTTGAGATTATGCAAAAAGAGATGGCTTGTGTGAAAACCGAAAGTGATGCGATCCAACTCAAGCTAGACAGTTATTTGAGTTCTAGCTATGTGTTAGATCACATCATTGATGTTCAGAAGGAAAAGAGAGATGTCACATGCATAGGGTACAAGAAGTGTCCACCACCAGTGAGACATAATTATGATGCCATGCCTGATGAAGAGGACAGGGTTTTCTTGGAACCTTCTGTGCCTCTAGATGTTAAGGAGTTTGCTGCAGGACTCGGATACCAAAAGGAAGTATCCTCAGATTCAGATGTGTCAGCAGATACATTTGTGAGTGCTGAACAGAATCAAGATCCTCCAGTTGTGATTGAGGATGCTGATTCGTCTGATGATGAATCTGATGATACTATCTCAGCAAAGTCTGATGCGGTAGCCAAAAATGAGGACATACCTCTTGAGAATCACATTTTATGTGATCCCCCTGTGCAACCCGCTAAGACTGTTGCAACTGAGTCTTCTTCTGCAGAAGAGCCGGAGAGTGTGAATTTGCTGTACACTCTAGTTGGTGATGATAAAATTTACTCAGACAAAGATTTTCCCATTAAGAATGTTAATCAATCCTTAATCTGTAAAGTCTTTGAGAATTCGACGAGTAAGTTCTTGGGAAAGGCAGGACCTAAAGTTACAGTTACACAGTGTCCTCCTATTCCAAAAGCTGAAATCCGAAAGCAATTTGGCAACAAGAAATTGCCAACAGTGCCAACACAGCAAAATCACACCAAACCCAAAGGTAAAGCACCGGCTCAAGCTGACAAGAAGCCGAACCAAAAGAAGAAGAAAAAGGTTAACTTTGTGAAATCGACGGGAACGGACAAAATTGAAAAGTTTGAAAATCAATCTAACTTAGATTTTGTCAAGAAAGCTATTGTCGAGAAAAGAAATGAACCAAGTAGTTCAAAACCTAGTACCTCGGGTTCACAAAGTTCAACATCATCGGCTAGACGATCACATGATTCTTCGGGGTTTGTAGAACGAAGATCATGTTTTGAATGTGGAACCATTGGACATATTATTCGTAATTGTCCATATCTTCATAAACAAAAAGGAAAGGTTGATGATCCCCGTGGCAAAACTGACCATAAGCCAACTGTTTCCACAAAACAAGATCCCCGACTTGTAAAAGAAAGGGAAAAGAAACAGAAAAGGCAACAGGTCAAGAAAATTGAAAAAGCAATTAAAACTGATGTGGTTCAAAAACAATCTGTTGCTGTAAAACCAGAAACTTCTACAATTTCAAACAATCAAGAAGTTAAAATTTTAAAGAAAGATACTGGTAAAACAAAACAGACCTGGAAACCTAAATCGGTTACTGAATCAGGGGGACCATCACAATTCACCAACCATCAAAGACAAGAAGTTATTGTCATTGATGAAAATGGAAGACCCAAGACCACAATGGCTTGGGTCCCCATCTCCAACTAATTCATTTGAGTTCATGTGCAGGGTGCTTCAGGAGGAACTATCAGTAGTCATTGGATTGTTGATAGTGGGGCATCCAGGCACATGACAGGCGACATGAAGCTTCTCTACGACGTTAAATCTATTAGAGGAGGTTATGTTGCTTTTGCTGGAGATAAAGGTGGATATATAACGGGTGAAGGAATGATATCTAACGGGATTGTCAGCTTTGACAAGATCAATTTTGTGCAACAACTTGATCACAATCTTCTTAGTGTTTCTCAAATCTGTGACAAGAAATTTTCAGTACACTTTGATGCTAATGGATGTTATGTGCTGAAACCCGGCTTCAAAATTCCAAAAGAATGGATTCTCTTGTCGGCTCCAAGGATAAATGATTTGTACGTCCTTGACATGAGCCAAGCTATTACAACGTCTGCACAAGCAACTTGTTTCGTTTCCAAAGCCACAGAAAAAGACACTATCTCTTGGCACAGACGAATGGGTCACATTCACTTACGCAAAATGAATCATTTGGTTTCAAATGAATTGGTGAATGGTGTTCCCCTCAAAAATTTCCATCTTCAAGACGTCTGTGTTTCGTGCCAGAAAGGAAAGCAAACAAAGAAGAAGCACCCTACAAAGAAGATCAACACAGTGGCAGTTCCTCTTGAACGTTTGCACATGGATTTGTTCGGTCCTGTCAAGCACAAGAGTATTCGGGGTGATCAATACTGCCTCGTGGTTACTGATGATTATTCAAGATTTTCTTGGGTTGCGTTCATGGCACACAAGAGTGAAACCTTTGGTATTATCAAAAACTTGATCATTCAGATTGAGAATTTGTATAAGTTGAAGGTTAGGCGGATACGTAGCGACAATGGTACTGAATTTAAAAATCATTCCATGGCGGAGTTCTGCACTTCAAAGGGTATTCTTCATGAGTTTAGTGCAGCTTATACTCCTCAACAGAATGGTGTCGCTGAACGTAAGAACCGCACATTGATCGAGACTGCTAGGACAATGTTGGTAGAGTCGCAGCTACCCATTCCATTCTGGACTGAAGCTGTGGCCTCTGCATGTTATACCTTGAACCGAGTCCTTACAGTCAAAAGGCACAACAAGACCTGCTTTGAGCTTCTTCAAAAACGGAAACCAGATTTGTCTTATCTCGAACCGTTTGGAGCTCCTTGCACAATCATCGATCCTAATGGAAAGTTTGGGGCAAGAGCAATTGATGGATACTTTCTTGGGTATGCCACCCCTAACTTACGAGTCTGGAATCTAGAGACTAAAAGGGTCGAGGAGTGGTCTGAGGTCAGAGTACAAAGGCACACTTTGCCAGTCAAAAATCCGGGTCAACCTTGGATGTTTGAGTACGATGACTTCTTCAATTCGATCAATGTTGAAGCCGTTGAAGAAAATGCTGCGGCTAGGATGTTTTTCGAGAGTGACAATGCAACAGTTTCACCGGTGGTTCGTCCGATTCTTGTTAATCAAGAACCATCTTCTTCGGTGAACAATAATACTCTCAACAATGAGGATTTTCATGATGCAAACGAATTGAACGAATCTTCAGAGGATGATGAATTTCTAGATGCAGATCAGGAAGCTCCTACAACAGCAGTTCATGGTACTTCAGAGGGTACTCCTCCAGTAGATGCCCATAGAACAGCTGAGGCTACTGCATCATCCTCTTCGTCAATTCCGGGTCTTGATTTGGTTGTTGATCTTAATCTCAACAATCTGGGTATAAATGTTCCAGTTCCAGATAATCCAGAAACAAGGATTCATAATACCCATCCTCAACAAAACATCATTGGAAATGTGCAGAGTGGCGTTCAAACAAGAAACATGTTGCGAAACAACAACAATGCAGGCTTGTATGCAGCTATTCGAGAATCCGGGCAACAAAACGATTGGTCCTTCGCGTGTTATGTCTCACAAGAAGAACCAAGAACGTGGAAAGAAGCCTTAAAAGATAGCGCTTGGGTTGAAGCAATGCAGGAAGAACTGCAACAATTCCAGAAGCTGGGTGTCTGGAAACTCGTAGAGAAACCTGCTGGATACAAGAAGATTGGTACCCGTTGGGTTTTCAAATGCAAAAAGGATGACCGCGGAGTTGTTATCCGAAACAAAGCTCGTTTAGTCGTTCAGGGTTTTCGTCAGATTGAAGGGATCGACTACAACGAAGTCTATGCACCTGTTGCACGTCTCGAAGCAATTCGAATCTTTCTAGCCTATGCGTCTTTCAAAAGATTCAAGGTTTATCAGATGGACGTGAAAAGTGCATTCTTACATGGTGTGGTTGAAGAAGAGGTATATGTCGAACAGCCTCCAGGTTTTGAAGATCCTATCCATCCCGATCGGGTTTGGTTGCTCAACAAAGCTCTTTATGGTCTTCATCAAGCACCACGAGCTTGGTATGCAACCTTATCACACTATCTGCTGGAGAACGGTTTTCGTAGAGGTCTTATCGACTGTACTCTTTTCATCAAGGAACAAGATGGAGATCTTCTTCTGGTACAGGTATACGTTGATGACATTATTTTTGGTTCTACTAATGATGTCTTGTGTAGGGAATTCGAGCGCATTATGCAGGATAAATTCGAGATGAGTGCTATGGGGGAAATGACTTTCTTCTTGGGCCTACAAGTACAACAAACAGAGTCTGGGATATTCATCCATCAGACTAAATATGTTGGTGACATCTTGAGCCGGTTCCAGATGTCTGATGCAACGCCCATTGGTACCGCATTGCCAACCAATCACGGAATTACTCCAGATTTGAAGGGAGAAGCTGTTAGTCCCTCAAACTATCGCGCTATGATCGGATCTCTTATGTACCTCACAGCATCAAGGCCAGACATAATGTACCTAACATGCCTGCTTGCCAGATATCAAGTTAACCCGAAGGCCTCACATCTTGCTGCTGTTAAAAGGATTTTTCGTTATTTGAAGGCGTACCCTGACACCGGTCTGTGGTACCCTAGGGATAATAACTTTGAATTGGTAGCTTTCAGTGATTCTGATTTTGGCGGATGCAAAATCGACGGCAAATCCACAACGGCTGGATGTCAGTTCTTAGGAAATCGCCTAGTCACATGGCAGTGCAAGAAGCAGACGTGTGTAGCTACATCAACATGCGAAGCTGAATACATTGCTGCCTCAAGTTGTTGCTCCCAAGTTCTTTGGATCCAACAACAAATGCGGGACTACGGTTTTGAATTCCTAACTACTCCTATTTACGTTGATAATTCTGCTGCTTTAGATATCACTAGAAATCCTGTGCAGCATTCAAAGACCAAACACATCGAAATCAAATATCACTTCATACGTGATTGCTTTGAGAAAAGGCTAATCGATGTTGTTAAGGTCCACACCGATGACCAACGTGCCGACTTATTTACCAAAGCTTTTGACAAATCTAGATTTGACTTCTTATTATTGGTAAACGGCATTAAGGTCAAGCAAGAGTAAAACCAACATCGGAAAATCATTTTTGTAAATACCTTTGTGTTTTAAATTTGTCTTAGTTTATTGATTTTAGGGGGAGTAAATCCAAAAATCTGAAAATCCAAAAACATCGAAAAATTTCAAAAACACAAAAACAATAGAAAAACAAAAATGAGTTTCCTGGCGAGCAAAAGAGAAAATGATAGTACATCAGTGGTCTATCCTAACCTCTTTAAACCTTAAATGCAAAACGATAAGCAGCTCTATATAAGATGTATCGGTAGGCTCACAATCATTTTAAAGTGTGCAGGGTGATATAAATCTTAATCGACTGAAGACCAGGTGGGAACCATTCATTGGCACATGGTCTTAGTACCGAAATTTCGTTTGATAGATTGCCGAGGTTCTGAGATATTCGGTCTTTATGTTGCTTATCATCTGGGTATCATGGTTGTATCTTTTACCGAAAAATAACGGGGACGCAAGTCTAGATCTTCCATGATACTATACATACGTGTACATATTGCATACTGCATTCGACCTCAATAAGTGATAAACAATCACATGTCCAAATCAAATAAGTGATAAAATATCACATTTATCCGGGTGTCAAGTTCGTCTCTCTGCTGTACGGAAGTACTGACCTGTTCACGGACTTGCACCTGTGCCCTCATGCATATGAAAATCAAGTTCCTCATCAATAAGTGACTATATCACATAGGACTTGTTTTCAAATCAAAATAAGTGAGTATCTCACATTTTATACGTTCAAACAGATGATAATCGGTATACTCACCGGTAAGATGAACTCTCGTGCATACCTTGATACGGGAATGTGTCGTGATGTGGATGAACACCGGTCGGTAAGTATAAATCATACATTAACGTATCCTCTAAACATGATTACATCTGATAAGTTGAGCTTAAGTGGACAACAATACCGATAATTGTTATAGGATGCTTATCTTAATGTTAATTAACTGAACAACAAGAGTGTTTTGGCATGACCGTACACTGATATGATTCTCTTACCCTCGAAACTCGCAAAAAGAATGTCTGTAAATATTTATTTACTGCTTAACTTTTATTGTTTTTCTTTTAAACAGTTTCGTCGTTTGGTGCATATCAGCACGACATTAGCGGTGATGTCGTTTGATAACACTCAAAGGATTTTAAATTGTTGTCTTTTACTTTCAAAAATACCAAAAAGATTTTAGGCGTGTTTTAATATAAACTTTATAAAAGCAAAAAAGATTTTCTTTCTACTTTATTTTCGATCGTACGATGTTGGAACTCGAGTCTTCGTTACCTGAAACCTGACTGAAAACCGAACTGACTAAATCTTCATAAACGGTCGAAATTTTGCATGTTTTGAAAGTTAAAGGCTAAAATTGAAAAATTTATTAAACTTTCAAACTGTCGGACGGTGTTTGATTGTGACATGGTCATTCGTGTGTCATTTGTTTATAACTATGTTCCAAGCAGTTGTTCTCATTACGCGTTTAGATTTCTTGCATGTGCAGATTCTAAAGGCTAGGAGAACATGGTCGATGACAAGCTCTGGAATGAAGACACGACGAGAAGGCGCTCAAAAGATGAAGATGATCGAGTTGCCGCTGGCCATCATCAACACCACAAGGATCTCACTTCATAAAGATAAAGTCATTTCACGAGCATAACTCAAGGGGGAGCTTATGTTAAGGGGGAGTTTGTCAACACACTTCCTACATGATACGGATAGTTTGTTGATACACTCTCTGCTTTTAAGATGTGAAGACTTTGAAGATCCTCCGACATTGAAGACTTGAAAGGACATCAGAGTTTTGAGAACTCGAAGACCAAAGACCGTCGAAGTTCGAGACGAGTCTACAACTATAGAAGATAAAGACAAAGCTACAGCCAAGGGGGAGTTTGTTGGTGCACTTGTGTCTGTACTTTGTCTGTATTCGGTCTGTAAACGATGTCCTTGTCAGTCCTGTAAGTTGACAAAGTCAACCGTCCTCCTGGTTTGACTTAGTCAACAGTTGAAAGATGTACTGTGTCGAAGGATAAGAGGTCGAAGGATAATGTGGATCCTTCGACCTCATCGAAAGATATGGTTCGAATCATAGACCTCGAAAGGTAATCTTTCGAGGTCCTTGATGATCTTTCGAATACTTGGTCTTCGATAGATGATCCTTCGGACCATCTATCAGATCCTTCGATCAGGCATGCTGGGCTGGGTATATATATACCCATGCAGTGTTGAGTTTTAGACAGAGACACTTAGACAGATTCACACACATCCGAAAGAGAGAGCTTTGAGAGCATTCTGTCCGGAACTCACACACACACTTTGAGAGTTTACAAGTTAGGTTTGTAAACATTGTGCTTGTAACCGAAACCATCATTTGCATTAATACAAGTTGTGTTAATCGGTGAACCCTTGTGTGTTGTGTTTGTACTTGCTTAATCCCGGTTTGCTCGCTAGCTTGGATTCCGCACTCGCTAGTGGGTTAGTATAACAAGGTTTGAGGTTCGTCATCCTCCGACAAAAAGGGACCTACACCTCTTGACCCCAACTTGTTCCCCATGAGTTCTTCACCAACCAATACTTAGTCCCGTCATCGCTAGTCCCATAACCAACCGCAGTAACACCATGGTCCAGTTCCGTGCCACAGTCTCCTGTAAACACACCGCTGGAGTAGAACTGGAAGTCCGACCCACTAGCATCAATAGCAACTGAGACGGGCTGACTGGCCACAGCTTTTAACAGCGCACTTTCGCTGATCTACACCGCTAGTGTCACAGTCCACGAGCTCTTGTTCAGATAGAGACACCAGTTTACCTGTTTTCAGTTGGGTTATTCCTTCCATAGCTGCCACAGCCGAAAACGCCCAGCAACACCCTACGTATCATCATGAATATTGATGTCAGAAGCATGAAATGTGGTTCTGTTAATAACATCCTCATGATCCTAGTACTTGGACCATGTCAGATTTGTAAAAATTCCCAAAATAATTTCAGCTTACACTACTAGAAAACTGCTGCTATTCCCACGTCAATTTCCGTGGGAAATCCGTGGGTAACTGCATTTACCCACGGATTTCTCACGAAAACGGGTTGTAGGAATTTTGCTCGTGGGTAATTTTTTTCTGACGCATTTCCTACAAATTCTCCTACCCATTTCCCACACAAATGTTTCGTTAGAATTCTCCTACACATTTCTCACGGAATTAATTTTCTTAATTTTCCAACGTATTTCCTACGGAATATTTCATTTTTAAAATTTTATGTTTAAATCAATTATATTTACTTTTATTATATAATTTTTATATTTTTTAATTTTCTTACATAATTCCTACGAATTTTTTTTCTTCCTACACAATTTCAACGAAATTTAATCGTTTTTCCTACACAGTTCCTACGAAAATATTTTTTTTCCTACGCAATTCCAACGGAATCTATTCTTTTTTCCTACGCATTTCCTATGAAATTAGTTTCTTTTCCTACACAATTCCAACAGAATGTATTCTTTTTTCCTACGTATTTCCTACGGAATTATATTTTTTTCTTACACAATTCCAACGGAATGTGACTAAACTTGTTTCGTGTTTTTCCTACCCATTTCCTACGGGATACACACTACTACAAAATGGAACATGGGGTTTTATTAGACGTGGTTCAAACTAGACCCTGTCTTAAACAAATGAACCTCGTCTTTTGTCAATTCCAAACCTGTCCGTATCAAGCCAATATATATACACCAATTCGAACCTTTTTCAAATCAATGAATACACATTCAATTTGGAATAACCGGTCAAATTACAATTCTTTGCTAAATGTATAACAAACTATATTAAATTTCATAATTAAACTACATACAATTCCAAAATTTATTTATAAAGCTAATCTAATGGAATACCTAACTCTTGAAAAAAAATATTCAACATCAACGTCTTCAACAAAATCTATATATCATTATCCGTAATCTCTCTTGTGTGCATAATCCCATTTATAAGGTCATTTGCTTTCTTATTCACAAGCGCTTGAAGAATAGAACATAAGATAATAACACGAAGAAACTTTTTTACTCTGTACCTACAAGAAGACCTCAAATTACAATCCAAAACATGTAACACACGGACTTATCGATATAAGTCAAATATATTTGATACATCTAGTATACATTGAACTAATTATTAAAAAGTGACAAGATTAATTTAAAAAATAAGGTTGTCAAACTAATCACCTGTTAAGCTTTCAGTCTTCAATCTTCTCCGCTAGTTGTTCCACATAATCCTGGGTAATAAGGGTGAGAGGGGCGTCTTCGGGGAGGGCAATCGGGGAGTGGTTTCGCCGGATCGGGGGGTGCCGCCATTGATGCGGTGGGTGAAATCGGGGAAGAGAGAGGAGGGAGGGTAGGTGGCGGCTCACCGATGAGAGGGGAAGAGAGAGAGAGGAGAGAGGAGAGAGGGGACCAATCAGGTATTTTCTTTTTTTTTTTTTTTTTTTTTTTTTTTAAAAAAAACCAATTCACCTAATAGGGGAGTGGCGCCATCAAATGGGGGTGTTAGGGGAGTTTAAGAGGGGAGTTGACGTGGCACACGGGGATTGGTTTGGCGTAAGAGAGGGCACTCACCTATTAGGTGTGCACCCCCTTCACCCTAACCATCAGCAAGATCTAGAAAAACGACACACCAACTTGAATATGTTTGACTTTTTGTTTCATTTGTTGAATGTCCTTAGTAAAATCTAGATGCGGTCCTAACTTGGACAATACCATAATACTATTACCAATACCGGTACCATACCATTCTAGAATGTGCTTATACGATATGATATTCGGTGTTAAGATTTATACATATTCAGTTTTGGTACTAAGGGGTACGATACAGTAACCGATACCATCCCTACCCTAAGGTGTAAAAATATCCCATTAAGAATTGAATATGAAACACAATCAATCATTTGAAAAGTAAAAAACTTTACAAATATTAATTGAATACATATTTTTTATTTAATTTTTAGTGATATGCTAACCTGTTATATAATCATGAAATTAATATTCTAGAGATTACCATCTCCATGATAGCACAACTCAGTATTTTCGTATATTCAATATCAATGAGAATTAAATAACTAAAGATCACTAATTTTGGATAATTTCAAAACTATATAAGCTAATGTACCTCAAAAAAATAGGGCATCTTCATGAATGACATATAAAAAAAAACATTCCAATTCCCTGCAACTAGAATTAGAAATTCAGAAATGAAATTAGTTCCATCCAAAACCAACTCTAGTAATTAAAATGATTAAATCCTATTCCATCAGTTATAGAAATTTAACTTTCTTCATACATATGGAATCTTAAATACTCAAATAGAATTCAGTAAAGATTACCGAAAACGACCTCTCATGTCGTGGCCCTTCATTTTCTTCTACAAGCACTGCTCTCTGGTTGTTAACTTCCGATTCAGGATCATGTCATAAAACTATTAGAGATAGAAGGGATACTTAGTTCGTGTTGGTTGCGTTGCTGGTGGTGGTGGCGCGTACAAAGACCAGAGACGAGGGGCTTCATGCCTTCAAGTGGATGGGGGATTTTGTGGGCTAGGGCTGGAAAGAGAGGGAATTTGGGGGAAAACTAATTTTAGTTTGGGCGGGATAAGTTTTGAGTTTGGAGGGATTCTGAAATATGTGAAATTTTATTTTGGTAGCATACAAATATCTTTTTATAATAGTTTAAAGTTATACGTACAGTAAAATATATAAAAAAAACTTCTTCAAGAGAAAAGGTTTGGAATTTAGGTTGGTTTTCGATTTACAAATCAAAAAATTCAATGGTGATAAACGATTCATCTTTAGAGATTGACGAGTCTAACCCGACCTAAACTAAAAATTCTACATGAACCCATACCTAAACTCGGACATATGAACCCGAACACGACTTTAATATTCATGGGGTGACTCAAACATAACCCGTTTAACCTGAATTTTTTCGCATATTATTTTTTCGAGACAAGTTTTAAATCAATGGACTCGTATCGTCGTTCTAATTAAAAGCCCTAAAAAATCTGTTTGTAATTTGGAAAAAAACTTAACTCCGTTAAGTTTTTTTAACGTGGGACCATTGTAGAAAAAATAGGTGAAAGGTGGGACTAGTAGGGGGAATATTCTGAGGTGAGATTATTAATTGCCAATAAGGTCTAGGTGGGATTATTACATGCTAATTTCCCTAAAAACAATTACATTTTAGTTATAAGATTTTATGTCGGTTTTTCTTTATCAGTTGTAAATTATGGCATATAATATGCAACCAACTTAATTTATGACATATAAACAGGTCAACCCTTCAACCGTTGGGTTGACACGAATCTGACCCATTTACCTAAACACGTTCGCATGTTCAACCAAAAACTAACCCGACCCACCCGTCGCGTTTAGACTAAATCCAAGTCCATGAATTTCATGTTAGGTTCAAGTCATGTTTTCATGTCATGCCATAAATTCACACCACTACTTTCTATATTTTTTTTTGTTGTTTTCATTGAATTACGTAACCTTTCAAAATAAAAGTTGCATATAAATTTTAGAGTAAATTATAAGTTTTGTCCTTTATGTATTGTTGATACAACAAATACAAGACCAAGGCCTGTAGCGATATCTCAGGGGTAAAAGGGTTCAAGGTTTCGATTAGCCTAACGCAGGTCGTGGGGTCCCCCCACGTTTGTAGCACGTGGAGGCGGATCACTTTGTTATTATTCACTTTGAATTCTGGATTGAAGGGTTCAACCCAGAATGTCTATGTTAAGTGCGATAATATTGTAGTGAGCCGAGAATAGAACAAGCATGGAGCAAGTTCTAGAGAGGAGAAGTAAGATCAGAGATCAAGGGTGATCTGAGTTGATCTGGAATGGCTGGAATGAATGGCAAGAGGCTGTTATTTATATCTTTTTTTGTAGCTTTTTTTGTCTGTTATTTTGTAGCTTTTTTTGTCACAAAACTAAGACCCATTCTTGTTCGTCGGAATTTCGTAGGAAAAGTGTCGCCATATTCGTTCGTAGGAAATGCGTAGGAAATTTTGGTAGGAATAGTAACAGTTTTCTAGTAGTGTTACCACATTGGCCTTGGTCTTTAATAGGCGTCACCGCACCTTTCTTTCTCCAATCCATCGATGATGGAACCGCTGTAACATTTTCATACCTGAAAGCAGAGGTTGAAGGAGAGCATTCATGTGCCTTGAATCTGTTCCTAGCTGTTGTGAACTCTTCATTGGTAAGGTCCGCAAACTCGTTGACTGCTAGTTTGTAACCTTTGTTCATCGCAGCATTGTTGAATGACTGTATGTACTGGACGTTGTCATGGAAAATCTTTGAACGTCGTTCCTTCTCAGCAGCATCCTTGTATGTGCGTCCATAACGAGCCATCCATTCCTCATGGCTTTCATAGCTGGAGTTTTCGGAGAGCAAGCGCGAGGCAACATGTGAAAGCAAAGAAGCCGAGAAGAAGAGTAAAAGCAAACAAGCCAGGGAAGTGCGGTTTCTGGATGACATAGTGCAGCTAGTAGTTAGATGAGAGAGCTTAAAGAAACGAGTTGGATTGAACTCTAGTATACCCTGGGCTTGGCTTTATATAGGAAGAGGGTAATTTGGTGCTTTTTGTTAATATAAAACTGAAGTACGTGAAAGACAAGTTGGCCTGATTTTGAAATATATATAAATTCATATGAGCTAGTAACGTACTCTGTATGTTGTTTAGAACATTTGATGATTAACTAATCAATCTAAGCAACTTTGGTTTTCCTAATTTGAACCGTATTGCTCTATTTTAAATCCGTTGTGCACTCTTTTGTTTTATTCACATATACATAGATAGGTAATGTGGCAACCTTACAGAATATACTCTTGCCACTGTTTTGGAATTTAGTCAAGTGTTTCGTGTAAATTAGCATTAAAGTATGGTTTGAAAATAGCATACAAATTTGTTCGTTGTAACCTTCTACTATTAATTCTCTGACTTCATATGTTTTAACTTTTAAGTTAGCTTTGAAGCTTCTAACATTGTAAACGTAAAAGGAAAACATGACAGTTTAATTCAATCGTAGAGTTGTTTATGGATGATCTCAACTAATCAAACGTACTTGAACCAAATGAGCCGATACCACCTGTAGTAACTTGTTCGGTCTATAAATTTGAAGTTAGCGAGAAGCAATCAGTTAGTTGCTTAAAGGATAAATATGATACATATCGTTGAAACTTTAGAAGCTAATCACGTTAACAGTGTTTAAGTAATTTTTAGCTTTCCGTGTAATATGTCTTTAGGTCTCTTTGAACGATCCACTAATCATCATCATCAAGACTGGACCTTGTGACAATTTGAAGTATCATCATTTCCTCCACATTATGTCATCGTCGTTTCAAATTTGTTAATTTAAGTTTCTCATAATTAAAATAAATACGATCACGTGAAGTAAAGCCATATGTAAAATCTCCCAAATATACATACGAAAGTGTGACGGTAGGAATGTATAATTGATTACTATGATTTTAATGAAAATCAATACTCTATAGTGAGTTTATATTACGTTTTTGGTTTCCCAAAAAAATATATATATAACAAAAAAAAAACAGAAAAGATAAAATCAATATTACCCACCTTTACATAAAGATAGATATGTACATCTTTACTTCAACATTTCTTATCATGAGCGTAGTGGTTTAACTAAAAGGGGCTAGTTAAAGCATCACGCTATTGCCACATAGGCATCTAGACTTTAACTACCCCACAGTGGTGTATGTAAATACATGGGGTGTTGAGCTTTCTGATCTTTTGTTTCGGGTGAAATAGTCTCTCATGGTTTAACTTTATTTCATCATTTCCCAATCATTTTATATTTCTTTTTTGTTTACTAAAAAACAACAAAAAGCCATTAAAATAATAAAATATTTAAAGTAAAATTACACAAAAAAAAATATACAAACTAAATTTCTAAGGAAAAAAAACCTACTACAAAGAGGATTGTTGGGTTTTTTGGGTTCGGTGGTGACTTGGTTAACGGGTTTGGTGGTGATGGGGTTGCGGAATGTTTGTCTCTCACTCGATTGTCGTTGAGACTAGCAACTAAGCGGTAGACTAACTCTATGGTGTCGGGTCTTGTGGCTTGGACGACATCGTGGATGGCAGAAGTGAAGGCCTTGCAGGTATTTCATAATCGCTCGCTTAGGCGTGAGGACTAGGTGGGGTACAATGATGCTCAACTGTTTGAAGAGGGTGGTGTAACCAAGGTTATCGTCACCCACCTGCTTATGGTTCCAGAATTCTTCCTCGAGTTTTTGTTGCTCGTGCGGAGGACAAAATTATGTCATCATCGGTTGCTTAACCTTGGCCCAAGGGAGGCCATAGGCGTCTTCATTGGATCGGATGTTGCGCTCGTTTGTCCACCAGTCAAGAGCTTGATACGTTGTTGAGAACCGGTGGTTAATTGTGTTTAAGTTTATGTTTTTACATAACTTTTAGTTTCGAATGACCTACTTTTGATTAGAATTGTATTTTGCAGGTCTAACGGAGTTTAAGGATCTATTCAAAAGCTATACGAAACATCGGGAGTGAACGGGATCAACCGGGGATGCGAAACGGACACAACAGAAAACGAGACATTCCTCTTTGTGTTGCCGACACCACCAGGGTCGTCGGCAACGCCCTTGCGTCGTTGGAAATGGCGTGGGCAGCAGTTTAGAGCGTCAGAAGAAGAAAATTGATGATTCAGGGCTGTGTCGGCGACGCTAGGTGGCGTCGGCAATGCCTCTTCCTAGTGGTCGACAGGGAATTTTGATTTCTTGCGTGTTTGAACGAGTAAAAACCTAATTTTTGGGGTCTTTTGAGGGGAGTTACGCAATTATTGAAGTTAGAACCATTTCTTGGTGCCAAGAACACCCCCAAACTCAATTCCAATCCAGCCAAATCATCCACCATCATCTGAATTGGTCATCCATCCTCACCTTCCTAACCCTAATCAGCATCATCCCACCAATCCATTCTCCATAACCATCCACCACAACCCTAACCTTCATCATGCTCATCCTCAAGGCTTCAAGATGTTGGTGTTCGAGGTTTAATCATCCGGTGATCGAGTTACATCATCCATGAGCAGCTAATCCTTGCGGGTTTCACCTTGGTATAGGTTTTTTGTATGATTCTAGGGTAAAACATTGTTTTGAGATTTGATTTGTGACAAATTGTGTTATGATTTTGAAGCTTTTGATAATTGTCGTGTATAATTTGAGTTGAATTTGTGAATTGTCGAATCATTATAAAATTTGACTTTGCGAAATGAATTTGTGCACTTATGCCTTATCAATTGGTAGGATTTACATGTTCTTGGTAACGAAGTTCATTGCGGTAAGTCGTCTACGACGTTGATAGCTCTTGGCACCAAAGCCACGCGACATGAAATCTGTTAATCATATATGCAATTGAATTAAACCTAAAACGTGTAGAAACCCTAGGTCTTCAATTAATTACCGAACCGGTTTGAACCTTATTGTCCAATTATTGTTTAAATCAATCAAAAAAGTTTTCACGTAATCACAAGTATTCTAGTTTTCGTAGTTAATTATTTTAATATAAAACTTGTCGGTTCAATCCGACACTCTTTTCAATCAAACAAATAAACTAACCAAATTGCAAGCTTCATAAAATGTGACAACATTGACAATCAATCTCATCCATACAGAAACCACAAACTCTTCGTGGATCGACCCCACACACCACTAACTCATAGTTAAGGGTAAACTGGGTTTATAAATATTATCTTTGACTGGATCGCGACACTCCTATTAGAGCTCTCGCTTGGAAGATATCGGTTGCGCTTTGGGTTTTCAGGTGTTCAGGACACTCATTGTTGATGAATGTCACTTCGATGCTATTGAACCACTCGAGCATCATTGTGACCCCTTCAGTGCCGGTGAATGTATGTGGGTTGCAAGCAACGAAGTGCTTGTAGTTGATAGTGACTAGCTTTGGTTGGTCGACTTTGGAATCGACCGAAGAGTTGGGGGTATTGGCTGCGGTGACCTTGCTCACAATGTCGGGTGTCACTTGGGCCATTTGCTTGGACATGAACGCAAGCATCTTCCTGTTAGAGCTCGACTTGGAACCTCTCTTTGAGTTAGAGAAATGGTTGGAAGACGTCTAAAAGATCGAAACGGAGGAAAAGGATGAGACTTGATCATAATGTTTTTGAAAATGTAGTTTGCATAATTTAGCATGTAATATGTCACGTAACACATAAGTTTCAAGTAGTTCACATAAGCAAAGCGAGAATCCACATTGCATAATCACAAATATTGACGAAAAGAGTATAAATTTAGTTTGTTCACGAAGGATTATTATCGTTTAAGATTGCGAATAAAGCGTGATTCGTGCCTTAAATGTTGAAATGAAAAGTGTATCAAATGTAAAACACATTAAAGTTGATATGACATAAAAGGGATTCAATTTAAAACATGGAATGTCTCGGAACGAGACTAAGACTCTTCCAAAGTGGTCGGAAATCCTTTTGAGTTAGGGAAACATGCTTTGGCCTAATAGGTAGAATACTCTCACCGAGGAGCGGTTAACGGTATTTGCCCTTCTAGTTACTACATGTCCCTAGTCAATCAAGGATTCAAGACTTTGGCGAGATTGAAAATCGAGGAATGGGATTAGTTATCAAGATGTGGGTTTCACCCCTAACTTGGTAACATCGTACCTTAAGTGTGGTTAGTACTTATCGAACGAAGCAAGGAAATAAATTTCGAGTCGTCGATAAGGTTCCAATAGAATATGAGAGGGAAATTCGCCATCAAGATATGGATATCACTCCTAACTTGATGGTGAAATTTCATGAAAAATCGATAAACGCGGATTGAGGGATTTCACCAAAAGTTATGGGTTTTCACGCCTATTTTTGGTATGATTTCCTCATTTGTAAAGTAAGAGTGTCTTGAAGTCTTCACATGTATATTATGGTTGCCTTAGGAAAGGCATGTATATTTGAGACCAAAAGAAAATAGATAAGAAACAAGTAGGGAGAATCCAAGTAGTTTTAAGCATAAACAAGAATGGTCAACTATGGTTCCTAAACTATAGACTAGGTCAAAAGCATGACAATTTTCCTAATTCCCTATAGTTATGGCTTTGATACCAATCTGTCACACCCCAACCGATGGCGGAAACATTGGAGTGAGATGAAAACAAGATTGCAAGATACTTCATAACACTAATTGTGACAATATTTAATTAATTCAAATTTCATAAATACTAAAATGGAAGTACATTGTTTGAACGGAAAATACATTAAGTTGCAAATAACGAACAACATGAAACAAAACAAAGGTTCAAGATATAGGTGTGTTTCTAAATCCACCCTAAATATGTTTCTTCATCAACATCAACTAGCGTCCTACAACATGTATTAAAATAATTATCAACAAAAAGTTGACGAGTATACAAGTTTTATAACATAGCATAATAGTGAAAAGTTTGCTCGTATCCAACATAGTAATTTGCATATAATGTTACTAGCATACTAACAAGTGTTAACTATATGTCAAACCCGAGATTAACGCAATCGTGCTTACCATTGTCGCCGAAACGACAAAGGTGTAAAATAGATTACTTAACAATACCACAAGAATACGGACGGTGCGTCAATCCTATAGCGCTATAATTGTTAAGGTAGACTAGCAAAGTTAATGAGCATATAGGCACAAGTATACTAGCATGCGATAACAAGAATAATACAAGTCTCATGTTTAAATGGATAGAGTGTGATTATAACAAGTTTAATCATGATTTGTATAAAGTGTACATGTTGCACCTAAAGTGTGTAAAACGGAAAAGGGATCGAGTATACTCACGGTTTTGCGTAGCTTACCAATAAAACCGAGAGTTGACGAGTTGCGGGTTGGAACACCGTGGTTACCCTACAATGGGTAAACAAAGGTGTGTGATTATTCGGATTTTGACGAAGGATTCGAATTGGAATTTAAATGAAAAAAGTATGAATATATGAAAATATATCTTGTCTAAGTACTTGTTTTGACACTAAGTTTATATGATTTCATGGGTCCAATTGACGTGCGTGGGGTATGCGTGTAAATTTTAGCTTATTTTAAGCACTTTTTACTCGTATATCAAGCTTTAAATTTATAAAACACGATACAATATTTTACTCTACGCACGTTAGGGCAAGTGCACCCATTGTAGATGCACGTTAGAGCAAGGCCGGATTATTGAAAGATAATTAAAAAGTTATTAATGCGAAAAGTGGTAGGCTCCGCTTGTGAAGGCGACGTTACCCTCGGCCATATTGGTCTGAGTCAGCAGAGATACTGTCCCACAAGGCCGGATAAAGTTTTAATAGTAGTTTATTTACAAGGGATTACAAGCCATTCTTACTTCCCCAGATTTGATACAATCTGCCTCAATGGAAGTCCTAATAAGCTTGAATCGGGTCCTCGCAGGATCTATACACTGAACGCGGCAAGAACATTACCCAACCACACTTCTTACCCCCTTCCAGGCATTTAACGCGCTATATATAGACCGTAAAGACACGAATGATTGAATCAACAAAACATGAAGAAATGATTAAATAAAATTCACCATTAATATAATGAAGTAGTTATTTGAGTCATTAATATATACCCAATTAAAAAGTTGCCAAAGATCGGAAATCAAAAGTAATACATAAAAGATTTGTCTTCACCAAGTGATGTAAGAGATTTAGCCAAACATGACCTTTGTTTGACAAGAACTCTTACAATCGATCTTGGATCCCGACACTACTACACACTCTAAAAGATGAAAGATGGATGATGGTGGTGGGTGTTGGTGTTGTAGTGGTGGTGGACTGATGGCAAGTGTGAGAGAAGTGGTTTGCCAAGGGATGCCTTTCTCTTGAACCAAGCACCTCTATTTATATTTGAAAACAGAGGTCTGGCACGGCCCCGTGCCCACCTGGCACGACCCCATGGTCTTCTCTTTCTCTCCCTTCGTTAGCTGCAGATGTCAGGTCTTTGTACTAACACGCCCCGTGGTGACAGAGCACGGCCCCGGGGTGAGTGTACTTGTTGTACTATCACAGATTCTGCGAATCCTAGAGTTGACCACGGCCCATGTTGAGTTAACACGGCCCCGTGTTAGTTTGTCTTTTGCTGTTGTCTTTTTCTGCAGGGAATCCTGACTGGGCACGGCCCCGTGCCTAATCTTTTTTTTTTGTTATTTTTGTTGTTTTGAATGTGGATGGGGATTCGGCAGGTCGTGTCAATCCTTCTTCTTTTTCCAACATTAGTACAGAAAAAGTGTTGATTTTATGCCTTGTTTGATATAATTTATATGTTGCATTATGCGCACATCAAATATCCCTACATTTAAATCTTTGCTTGTCCTCAAGCAAAACTCTATAATGTGGCTTACACACCCAAACGGAATTGGTAGAAGAGAAGTTTTGGGTTTATCTTAAGAGTGTTGGGAATCCAAGTTCTAAATTTATTTTATTTTTATTTTATTTACAATCTTATTCGTAATGATTTATTTAAAACACATTTCAAGAAAAATTATTTGTTTTGGGCATAACATGCCCTTCTAAACTTCTATTTAGTTATATGCAAATTTACACACCTCACAAGTGGTCACTCAACACTCGGCCGAAGATGTTTAAGTGAAAGCGCTCGGACCTGGTGTGGAACTTACTCCTACTATAGGCTTAACAAACAATCAAACCTACTCCTTTTTGACGTTTAATCCTCGTAAATATCAAGAGGGCTTTTAAAAGGGTAGGTTTTGGCTAGGGTAGGTGTTTCTAGGTAAAATGGTTAAAAGCGTAAAAAGTGTCGGTTTTTTATTGCTTGGGAAATTGGCCTATAATAATCCCACCTAGACCTTATTGGCTATTAATAATCCCACCTCAGAATATTCCCCCCACCAGTCCCACCTTTCACCTATTTTTCCTACAATGATCCCTCGTTAAAAAAACTTAACGGAGGTAAACTTTTTTCCAAATTACAAACAGATTTTTTAGGGCTTTTGATCAGAACGATGATACGAATCTATTGATGTAAAACTTACTTGGAAATGGTGCTCCAAGTGACTTGATTTTGGTTAATTGGAAATTTAAACACCCGAATTGAAGCATCGTTTTCATCGTTTGGAACACCGTTTCGAGGCAAGTTTTACATCAGTGGACTCGTATCGTCGTTCTAATCAAAAGCCCTAAAAAATTTGTTTGTAATTTGGAAAAAAACTTAACTCCGTTAAGTTTTTTTCAGGCAAATTGGAAAATAATAATCCCACCATTGTGAAATTGGCCAATAATAATCCCAAGTCAGGAATTAGCCAATAATAATCCCACCTCGTCCATTTTTGGAAAATAATAATCCACAGTCACTAAACGACAAAAGTGCCACGTCAGCATTTGGAGTATTATTTTCCAAAAATGGACGAGGTGGGATTATTATTGGCTAATTTCTGACTTGGGATTATTATTGGCCAATTTCACAATGGTGGGACTATTATTTTCCAATTTGCCTTTTTTTAACGGGGGCCATTGTAGGAAAAATAGGTGAAAGGTGGGACTGGTGGGGGGAATATTCTGAGGTGGGATTATTAATGGCCAATAAAGTCTATGTGGGATTATTACATGCCAATTTCCCTTGTTGCTTTGTGGCTTAGAAAAACTTTAGCCAATGTTTTTTTTTACTAAAGTTAAAACTAAGCCATATTGTAATTTTATAACCGAACTTTTTACAAAAAAAAATAAATAAAAGGTGTAAATTAAAATTTGTGGATGTGGGTGGTTGTTTTTGCAAAAGTTTATATTTTTGCGGGTTTAGAAATGAAATAGTTAAGGCTCAAAGAGGTTTAGCTAAGGGTATTTTTTTGGTAAGGGATGGAAAGAAAGACAAAGGTTTTGAATGAAAAATGGGTTATAGTCCTAATGCCACTATCATTTACTTACTTGGATTTATGTCGGTAAGGATTGGGAACGTATTGCTTTGGCAAGTTCTAGATTTGTAAGAACCAAACGGAGTATTCACACAAGAAACGAAAAAATTGAGCAATTAGTATAGATATGTATTTGTATGCTCGGTAAAGGCTTAAAACTCACTTTTTTTTTGTGGGAAAAAGGGTATGGTGTAAGAGTATATATGTAATCAAATTTTTCAAAGATTTGTTATGCTCGTTTTTATAATTTTCTTAATTGATTCTTTTTATCACGACGTTGTCGGATGTAAGTTAGTAAAAACATAAGTTTTAGAACTTAGTTTTCCCAAAGTAAACCAAGATAAGTAAAGAAAAAAAAAAAAAAAAAAACTTAACAAAAAAGTTTGGGGTGATTAGCGGTTTTCCAAGGTGAGTTTTGTGTGAGGCTTGTTTTTAGGACAAAAGATTCAAGGTTTTAACATCCCCGCCCCACACTTAAATTACACGTTATTCTTAATGTGTCCCAAATAGGATTTGTTTGGATTAAATGTGCAAAAAGTGGGGTAAAAATAACATTTTTTTTGTTACTCGTAACTGGGCACGGGGGCGTGCCTGATGGACATGGCCCCGTGGCCAAAGTGCCAGTAACAAGTGTAACAGAAAACTTACAGTATGGTGGACACGGGGGCGTGCTTGGTGGGCACGACCCTGTGGTAAATGTCTGTGATAGTTAAGAACTTGGGTTTCGTTACTTGGCTTCTATTTTTTGGGCTTGAGGACCACTATGCTTAGTGTGTCCAAGCCTCCCAAGGAACCTGTGAGCTATAATCCTACCACAATAAAAATAATGCAACACGACATAACAACTGTTCCTAAATTACGAGCGTTTAATTTGTTCAACCACCAACATACGAAAATAAAGAAAATGCAAGAAAGTAAATTGTTTAGAGAAGCAAATTGTTCATCGGGACGCAGTCTGGAAAGTACCAAGTCGTTCAAGGCTTAAAGAGAGATAACCTGAAGGGTAGATCCGTCTCCCACTACCACCATTTCCTAATCCGAATCCATGTCCTTGCCTTCCTTCTCTGCCTCTTCGTCTTGATACGTCAAGTGCTCCCGGATGTATGTAATATCGTTCTGTATGTTAACAATATTGCTCCATGCTCCCAATCCGGCTGCATGAGCTTTGTCCCACGCTATAGGCGTTCTTAGACACTTGGAGTGTTTCCTACATAATATTGTATCAATTGTGAAGGTTGGGAAAATCTCCTCCCTCTTGAAAGGAGGAGCCCGAGAAGGATCCGGAGTGTCGAGGACGGTCGGGGTTGTCTTCGATTGCAAGGACACTGTCTGGGTCATTTGGGTTCCACACCCGGCCATGTGCATCTTTAAAGCGCATGAGGCCATTGTTGCAATCGATGATAAGGCCCAAGTTTCGGAATAAGGCTAGGTCGGCTCGTGTCACGCCCACCCCTTTGTGGAATATAGTTGGAGTGTGCCTAATATAGTTCTTGAATATCTTGGCGATGCATCCTCCGAAGAATATTAGCATCCGGGCATCGTCGGTGGCATTAGAGGCCATGTTCCTTAACAACATGTGGGCGACATCAATGGGTTGGTGATTCAAGATGCAATGTAGGCACGTAAGCTCCCGAAGTTTCACCACCCCACCACTATCCTTCCTTTGGCACAGAGAGCCACTAAGGACTCGATGAATGTACCGGATTAGAGGGTCTCTTATTTTTGTGCTCTTTATAGAACTCGGGTTATAATGGCCCTCCCCAATTAGTGCCCACACAACTTATCTTAGGTTATCTGGGAGTTCACTAATAGCTTCCGTGAAGTTTGGCTCGGTTGTGTCTTCTTTAGTGTATAGCCCAATATTCACGTCGAACTGAGCCATGAAAATGCTATACCATTCTCACCCACACCTGAACTGAACAGCATCAGAGTCAAACCGATCCTGCTCATTTTTGTTGAAAGTAAGCGTGCTTAAGAATTCCATGTTGTATTCATGGATTGATCTGAGTCGGGTCTCTAAAAAGATACGTAATGGAGCAGTAATCAGAGCATCGTATCTCTCTCTTTGCCCCACAGTCTCAAGTGTATCATAACACACTTGTCGCGGTGGTTCTTCGTGCCTTGTTTTTAGTACTGCAAACTGGTTTTGACACTCGAGTTCAGCACTTTTGAATCGCAGGAACTTATGTGGTGCCATTCCTGCAAGAAAGAACCAGTAAGACAATTTGTGTGTTAAAAATTATGCAAAACTTGAAATCAGGGGGTCTAGACACGGCCCCGTTCCTTCTAGACACGACCCCGTGTCTGGAATCTGGGGTGCCCACGGGCCCGTGGTGATCCTTCTCTTAACCCAAAAATCAAGGTTTTTGAGCCGGCTTCGAAAAATTCAAAATTTTTGGTTCATCTTGTGCGGTTTGCCCCGAAAACAAAACACCAAGCATCAATTTTGCATAAAATGCTTGTTTACCCCTTCGATTTGATCTTTTTCCAATGAACGAGGGTTTATGAAGAATTGCTTGAACAATTTGATTTTTCTGACAATGTTTGGTTATTTACTTCTCAAAACACTTCTAATAACTACTAGTAATAAGATCTAAGCAAAAATTTGGGATTGGCACGGGTCTAGTTCAAGAACCCTAGATTTTTCCCAAATTTTTGATGTTATACTACATGCAAAGTGCTAATCTATCTAAATATGATGTTAGCTTCATACCATGTTGACGGATTTGGTTAGAAGATCATCAAAAATCGGCGGAAAAGGGGTAGGAACCGGCTGCTCCAGAGAAACGGGTCGTGGTTTGTGTTGAAAAAGTGAAGAACAAGGGTTATATATACCCTGTCTGCAGAATTGCCACGGCCCCGTGCCGGGTAGGCACGGCCCCGTGGCCGACATTTTTTTTATTGTGCGTGTGTGCGTGACCGTTTCTCTGAGGGTTCCCTTTTTGGTACTAACCTGTTTCGCGTTCAATCTTACGGATGATGCTCTCCAAATGTACCTACAAGATAGTTAAAAAGAAAAAATATATACATATTTACAATTAATGTTTGATTATCTACCTCTTAGAGTGTTATCTCAATTTCTTTATCCTCAAGAAAGCCTCTGTAAAGCTTAAGCTTTTGTCAAATTACCTTGAAAGGTTCAGCGTTTGGACGCTTAATTTCTACGGCGCCATATGGAAAGATTTGGGTAATGGAAAAAGGTCATGACCACCTAGACTTGAGTTTTCTGGGAAATAACCGAAATCTTGAGTTAAACAAGAGCACTTAATCCCCCTCCTGAAATTCTTTAGGTTTACTTATTTTGTCATGTAGGTTTATCATGCGTTCCTTATAAATTTCGGAGTTGAAGTATGCTTGATTTCTCATTTCATCTAATTCATTTAACTGTTAGAATCAACTTTTACTAGTAGTTTCTTGGTCTAGGTTTACGTTTTCTAATGACCAGTATGCTTTATGCGCAAACAATTTTTTCCATAGACGAGCTTATATGGGGTAGTGCCTATTGGTGTTTTATAGGCTGTTCGGAAGGCCCATAAAGCATCATCTAATTTATCTGCCCAATCTTTTCTATTTTGGCCTAGAGTTTTCTCTAAGATTCTTTTTAACCCTCGATTGGTTACTTTGGCCTGACCGTTGGTTTGAGGATGGTAAGCGGTTGAAAGATGGTGATAGACCCCATATTTTATTAAAATTTTGTTTAATTGGTAATTACAAAAATAGTTACCTGTATCACTACTGATAAGTGCTTTTGGAGTTCCGAAATGAGAGAATAATCGCTTTAGAAATTTTACCACAACTCTCCCATCATTAGTTGGAAGAGCTTCGGCTTCGGCCCACTTGGACATGTAATCGACTGCCACAAGAATATATTTGTTCCCTTTTGACGGTGGGAAAGGTTCCATAAAATCTATACCCAAAAATCAAAGATTTCACAAATAAGAATGCCATTTTGAGGCATTTCATTTCATTATCTGTTCGTTGGCAAGCGTCACATGTTTTAACTAAATTGTGTGCATCCTTATGGATCGTTGGCTAATAAAATCCTGAATCGAATACCTTACGTGTGGTTCTCGTTGCTCCATGATGTCCTCCGTATGGTCCTTCGTGACAATGGCGAAGAATCTTTCTTGCTTCTTGACCATGGTCGCACCTTCGGATAAGTTGGTCGGCACATATTCTAAAAAAATATGGATCTTCCCTAAAATAGTGTTTGATATCGACAAAGAATTTTTTTTCTTTGATGATCTGACCATCCATTCACTAAAATGCCACTAGGAAGATAGTTAGCATAGTCGGCGCACCATGGTTCTTCTTGATATTCGACCATTTCCAAGGATTTGAGGAGAATTTTTCTTTGATGAGCTCTTCCCGAGTTAACTCCAAAGCGGGATCTTCTAAGCGAGATAAGTGATCGGCGGTGGTGTTTTCAGCTCCTCCTTTATCTTTTATTTCAATGTCGACTTCATGGAGGAGAAGAATCCACCGGACTAAATGTGGTTTGGCATCTTGTTTTTTTAAAAGGTATGGAATGGCGGCATGGTCCGTATAGGCTATTGTTTTACACAGCACAAGATAGGAACGAAAATTATCAAAAGCAAATACTATGGCTAGTAACTCTTTTTCGGTAGTTGTGTAATTTTCTTGGGCATAGTTAAGAGTTTTACTTGCATAGTATATTGGGTGAAAATGTTTTTCTTTTCGTTGTCCTAGGATAGCTCCAACTGCAAAGTTGCTCGCATCGCACATGATTTCAAAAGATAATTTCCAATCGGTTGCTATCATGATTGGTGTGTTGACTAGCATTTCCTTTAGTGCAACAAAAGCTATATTACATTGCTTGTCAAAGATGAATGGGCCATCTTTTTCAAGTAGGTTTGTTAGAGGTCTTGAGATTTTTGAAAAGTCATTGATAAATCGCCTATAAAATCCAGCATATCCTAGGAAACTTTGAATGGCTCGAACGGAGGATGGGAAGGTAATCAGGAAATAGTATCTATTTTTTCCCGATCAACTTCCATTCCTTTGCTTGAGATTTTATGACTGAGTACTATTCATTCATTTACCATGAAATAGCATTTTTCCCAGTTAAGGGCGAGGTTAGTTTCCTCACATTGGGATAGCATTCGTTCAAGATTATCAAGGCATTGGTCAAATGTATCTCCAAAGATAGAAGAATCGTCCATGAAAACTTCCATGTTTTTTCTATCATGTCGTGGAAGATAGCCACCATGCAACGTTGAAATGTTGCTGGGGCATTGCATATACCAAAAGGCATACGTCGAAAAGCAAAGGTTCCATAGGGACATGTAAAAGTTGTTTTTTCTTGGTCCTCTGGTGCTATGGGAATTTGAAAATACCCGGAGAAACCATCTAAAAACAATAAAATTTATGACCGGATAACTTTCTAGCATTTGGTCGATGAATGGCAAAGCAAAGTGATCTTTCCTTGTTGCCTCATTTAATTTGCGATAGTCAATACAAACCCTCCATCCGGTGATGGTTCTTGTTGGTATAAGTTCATTTTTTTCATTAGTTACTACCTTCATACCTCCCTTTTTTGGTACCAGTTGGAGTTGGACGGGACTTACCCAAGGAATATCGGAGATAGGGTAGATGAGTTCGTCGTCTAGTAGCTTGATGACTTTATTTTTAACCACTTCTTGTATGTTTGGATTTACTCTTCTTTGTGGTTGTATTACCGTTTGTAGTCATCTTCCATTAAAATTTTGAGCGTGCACATGAAAGGACTGATGCCTTTGATGTCCATAAGTTTCCATGCGATTGTTTTTTTTTTATGTTTTTTCAAAAGTTTTTCATAATTTTTCTTTTTCAAAAGGGTTAGTTTTGAAGAAATGATCACAGGGAGCTTACCATGTTGTAACAACTCTCATCAAAAGTCATATTTATTAAAATAATTTGTCCAATAGGAAACCCTAATTGAGATACCGAAGTGATTCTATATAAACCCTAAAATTTTCAGAACAATCGGAATCAGGATCAGGACCCCTAAAACTCAGGGGGGGGGTAAACCCTAGTTGACGATTATCTTAAAATACTCGTTGTTAAAATTTCATTCGAAATTTCTGTCAACTCAGCAGTCCTAGTCCCAAACGTGGCTACCCTATAGTAAATAGGTGTCCCTTACAGACCGTAAGGGAATAGTCTTACGGTCCGTAAGCATGTCCAAATTTTGGGTATAAATAGCAGACATTGGCACTTGATATTCTGCGTTTGAACGACGAAGGAATTCATTATATGCATTGAATTCTGTTCTGTTTACCACAATTAACACACACGATTCACGAATCGCTGCCGCAATCAGGGTAATAACTCGATCGCTATTACGATTCAACGTCCGATCGATTGTAACTATCCAACGATTGTTTGAGTGCTGCTCAAATTAAGTTTATCCTTTGTTATTCATCATGATTTCGACTTGAATGTTTGAGTGCTATCCGAATTCGGGCTATACTCTGTTATTCGTTGTGAGGGTTTAATCTCGTGAATTGTCGTAACTGCTGTATTAGTTACTAACCCGTTTGTGTGTGTGCATTATTATTTAAATTAGGTTAATCAAGGCTAATCAGTAGGCTTATACACTGCTCGTTAAATCTGCAATGTGAGTCATTCTTCTTTTTATCAACTGTTTTACAATACTCCAAATTATTTTCAAAAGTTATAATTACAGGGACTAAGTCGTGGATATCTTGAATCACTGGCTAGTGGGGTATTGTGCACATTACTAATTTTCTCCTAGTTAGGTTCATTGACCTACTAGGATAATCATCACTATTTGGGTTCATTGACCAAATAGTGATTTGAACCATTGTGACATGTCACCATTGTGACACAGCGCCAGATAAAAATAAGACATAAACCATTGTAATCGCTCTTATGCTGTAATTTATAACTAAGGGTCATTTTATAAAACCTGAATGAACTCACTCAGTATTTCACCGCTGACAAAACCTTTTTCAAACATGTTTCAGGTAATATGTTGTGAGCTAAGAAAAGTGCCGTGGAGCACTACCAGCTTAGAGAAGTGGCTCAATGTAAATAAATAGAGAAACATGTTTTGAAAAAATAAAGATTTCCTAGTGAAATCACCTTATTATAAATTAACGGGTTTTATCCCTAATTTATGTAAATGTGTAGTTTTAAATATTAAAAGATTCTGTTTTAAAAGACTTCCGTTGTCGCCTAAAAGTTAATACCACGGGATTTCTGTCCCGCGGCTCCTGGAACGGGTCAAACCGGGCCGGGGGCCGTGACACATGTTCATCCAAGAATGTGTATTCTAGACCTTTTCGTAGCTCCTTGAGTTCAAGTGATGGTGGGTCTTCAAGAGACCGCTTATTTTTTTTCTTTATTAAGTTCGATGGCCGAAAAGGTTTGTTCGATGACGTCCTCCTCTTCGACGAGTTGTTCCTCTGTTTCTTACGAATCGGGTGGCTCCGTTTCATCTTCAATTAAGGGGTCGACATTGCCAGTTGGATATTTCATTGATTGGTCAAGTACCTTTTCTCGGCCCCCAATTGAAGTGGTAGGTTAGTTTGCTTCCGGTTGACTAAGGTTTGATGGGTTTTTATGAACGGTTGTCCCACCACAAGGGGGCACCATCTAGGATGATAAAGTCGGTTGGTATTACCATTTGATTTGTTTGAATTAAGACATCCTCAACCATTCCCGTGGCTTTTATCATTTTTCGGTTTGAGAGACAAATAGGGAGTTTAAGAGAAGAAAAATCACTATCACACAATTTTTCGAAAATGTAGTTTGGCATTATGTTAACAAAAAGATATTTATCAATTAACACATTACTAACGAGGATGTTTTGAAACAAACATGGTACCGGTTTTAGGTTTAGTTCATGGCGTTCATCTTGTATTAGTGAAGTCTGATCATTTGTTAAGTTAATGCTAACTATTTTTTCGATTTTAGTAGTAGTGTTTAGCTCTTTCAAAAACTTGGCATAAGAAGGTACCAAACAATGATTTTCAAAAGAAGGTTGTAAAATGTGAATTTCTTGAAATTTTTGTTCTTTCTTGAAATCATCATTTTTAGACTTACCTTCTTTGTGGTTTAGTTCATGCGCGAGTTTTTCATTTTGTGGTTCTTCTATTTTTACCTCTTCGATTATTACCTCTTTAGTACAAACGGTCTACTCCTTTTTGCGAGATCTCTTAAGTAAGAGTTCAAGATTCTTGAGACTTTGTATAAGGCTTTCGGTTTCAGGAACGATTATTGGTAGTGTGTCGTATGTTTCAAACGGATTGGTATCCCAGTCAAAGCTTGGCCTTGGGAGCTCAAACCTTGGTTCTTCATATGTGGTGTATGAGGGTGATTGCTGAAAAAGGTAACAATGTTATACCGAACGGCATTCACCTCAAATGGTACAATATGATTCCTCATAATCATCCTCAATATAGTAGTAGTTGTAATCTTCTGAGTAGTAATCCATTGTATTGGAAGATACCCAAAAGATTAACGACTCTCGGGGTCAGAAAACAGAAAAATAAAATTTAATAAAGAGATGACCACGACCCGTGCTGCACTGGCACGGCCCTGCGGGCAAGCCTGTATCTGGGCGTTTGAAAAAGTTTTTACTGAATACTTGCAGCACGGGGGGTGTGGCCAAGTGGCACAGCCCTGTGGAAAACCTACTGTAAATTAAAAAGTTTTGAAAACAGGCGCGTAGTGTCACGGCCCCCGACCCGGTTTGACCCGTTTCGGGAGCCGCGGGACAGAAAATCCCGTGGTATTTATTTTTATAGCGGAAGTCTTAACAGGATCGTTTTAAACTTGAAAAATTGCCCGAATATTATTTATTTACATTTCAGGATAAATCCCGTAAACTTCATAATTTCATTATTTTACAAACATGTTTATTTATTTAATTGAGCCACTATTTCAAGCTTGATGGTGCTCCGTAGCACGTGTACTGAAAGGTTTTGTCAGCGGGGAAATACTGAGTGAATCATTCATTTTAATAAAAACGACACATAGTTATAAATTACAGCATAAGAGCGATTACTGTTAGGTCTTAACAGCCTAACCCATGTTAGGGCTTATTGCCTAACGGTGAGAAATTAGTAATGTGCACAATACCCCACTAACCAGCGGTCAAGATAACCACGACTTAATCCCTGTAATTATAACATTTTGAAAATAATTTGGAGTATTGTAAAACAGTTGATAAAAAGAGAATGACTCACATTGCAGATTTAACGGGCAAGGTATAAGCCTACTGATTAGCCTTGATTAACCTAATTTAATAATAATGCATACACAATAGGTTAGTAACTTAATTCTGCAGTTACGTCAATTCACGAGATCAAACCCTCACAATGATTAACAAGTGCAATACTTAATAATTCAATCGGATTCACAACGAATAACAGAGCATAGTCCGAATTCGAACAGCACTCAAATATTCAAGTCGAAATCACGACGAATAATCAAAGTATTAGCTCAATTTGAGCAGCACTCGGACAATCGTTGGATAGTTATAATCGATCGGACGTTGAATCGTAATAGCGATCGAGTTATTACCCTGATTGTGGCAGCACTTCGTGGTTGTGTGTGTTTAATTGTGGTATTATAGCTCTAACTCGACGAACAGGCAGAATTTATGCGTCGTTTCAATTGTTCTGTGCAAGACCCAAGGTCGGCTATTTATAGCCAAAATTTGGCCTCGCTTACGGACCGTAAGCCTGGTCCCTTACGGTCCGTAAGGGACATCTAAATGTCCTAGACTTGCCATGCACGGGACTAGGCTTGCTGATTCAGAATTTTGGCCAATCAGCCTTCAACAACGTTTTATTTAGATAAACATCCAACTAGGGTTTGCCCCACTTGAGTTTTAGGGGCCCTGATCCTGATTCCGATTGTTCTGAAAATTCTAGGGCTAGTGCAAAATTACTTGGGTGTCTTAATTAAGGTTTTCTTAATGTCTAATTATTGTCCTAATTATCGATTTTAGTGACAGTTGTTACATCCTCCCCACCTTAAGAAAAATCTCGTCCTCGAGATTTACTGAAATAGATGAGGGTATTTTCACCTTATTTCTGATTCTAGCTTTTACGTGTATTCTGGTCCTCTTTTGGCTGTGAACAGCACTAGTTGTTTTTGTGCTTTGAAAAACTTGATCTTCTTATCTTATTTGTAATAGATTCCCTATCATTTAAAATTTGCTATTTACATCTTTACCTTGTAGAGGTACTACCAGGGATTTGTCTGATAGACATTTCTTAAGGTTGGATACATGAAATACATCATGTACCTCTGCTACTTCTTCTGGTAGTTATAAATGATAGGCTACTGTCCTATTCATTGAATTACTGGAATGGTCCTACGTATCTTAGACTTAGCTTTCTTTTCTTACCAATTCTTTTTCAAGGAGATACTTTCAATAGTATTTTGTCTCCAACCCGAACTCCAACGACTTTTATTTGTATCACTTTTCTAACCGTCTTCTTTCCTTCGTGATACTAAATATGACAGTCGTAGTTACTTAGGTTGTTCAAATATGTATCTTAAATTCTTATGACCCGTATGGATAGTAAACTTATTTCCATACAGATAATGTTTCCTAATCTTAAGGGTAACTTATGGCTTCTAATTTTTAGGTTTACAAGTGGTATAGCTTTCTTCGTGCTTTTGCAATTGCCTTGATGCGTACACAATTACATTTTTGTGTTGCATTATTATTATACATCCAAATTCTAGTTTTGAAGCATCACCGTATACTTTAAAACTTTCTGTTTCTTCTGGTAAGGTTAGGAATGGAACTTTATGCTTAAAGGCTTTTCTGGTTTAAGTTCTTAACTTGTTTTAGCTTAGTTAGGGATATATTTATTTGAAAAAATATTCCTAATAAACTGCCTATAGCATCTATCTAAACTTACAGAATTCCTAATTTCTCTTTAGGGATTTCCGGAATCTTCCATTTAGTAATTTGTTGTTATCTTAGCAGGATCTAAGTGAATTCATTCATGTTTCATCATGTGTCCAAATTTTATCTTTGCTTCTCGCAAAATCTTATTTAATCTAACAGAGTTTCCATCTATCGTCTCAACTGTAAAAGTCTGCCTACGGCTGGTTAAGGGTAATTTAATGGCTTGGCAGGATGAAGTATTTATAAAACTTTGGTTTGCACCAGAGTCAAATAATACTTGCATAAACGTTTGTGAACTAAAACGTACCAATTATGATGTCAGGAATTAGTTCAGCTTCCTGAGTAGTTAATTGAAAAGTTCTTGCGTTTTTCTTGGTAGTCCCTTCTGCAGGTTTCGTCTTTTCATTTGCTGGGTTGCCTAATTTCGGGCAGTTTGTTCGAAAATGTCCGGGTTCTCCACAATTGTAGCAGGTTATTGCCTTCTTTTTCCTGCAATCCTCTTCTAGATGTCCTGGAATTTTGCAGTAATTGCAGCATCCTTTGCATTTTCCAAAATGCTTCCCTTTGCAGGTATTGCAAAATGAAATAGTGGAAAATCGCCCGTTTTCTCTTTTCTTGAAATTGTTACTAGTACCTATATGAAATTCTTGGGAAATTTTCTGGGCTAATTCCTTCCTCCTATTTTCTTCCCGAGTGCATATCAGTCCGTCGGTTAAAGTGTTAGCTAATTCTACCGCATCATCAATCGTGCGGGGTCTCGCAGCTTTGACAATATCACGAATTTCGCTAATCAAACCCCAGATATAGCGAGAGATAAGTACCGGTTCTGGCGAAGCCAAAGTAGGTACAATTCTGGCATACTCAAAGAATTTTGCAGTATACCCTCGACAATCTACATCTACCATTCGGTGACTTAAAAACTTATTCGCCATCTGCTCTTTTTCATATTCGGGACAGAATTTTCTTTCTATTATTTGCTTAAATTCTTCCCAACTCATGGCATAGGCCACGTCACTTCCTTTAGCTTGTAACACTGTATTCCACCATTCTAACGCTTCTTCCTTGAAAAGGTGCGAAGCGTACATAACCTTATCTTCCTCAACACATTTACTTATCCTGATCACTGCCTCGGTTTTCTCTAACCAACACAGTGCCGCAGTTGCCCCTTCATTGCCTGCGAACTCTACAGGTTTACAGGCAAGGAACTCCTTGTAAGTGCAACCAGGCGTTGCAACTTTCTTTTTCTTAGAGAGCGGAGCTTGTCGTAATTCCTCATCATGATTAACATGATTATTGCCTCCGTTTACGCTATTACTGAAGTTATTTTCAGAAATACGTTTGCTAGGAACGATTTGCTGTGGTTCTATTGGGTTTTTAACAGCAGCAACGATTGCTGGAATAGCGTTGGCTATCCCTTGAGCTATCATTGTTGGAATAGTGTCAGCTATCCCTTGAGCAACAATATTTTCTATATCCTGCCTAGTCATATATTGATCCCCTGATTGTTGCTCGGATTGATTGACCTCGTTGATAGGTTCATTATTAGTGTTTTCCATCAGATAACTAATTTATAGATAAATAATTAGTATACCAGAAGTAATTTCAATGTCACCCTTAATTGCACATAATTATGTAAATAAACCAAAATTTCTAAATTTTTTTTTTATTATATCAAGCTTCTATATATAGCCATTTTATTATTTATTTTACACATACTGGTTTTACTATTTCTATTACACAACCACAATTTTATAAATTCCCTATCCTTATGTCAAATGATATTCTAGTAATGGTGTTCCCTCTAATCGTATTTCTATGAGATCTATTTCTCAATCTCTTGGATCCTATTCCAAATATTCATTAATTCTTTAGTCAAAATGGCGGAGTTTAGCTGTATTCTCGGTTACTTATTGGTGGATTTTGGTTCTGGATCGAACTGAGGAAAAAGCTTATAGGGATAGTTTTGAATCTGTATTTCATTGGTCAACCATTCGTCTATTCCTAAAGGTTGCGGGTGGATCGAAGGGTTTGAAATAGCTGGTTCTACATCTATTACTAGTTGTTTTTCATTAATAGATTTGATAAAATTATAATCTGTCAATGAAAAATCAAATTCTTCCTAGGATGGTAACCCCTCAATTTGCCTAGAGCTTTCCCCGATTTCTATTTTCTTAGGGGTAGGTTTTTCGAGAGGTACAGTGTTGAATTCTATAGGTTCCTCTATGTCTGGTATATATTTATTGAAATCTCTGGAAACTTCTATTCTTACTGGATAAAGATTTAAGTTCTGAAGGACGTCAGACAAGTCACTCATGCTGTTTAACATAACATGGTTACTAAGTCAGAAGTTATAACAACTTTGAAATATCATTTCATACTATTTAACTACCAAAACAAATAAGATTTCTAGACTATGAATAATAAAGTGTACTAAAACTTTGGTCTAATTTATTTAAAATTTGTGTTAATTGCTACGTTGGCTAGCATATAAAGATCTGTCCTATGCTGTATATAATTAGTCAGATAATAAAACACATAATCATCTAATAATAATTAGAAATTCCTAAGTATTTCTCAATTACTTTAATAAGCTAAAATCAATAGTAAGCTTAAATCAGTGGCTTGATCAGTGGCTCTGATACCACCTATTTCTGTCACGGCCCCCGACCCGGTTTGACCCGTTTCGGGAGCCGCGGGACAGAAAATCCCGTGGTATTTATTTTTATAGCGGAAGTCTTAACAGGAACGTTTTAAACTTGAAAAATTGCCCGAATATTATTTATTTACATTTCAGGATAAATCCCGTAAACTTCATAATTTCATTATTTTACAAACATGTTTATTTATTTAATTGAGCCACTATTTCAAGCTTGATGGTGCTCCGTAGCACGTGTACTGAAATCACAGTATGTCACCTGAAACATATTGTAAAAAGGTTTTGTCAGCGGGGAAATACTGAGTGAATCATTCATTTTAATAAAAACGACACATAGTTATAAATTACACCATAAGAGCGATTACTATGGCAGTATCTTAATTAATATCTGGTCTTGCCACCCGTGTGACGATGGTCATACCACTATTGGGTCCAGTCACCCAATTAGTGACATTTTGTCACTGTTAGGTCTTAACAGCCTAATCCATGTTAGGGCTTATTGCCTAACGGTGAGAAATTAGTAATGTGCACAATACCCCACTAACACTACTACAGAAATAGGCATTTGCTACGGCCAAATCCGTAGCAAATCCGTAGCAAACACCCTTTTTGCTACGAATTTGCTACGGATTTGGTTCGTAGCTACAAGTCCCGTCGCGAATTTATTTGCTACGAACTTTAGCTACGAAAATTATGTTTGCGACGAATTTAGCTACAAAAAATGTCATCGGTATTTTAGCCACGAATTTGCTATGAAGAAGGTTGCTACGAAATTTCGCTATGGTTTTTTAGCTACGGATGTTTTTAGCTACGGTTGTTTTTAGCTACGGATACTTGTAGCTACGGAACATTTTAGCTACGAGTACTTTTAGCTACGGTTGTTTTTAGCTACGGAGTAGATTTACAACGAATGGGTTGGCTATGATAATTTGCAATGTTTTTGCTACAAAATTTAACTACCAACTTGCTATCGTTTAGCTACAAGAATTTGCTACCTTTTACATTTGTTTTTGCTACGAAACTTGCTACGTTTTTGCTATTGGGTTTGCTACAAACTTTAGCTACAAAGCTGCGATTCTGCAACAGAATTTAGTTACGAATTTCGCTTGTCTTTGCTACGGATATAGCTATTAATTTTGGAAGGTCTTTGCAACAAATTTAGCTACGCTATTTGCTTGGAATTTTTTAAATAATTTTTTTATATTGTTTCTATTTTTCATTTATAAATATTATATTCAAACTTCATAAATATAAAAAATTGAAACTAAAAATAAATACACAAACCATATAACATAATAATTCAAACATAACAATAAATATTAAAGTCATACTAAAGATCCAAATCATCCAAACATAACCGAATGCAACACGATAAAAATCCAACTAATTCAAACATAACCAAACCTGACACGATAGAAATCCAAATTATCTAAAAGCAATATAATAAAATTCAACGCATTTTAAGTTGGTGGCGGGTTTTGCGACAACATTTGAATTTTCTCATTCATTTCGGCATACAATCTCGCACCTTCTTCAATTTTCTCCATCATAGCATGTTTCTCTATCTTATCTTGTTCCAACTCCGCTATTTTTTCCTTCAACCGTTCCACCATTAACATCAAAAGAAAAAATAACCCATTAATATCCATTATGATACCTAATAAGTTATGACACATTATAGCATATTATAACCCAATATAACCTAATAAAAGCTATTATACCCATAGTTATAGAGTGGAGGGTTCAAATGAGAAGAAAACATAGCTTAAGAATAAAAAGAACAAAATCAACCAATTAGAATGTTTTAGTTTATAAGGGTAGTAAGGTAATTTGAACAATTTAATTAATTTATTACTACCCTATAATTAAGCTATTCAAATTAATTAAATATTGATTTCAAATTTAACCCCTAATATCTAACTGATATCTCACATGAAATTTCTATATCATTTTACACGTTCACACATTCACACACTAATTTGTTATGTGTATTTACCTACACAGACCAATATGCCAAGTGTGTTTTTCTACACAGACAACATTCCAATATATAACAACCTCTACATACGCACATCGACATTTTAAATGTGTTTTCATGCATACGGAAAATCAAACAGCTAGTAACAAGTACCTACACACACCAACATATTAAGTGCCTATCTGTAACACCTCGAATTTTTGTGTCCAATGATGTGTTAACACGTGTCATTTGATTACACGTGGCATCTATAATAAATAAAGGGCTAATTTTGACAAACCTTGAAAGTATGCAAATTCGAGGGTTATAAATGTCAACAAGGGTAAATATGCTGTATAGTAACCCTAAATAACGCTTGTACCTTCAAACGAATAAATCATAGATCGTACGGAAGCGAAACGCGGAAGAAAGTGAGAGGTTACGAGCTACAGGGGTTAACTGTGTCAACATGTTTAATATTACCTCTGAGTGACCCTTTAACGTTCCCAAAACTTCGTAACAGTATTATACGCTCACTAGAATATACTGTATAAATTCCGCGAAGTTCCGTTTTAAAACGAAAGAGTTATACTCGAATTCGTATGAGAAGGGTTAAAAGCGTCAACAGTGAAAGTTAAGGCTTTCCAAATAATTAATAAATTAACCGGGGACTTAATAATGCGAGTAAATAACACGAGGCCCCTATCGGTAAATAACCGAGGGCCAAACCGCAAAGTTACCCCTTCAAACCCGAAAGGTCAGGTAAATCATTACGAAAGATTTCGTTATTAATTACCAGGATTTCGTAATCATTTCAAAAGATTTTAAAAATCTGAAAAACAGGCCCCACGCGACCCGCATTGCATTTGTGGTTAAGTTGAGGCGGGCCGCGAGCCTCCTCTTTTACTCGCCTGGTATTTAAATCCCAGGCGGCCCGCATTATAAACGCATGGAACTTCCATGCGGGCCGCATTAGACGCCCAGATGCAGAATACTTGTAACTACTTGCCTTTTGGAGCATTTGAACGACCAAACATCAATCAATGAGGCATGGGTGCCCCCTACTCGACCCATAACACTTAGGGACACCTGCCCATCATCCATGATCAGTTGTAGCATGAGTTGTGATGATCTAAAGGCCTTTTGAACATTATAAATAGCCACATTGTGAGCATATGTTCACCACACCTCAAACAACTCATCTACTGATCATTCTAAGCTCTCAAGTCCTTTTCTCTGCTCTATAAGCAAGAACACACTTCTGTAAGTCATTCACAACCATTTTGGTCATGCATTTCCATAGTTATAGCTCATAAACACAACCGTCGTAACTAACGGTTGTCATTACAATAACTTGCAAATGGTTCAGTCTTATGACGGATCAAAGGTGGTTTTGAGTAGGTAATTATGTGGGTAATAAACCTCTAAAAGGGTTCCCCCTGATCACCACTCTAACTATGTCAAATATCGAGTCAAACGTGCGGTTAAAAAGTCAACAGAAAGCTATTTTAGCGATTTATGCATAATCTGTAATGTATATGTTATGAAACCTGTTTTGACACTTATAAAACATGATATTAAGTATATAAACTTGTTTGCGCTCGTTTGAATCGATCATTTGCTATATTGACCCGGTTCGGAGCCGAATGTCGCAAAAGTTTGACTTTTGCTTTGACTTCAGTTCTGACCCGTTTTAGTGAGGTATAGATATACCTTAGGACTCTCTTAGGACCAGGTTACATGATGGTACCAACCTCTGTGATCGGTTCATGAGTTATCCGAGTCTTTTGCGCATTTCCGTCATTCGCCTAAAAGTTGACCGTAACGGCCTTTTGAAATTAAAACGAGTATTTCGGACACGTGAACGGACCAAAACCTTGCTTATTAAATTATGAGCATGTCCTTAAAGTTTCACGTCAATCCGAGGTCTAGAATGAGAGTTATGCTAATTAGCGCAATTTAAATAAATTTTTGTAATAAACGGCGCAATTAGCATAACACCTATCTAAACCAAGATTTCGTCACCAAAACTTTTACCCACTGTATTAAAATAATATTTTGGGAATTTTAAAGATTTTTAATAATTTTTACCCCGCTCATAACCTACGGTTATGGCTACGGTTCGGTAAATACCGAATATGCCCTTTTCGGCCAAAACATGAGTTCTACAAGGTCTTTTGACCCGATTCCAGTTGCTACTGATTTTAAATAATAAATAAAGTATTTTAAGCTTTATAAGCTGTTCGGGAAACTCAGATTTCCTGTAGAACTCGAAAAGCCCTTTTTAAAAGTCTTTAAAATGACCGGAAAGCCCCTACGGGGCATAATATTGACTTAAACTCGTTACGGGCGTCACGGAAGGTATCCTACTGATACCGCAACCCATTTAAGGCATATTGACTTAGGAAATAAGCGTATGACTCTCATAGTTAACCGTTTCGCCTATTGCGCGCACGGTTCGGCTTATGAAACTAGTTTTCATAATTTAGCCAATACGGGTCAAATAATATCATTTGAACCCCAAAATCCAGAGTGTGAACCATTAACCCATATAAAACAAGTCTCTGAACTTGTTGGGACAGAATCACACTCCATTCTCGGTTTTTGCCTTTTCGCGCGATTAAACCATATCTATATATATCGGAACCAACCGGTCTAGGCTACGGCCATTATAAAGACTCGTTAGGATTCTAAGAGGTTAATTAAAACCTTCGTTCCAGATTAGGAGCCCCAGTAAAAGCTATCGGTGATTTAATCCAAATTAAGGAAATATACTTGCAAAGGTAAATACTTTAACTTGTTTCCCCTATATGGGCTTGGGTTACGGTATATTAATACCGCTTGATTGAGCATTATATTCTTCCATCGCTTAGGTGGTTAATTAAATAATATGATCGGCTCATTTAAACAGTTTTGTTGCTTAAAAGCCTTTGGGGGGTTAATGACCGTTGTCCCGGATATCCTTGGCATCATTTTACGAAATGGCCACGACCATCGACATCCCGGTGTAGGCGTACACCCGGTATAAAGTGTCGACATTAAATTAAAAGACGTAGCCGTTGGTTTTTATACTACGGTTTTACGCAAACGTGGTGTGTCTATAAATCTTTAACCCGGCACGACCCGGGCTACTGAACGCATAAAAGAACATGTAAAACGTTCACAAGATTTTATTATAATTTTCCCAAGTTATAAGAGAGTTTGTGCCTTGTGCATTCAAATCAATTTTAATAACCATTTTCAAATGTGTCAGTTGAATGTATTTACCAGTGTAAACTGACGTATTTTCCCCAAAAAAGATTAAGTGCAGGTGCTAGACGAAATTGGCTGGTATTAGCTGCCTAAGCATCACGAATAGTCTCGCAAACTCGATGCCGTATCTGAATGAACAATATTTATTTATTTTGATCCGCTGTGGATACATTCGACTTCTGTAATACATTTGATATTACAATCAGAGGTTGAAATATATTTATTTATCTTTAAGCTTCCGCTGTGCATTATATAATTGTGTGGTTTGACTATATTGTTGCCAACATCGTCACGGTAATCCCCCACCGGGCCCACCGGTGAGACACGTGGAAATCGGGGTGTGACACTATCATAGTATCATATATATATCACAACAATCTCACAATTAGCAACATGTCCCTACACAAACCAATCTGATCAAGATTGTTCCTACACATAATATTCTAACAAATGTCGTTATGTTGGCTTGTTGACTTTTGGGTTGATATTAAGCATCGTTATGTTCCAAGTCAAGTCTTAGTGGAAAAAGAGGAACAATGACAAAAGGATAGTGGAGAGGTGACAATAATGGTGGTGACGGTGGTGGTGGCTCTAACAGTGATAGTGGGGATTGGTTGGGGAGAGATAGAGAGGGGAGTTCTCAAACAAAGACATGTGTTTTGTTTATTTGTTAATTTAAATATATTACTAAAATTACTAATCTACCCTCATGTGCAAGTCACATGCCATATTTAACTAAAAGATTTAACCAGGTTAGGGCCAAAGGACGTATGGTGTAACGAGTTTTACAAATAAAGGACTGTGACTGTAATTATTAAAGTTAAAGGCTATCCATTGCAATCCGATACAAACATAAAGGACGAAAAATGTAATCTACCCTAATCTGTAACAGATAAACTAGTCCCGAAAACCATGCATCCAAGACTTATAGATCAGTCCTCCATAATTTAGTCCCTAGGTGTATAGATATTAGTGACTGAATATCAATCACAAACATCAACCACAAAGAAATCAGTCTCTAATATAATCTGTAACAATTAAATTAGTCACAGATACCATGCATCCGAGACTTATATATCAGTCCTCCATAGTTTAGTCGTTGTTTGCATTTGGCTATGTTAGTGTTGAATGTAACGTGGCGGTATAAATTCGTGTTTTTCTTTTACGATTTTCCAGGTTTTGGTCGTTGTTTGCTTGCTACTTATCATGGTATTACGACCCACGCCCCGCAACGCAGGGTTAACACTAGTTATATATGTAAATGAACTAGTTTTATGCCCTGCCCGTATTGCGGGCGGCTAGACCAAATATTTCTCTACCAATTAAAACAAAACACTATCATAGCTTTGCTAGATAAAAAAACTAAAACAATGGCAAGGCTATAATTTTTAGCTGACACAAAACTGAAATTTGTCAAAACAATGAGCGAGTGTAAGGGAGTTGCCAGACACGAATATAAATTATATAGAGTCAACCAATTAAAATAAAGCACAACCATAGTTTTGCTAAAAAACTAAAACGATGGGAAGCCCGTAATTTGGAACTGGGGGCAAAATCATAATTTTTAACTGGGGTAAAATCGTAATTTGTCAAAAGTTAAAAAATGGCAAGAATATAAATTATAATTAGGGGCAAAATCTTAATTTTGAAATGGGGGAAAATCGTAATTTTAAATTGTGGGTAAAATTGCAATTATTTCCTTAGGGGTAGACATGCCAATTGCCCTAAACCTTAGGGGGTAAAATTGCAGTTTACTCTATTTGTTATTTTTTAATATTTCTTTTGTCCATTTTTTCTTATGGATTTTCTTACGCGTCTTTTTTATTGTTTTTTGAATAATTATTTTGTTACTTTGCTATGGATTTTGTTACCACTATTATTAATTAATTTTGATTGTTTTTTTTTTTTTTGCACCGTATTTTGCTATGGATGTTGCAATGGATATTAGTAAATTATTTTTGGAATACTTTCTTTTTCTTATTTTGCAATGAATTTTCTATGGATTTGCTACCAATTTTGCTACGTTAGTTTTTAAGAATTTTTCTAGATTTTGCTACCAATTTCTCTGCGGACTCTATTTACTTACCAATTTTGCTACCATTCTTATTAAACCCCAGTTAGTTAGTTTTTAAATATTTATTTTTATGATTTAGCTATGGACTTTGCTACTAATTTTACTAAGTTTTTTTATTAAATTTATTTTCACAATTTTGCTATCGATTTTGCTACAAATTTGATTTTACTTTTTTTAGTTTATTTCTTAATACTTATTTTCATGGTTTTGTTACGGATTTTGCTACCGTTTTTGCTACATTATATGATTTATATTAATTTCATTAATTTTACTACGGATTTGCTATGAGTTTTGCTACGAAATTCATTTGCGACGGAAGTTCATAGCTAATCCGTAGCTAATTCGTAGCAAACTGTGCTCGTAGCTAATTCGTAGCAAACTCGTAGCAATTTGCCACCATTTTTTTCCATAGCAAAATTTCATAGCAAATACCTCTTTTTGTAGTAGTGTAACCAGCGGTCAAGATAACCACGACTTAATCCCTGTAATTATAACATTTTGAAAACAATTTGGAGTATTGTAAAACAGTTGATAAAAAGAGAATGACTCACATTGCAGATTTAACGGGCAAGGTATAAGCCTACTGATTAGCCTTGATTAACCTAATTTAATAATAATGCATACACAATAGGTTAGTAACTTAATTCAGCAGTTACGTCAATTCACGAGATCAAACCCTCACAATGATTAACAAGTGCAATACTTAATAATTCAATCGGATTCACAACGAATAACAGAGCATAGTCCGAATTCGAACAACACTCAAATATTCAAGTCGAAATCACGACGAATAATCAAAGTATTAGCTCAATTTGAGCAGCACTCGGACAATCGTTGGATAGTTATAATCGATCGGACGTTGAATCGTAATAGCGATCGAGTTATTACCCTGATTGTGGCAGCACTTCGTGGTTGTGTGTGTTTAATTGTGGTATTATAGCTCTAACTCGACGAACAGGCAGAATTTGTGCGTCGTTTCAATTGTTCAGTGCAAGACCCAAGGTCGGCTATTTATAGCCAAAATTTGGCCTCGCTTACGGACCGTAAGCCTGGTCCCTTAAGGTCCGTAAGGGACACCTAAATGTCCTAGACTTGCCATGCACGGGACTAGGCTTGCTGATTCAGAATTTTGGCCAATCAGCCTTCAACAACGTTTTATTTAGATAAACATCCAACTAGGGTTTGCCCCCCTTGAGTTTTAGGGGCCCTGATTCCGATTGTTCTGAAAATTCTAGGGCTAGTGCAGAATTACTTGGGTGTCTTAATTAAGGTTTTCTTAATGTCTAATTATTGTCCTAATTATCGATTTTAGTGACAGTTGTTACACGTAGTTTTGAAAAATGTACAGAATTTGATTAGGCCACTAATTTTAAGCTTTCTCAAAATCCTTGTGTACCCGGCAACGGCTCCAAAAACTTGACGTTTGTGGGGTGTGCGTGTAAATTTTAGAATATTCTAAGCACTTTTTACTCGTAGATCAAGCTTTAAATTTATAAAACACGATACAATACTCTCACTCTACACACGTTAGGGCAAGTGCACCCATCGTAGACGTAGGATAGTGATGGTAAGATACCGAGGTCATCCAAGGACACAATTGTAACGCCCTGCTTTTTCCTACTTTCCATAATTAGAAAGCTCGCCTTGTAATGCTATTTTTGGAAATCTTGTATTATTGTAGTCGTTTTTTCGTTGTAAAATCCGAGACTTGGATCATAAATAAAATTCGTATTTCTTTAAATTCGCCATCTACATATTCATACATGTTCATACGTTGGAATTCATTGTACATCGAATCCTTATTTGTAATTCATACTTATACGATACTTATTCACGATGCATGTCCATGCTTGTCCTCAAACTGTTACCTAAAAACCCCTAATAATATGCTTATTTATACAACGGTTAATCATCTAATATGTGACATATACTTGTCACTTACAAACATGTTACATACTTGTACATTACACTTTTTACCTAGTTAAATCATGTTTTATTTCATATTTCACCTTGTTACAAGTTAGGGGAAACATTGTTGCATATTATTACACAACTTAATTAACAAAATTACTCATTATAATGTTTTAAAAGAATAAAAAAATAAAGAAATATGGCAGCCCCAATTCAGCAAAATTCAGCCCCATATAGTTGGGCTTTGTGGGCTAGTTTCAAGGTGTAACCCCTTCTAAACACTTCCAAAGCCCAACCCATTGAAACCCTAATCCTTCCCCCTATAAATACCACTTATAACCAGCCTCCCTACCACTTTTGCAACACTAAAAACTCTCAAAACATCCTCCAAACCGTAGCTGAAAGCAAGGGTTCGAGCAGATTGACACCCCTTCACGAAAATGAGCATAACTCACTCATTTCTTAACGAAATCACTTGATTCTTTTTCCTACTTACTTGGATAATCATGGGGTTCGATTCCTAGACTTCTCCTTGGAGAAATCAGACCTGGAAATGCCCCGAAATCGTCCATAAACTTTCTGTTTGTTTTTATGTTCATCAAAAACTTGTTTAAACCTATGTAACTTGTGTTCAACACATCTCATACCTATGTCCTAATGCTTACAACTTATCCCATGGTTGGTTAAGCTTAAAAACAAGGTTGAGACATTTAAAATCAGAGGATTAAACCTCATAAACTTGGTGTTTTGTTTAGGGTTTCAACCCACAAATCATGTCAAACATAGCCTTTGATACATGAGTGATTATGCAACGACTTGGGTTGTCCTACATACAATCCTCACATGATTTGATGATTTCTCTATAGTTAGGTTGTTTATGTTATTGTGCAAATCCTAGTTCGTGACCCTCCTTGGTTGTTGTTACACCAAGTGAAGTGGTGAACATTCAAGGGGTTCCTAAATGGAAGCATGTCCTTCCTACCCCATACATGACATCTATGATAATACGAGGTGCCTAAATGAAGATCCTAATCTTCTACCTCCTACTTGAATTATTGGACTAAATAATATGTAGTACCTAACCTAAGTATATATATACACTCATTCGAACCTTTGATGTTGAACTTGTGTTTATATGTTAAAGTAGTAGAACATCACCTAAGACCTAAACCTTGTTGTGATTCTTATGGGTGTTCAACTCATGAAAACATTATCATAACCCTTGTGGTTACCAAGTGTCATACAAGGGTTAAGTGTTGAAGATGATTATTTTCACATGCTATTCTCATATCTTACTTTTATGTTGTTTTAAATACCGAATCTCGACTCTAAGCATACTAGAACTTTAACCCTACACATTCAACTTTCTAACCCCATCAACTTCGTCACATTGGATAATCGGAAAGCATATGCAAATTTGTGAGTATACTCGCAACCCCCTTTTTTATGTTTACCACTTTTTGGGGTGTAACATGTTTTACTATTAAACTACACTTAAACTTATTCTTTATGCAATGCACAAAACAATCCTTATACATGAATACTATGTTATGATACTTGATGCTTACGTGGACCATACTTATGTGATATGTTTTAGTCATTAGCTCTCACGAGCCTCCCTTCGACATGTATAGCGCTATAGGAGTAACGCACCGCCCCCCTTAAACTTGGGTCATGTTGAATTAATTAAACTTACTTGCGTAAACAGAGGTTGGCTAGAAATATTGCATGCCACGATAGGTTGATCTCGTATAAACTAAGTTGCCATGTGGATTCGTTTTAAACTTTTATACTTATACTTATACTTATGCTTAAACTTGTATACTCGCCTTTGCTTTTGCATTGAACTTTATTTTAAACATGTTACAGGTTGAGGATGATGATGCTATGAAATGAAGTAGCGTTGATGCCTAGATACACATATAGACGTTTAGGTTTAATCGTCGTATCAATTTTGATTATGTTGTATTCTAATTCCTTTGAACTTGACGTTATTTGATTTCTTTGTAACGTTGACAAATGAATTATGAAATGAAATCGGTTTATTAAATATTGTCACAAATAGCGTTATGATGTCTCTAGCAATCTTCACACTTCGTCTCATCCCGATGTTTCCGCCATTGGTTGGGGTGTGACAGATTGGTATCAGAGCCATAACTATAGGGAATTAGGAAAAGTAGGAATGCTTTAACCTAGTCTATAGTTCTAGAGCTTTATTCGTATGTTTTACTTGAAATTACTAGCATGCTATCTTATTTGCTTTTATTTATTCTCTTTTGATCTTGTAAGCATATGTGTCACTTGTGGGTTAACACTTAACATGCTATACTTGATTTTATTATGTGTTAATACTTGTTTCTTCATTTTATCCTTTATGTGTGTTCTTGACATACTTTTTATGCGTTAATATTCGTTTCATCATTTCACTTTTATTGTGATGTTCTTGACATGTTATACTTGTTTGTTTAATCTTTAATATACACTTTTCCTCACGCGTTTTACTCGATTATTCTAAATCCGACAACAAACATATTACACAAACGAGACGAGTTCACCAAAATAGGCGTGAAACCCATAATTTGGTGAACAACTCTCAGTCCATCCACTTTCCTTTTCTTTTTACACGAAATTCACCATCAAGTTAGGAGTGAAATCCTCACCTTGATGGAGAAGTTCAAATTTCAAATTCTAGTGGACCCTCGTCAAAGTGTTGAAATTAAATTTTGACCCGACGAGTACCAACCACACTTAGGATACGAAACCGTCAAGTTAGGGGTGAAACCCGCACCTTGGCGACTAGTTCCACTCCTTGATTTTTTCATAAATCCCGCCAAGTCTCGAAATTTCGATTGATTTGGGACATGTAGTAACCGGAAGGGTAAATACCGTTAACCGACTTGTCGGCGAGAGTATTTTACCTATTAGGCCAAAGCATGCTCCTCAAATTCAAAAGACTTTTCGACCACTTTGGTTAGTCAAAGTTCCGTTCGGAACACTCCAAACTTTGGTCAAAATGTGTTTCTATTATTTATTTATACGATGCAATCTTTCAAACTCGAGTTTACTTTCGATTTCTCTTTTCACACACACAACATATTGAACCTTTTCCATACATTTATACATATGCATGATTTCATATAATTTAAATTCGTTTTCCTTGTAACGACAAGTGGAGAAATATCATCGAGATGGGAGTGACTTCCTTACCTTGACGATTAGCTCCACTCCCTTTTTCTTAAAAACGACCTCACCAATGAGTTAGGGGTGATTCCCTTACCTAGGTGATCGTTACCAAAACGTCTCTTCAAAATATCTTATTATGCAAACTCGATCATATTTTATACCCAAATTGTTTATCATTATTCAAAATACACACTCATACCAATTTCAAAATACATTGATTTGTCAAAACGTACTCAATTCATATACACGAGATTCTTAATCATGTCTTAAAACATTTTATTACGCAAACTTCAAAACCTTACGAAATGCTACCTATCAATTTAATCGGCCCAATGAAACTCTTGCCCATGAACTTCGTATTCGACTTAATCACTAAAACTTGCTCACATTATATCGTCATACTAGAGACTTCCATTCTTAATTGAAACCAAACCAACCTTTCTCAATTACCTATAGGATCTTATAGATATTATGAGATCGTTTTACCAAAGAATATTTCCAACATCAACGAACCATTTGTCAAAACCCTTTAAAATGAACACTAAGACCTTTGATAAATCCCTTTTCCAAGGATCAACGTATTCACAAAAACTCCAAAATTTCTTGTTTTGATGAAACGAACTTACCTTTTTCTACACCTATTTTTCAAAACACGTGGGCAAGAAGACTCCATGGGGACCGACCATCTTCGGATTTCGTAAACTCTTTTAAAACAAAGGTAGCATTTCCATTCATTACAAAATACGATATGCATGATCAATAAGTACTTTATATCCTCTTACATATGCAAACTATATTCTACCTTTCAAACCAAGCTCAATCTAAATTTGATTCAATAAACTCAACGTTTCGTTTAAACAACTATACATGCATATCATCGTACACATTTTGGTCGATACCTCGTGATAACATCATTTATATCATTCGTATCTACGTACTCGACCTTTTGAATGTTTATTACACTTAGATCCGTGATGTCCCAACGAACACTATATACGCAATATTTATTTTTCATGCCTACACCTATGTTCATACGTTTTATGCTTGTACTCATACACATACTACTTATACGTTTTACGCTTCTGCTTGTACACATACTACTTACACATTTTATGTTTATGCTCATACATACATGCGTATTCATACTTAAACTTATGCTCATACTTTCATCCTTACTCATGATTCATACATTCGTACCTATACGCGAGCGTAACCTGAGGGATTCGCTTGCGTGGGTCCCACACATACTTAAACATGGACTTGCTTATATACTATATTCTTGTACATACACATTCTAAACTTTTTTATGTATACCCCGATGCATACACAACTAGTACAAGCTATGCGGATCATGCGACGATCAAAATAATCACGGGTGCACACGGGATTATAGTGATAGGCGTATGAGAACCATAGAGTGTGCTACTGCGTATGGTAATACACGGAACGTAACATGACACCGAAGACGAAACGGACGTAACATGGTCAAAACATGGTGGATACGCCGCTGGTACTTCCTATATATAAGTGTTTTCACCATGTTACCAAAATTTTGTAAAACGTGCCATGGGAAATTCAGTGTTTTACAGACCTCTTGGACCTAATACAAGCTTTAAGCAACTCACAAACACATTATTATGTCCGATTATCCATGACGAGACTTCATACTTAACATGCTACTTTCATCTATCTAATGCCCATATCATTCGTATACTTGCGTTCATTTAGTGTCAATTGTTCGCCCCATGCTCCTATTTCCTTCCTTTCATACGAACCTCGTTCACAATCAAGCTCGTTTAAGCATTCAAATCCTAACTTATCTTATTACCCTTAGAACTTTCTAATTATTAGCCATTACAAATCGTTTTACCTATACCTGTTTACCCCTGCTTATGCCTCAAACCCATTTCGGCTCGACAAATCATTTTACAAACTTATCTTTATCTTCCCAAAACCTCGTACTTTTCAAAACGTTTCAAAATCTCAAGTCTCGAACTGTTACCAAAACTCTTTAAATCTACCTCTTAAATAAATTTCGGGACGAAATTTCCTAAAGGAGGGGAGACTGTAACGCCCTGCTTTTTCATACTTTCCATAATTAGAAAGCTCGCCTTGTAATGCTATTTTTGGAAATCTTGTATTATTGTAGTCGTCTTTTCGTTGTAAAATCCGAGACTTGGATCATAAATAAAATTCGTATTTCTTTAAATTCGCCATCTACATATTCATACATGTTCATACGTTGGAATTCATTGTACATCGAATCCTTATTTGTAATTCATACTTATACGATACTTATTCACGATGCATGTCCATGCTTGTCCTCAAATTGTTACCTAAAAACCCCTAATAATATGCTTATTTATACAACGGTTAATCATCTAATATGTGACATATACTTGTCACTTACAAACATGTTACATACTTGTACATTACACTTTTTACCTAGTTAAATCATGTTTTATTTCATATTTCACCTTGTTACAAGTTAGGGGAAACATTGTTGCATATTATTACACAACTTAATTAACAAAATTACTCATTATAATGTTTTAAAAGAATAAAAAAATAAAGAAATATGGCAGCCCCAATTCAGCAAAATTCAGCCCCATATAGTTGGGCTTTGTGGGCTAGTTTCAAGGTGTAACCCCTTCTAAACACTTCCAAAGCCCAACCCATTGAAACCCTAATCCTTCCCCCTATAAATACCACTTATAACCAGCCTCCCTACCACTTTTGCAACACTAAAAACTCTCAAAACATCCTCCAAACCGTAGCTGAAAGCAAGGGTTCGAGCAGATTGACACCCCTTCACGAAAATGAGCATAACTCACTCATTTCTTAACGAAATCACTTGATTCTTTTTCCTACTTACTTGGATAATCATGGGGTTCGATTCCTAGACTTCTCCTTGGAGAAATCAGACCTGGAAATGCCCTGAAATCGTCCATAAACTTTCTGTTTGTTTTTATGTTCATCAAAAACTTGTTTAAACCTATGTAACTTGTGTTCAACACATCTCATACCTATGTCCTAATGCTTACAACTTATCCCATGGTTGGTTAAGCTTAAAAACAAGGTTGAGACATTTAAAATCAGAGGATTAAACCTCATAAACTTGGTGTTTTGTTTAGGGTTTCAACCCACAAATCATGTCAAACATAGCCTTTGATACATGAGTGATTATGGAACGACTTGGGTTGTCCTACATACAATCCTCACATGATTTGATGATTTCTCTATAGTTAGGTTGTTTATGTTATTGTGCAAATCCTAGTTCGTGACCCTCCTTGGTTGTTGTTACACCAAGTGAAGTGGTGAACATTCAAGGGGTTCCTAAATGGAAGCATGTCCTTCTACCCCATACATGACATCTATGATAATACGAGGTGCCTAAATGAAGATCCTAATCTTATACCTCCTACTTGAATTATTGGACTAAATAATATGTAGTACCTAACCTAAGTAAATATATACACTCATTCGAACCTTTGATGTTGAACTTGTGTTTATATGTTAAAGTAGTAGAACATCACCTAAGACCTAAACCTTGTTGTGATTCTTATGCGTGTTCAACTCATGAAAACATTATCATAACCCTTGTGGTTACCAAGTGTCATACAAGGGTTAAGTGTTGAAGATGATTATTTTCACATGCTATTCTCATATCTTACTTTTATGTTGTTTTAAATACCGAATCTCGACTCTAAGCATACTAGAACTTTAACCCTACACATTCAACTTTCTAACCCCATCAACTTCGTCACACTGGATAATCGGAAAGCATATGCAAATTTGTGAGTATACTCGCAACCCCCTTTTTTATGTTTACCACTTTTTGGGGTGTAACATGTTTTACTATTAAACTACACTTAAACTTATTCTTTATGCAATGCACAAAACAATCCTTATACATGAATACTATGTTATGATACTTGATGCTTACGTGGACCATACTTATGTGATATGTTTTAGTCATTAGCTCTCACGAGCCTCCCTTCGACATGTATAGCGCTATAGGAGTAACGCACCGCCCCCCTTAAACTTGGGTCATGTTGAATTAATTAAACTTACTTGCGTAAACAGAGGTTGGCTAGAAATATTGCATGCCACGATAGGTTGATCTCGTATAAACTAAGTTGCCATGTGGATTCGTTTTAAACTTTTATACTTATACTTATACTTATGCTTAAACTTGTATACTCGCCTTTGCTTTTGCATTGAACTTTATTTTAAACATGTTACAGGTTGAGGATGATGATGCTATGAAATGAAGTAGCGTTGATGCCTAGATACACATATAGACGTTTAGGTTTAATCGTTGTATCAATTTTGATTATGTTGTATTCTAATTCCTTTGAACTTGACGTTATTTGATTTCTTTGTAACGTTGACAAATGAATTATGAAATGAAATCGGTTTATTAAATATTGTCACAAATAGCGTTATGATGTCTCTAGCAATCTTCACACTTCGTCTCATCCCGATGTTTCCGCCATTGGTTGGGGTGTGACAACAATAACTTCTAATACCACCTTAACGTTAACGTCTAGTCTAACCAAATTTTGATAAAAAATTTTGAAAGTTTTAAAAGATAAACTAAAAATAAAAACGTAAATGAAAGGAAAAAACAAATAGACAAGAAGGAATCACTTGGTTCTAACTCCTTATTTATGCATCCTTTGATGATTTCCGCACTTTGAGCTTTTTAAAAGATTATCTTAGTTATAGTGGTAGGCCCCTCGTGTGAAGGGGACGTTACCCTCGGCCATATTGGTCCGAGTCAGCAGGGATACCGTCCCATAAGGCCGGATTATTGAAAGATAATTAAATAAGTTATTAATGCGAAAAGTGGTAGGCCCCTCTTGTGAAGGCGACGTTACCCTCAGCCATATTGGTCTGACTCAACATGGATACAGTCCCGCAAGGCTGGATAAAGTTTTAATAGTAGTTTATTTATAAGGGCTTACAAGCTGTTCTTACTTCCCCTGATTTGATGCTATCTGCCTCAAGGGAAGTCCTAATAAGCTTGAATCAAGTACTCGCATGTTCTATATACTGAACGAGGCAAGAACTTTACCTCATCACCCTTCTAACCCCCTTCCAGGCAGTTAACGCGCTTTATATAAACCGTAAAGACACAAATGAGTGAATCAACAAAACATGTAGAAATGATTAAATAAAATTCACATTCAATATAAAAAACTAGTTATTAAAGTCATTAATACTGTCACGGCCCCCGACCCGGTTTGACCCGTTTCAGGAGCCGCGGGACAGGAATCCCGTGGTATTCAATTTAGGCGACAGCGGAAGTCTTTTTAAAACAGGATCTTTCAATAATTCAAACTGCCCGTTTCATAACTTAGGGATAAATTCCCGAAATTTACAATAATGTGATTTCTCAGGGAAATCTTTACTTTCAAAACATGTTCATTTATTTATTTACATTGAGCCACTTTTCTAAGCTGGGAGTGCTCCACGGCACTTTTCTTTGCTCATATCATATCACCTGAAACATGTTTGAAAAAGGTTTTGTCAGCGGGGAAATACTGAGTGAATCATTCAGTTTACTGAAAACGACACATTTGTTATAATCTACAGTATTAAGGGGAATTACAATGTTTCTGATATCAAACCAACTACCCACAGTACTTGTCACTCGACCATCCATTGGCTAGCCTGTTTGTCCAATGGTGTCTGTGACTGTGGTCAGATCACCCCTTGGCCACCCGTTTGTCCAAGTGTGACGGGAAATAAGTAATGTATACAAAACCCCACATACCGGCTGTAACTTGGTGATTACATAGACTTAATCCCTGTAATTATAACCTTTGAAAATAATTTGGAGTTTTGTAAAACAGTTGATAAAAAGAGAATGACTCACTTTGCAGATTTACGAGCAGAGTATAAGCTTTACTGATTAGCCTTTTAACCTAATTTAAATAACAATGCACACACAAACGGGATTAGTAACTAATTCAGCAGTTACGTCAATTCACGAGATTAAACCCTCACAACTATTATCAAGTGCGATACTTAACAATTCAATGGATTCACAACGAATGACAGAGCATAGTCCGAATTCGAACAGCACTCAAACATTCAAGTTGAAATCACAATGAATAACAAAGTACAAGCTCAATTTGAGCAGCACTCGGACAATCGTTGGATAGTTATAATCGATCGGACGTTGAATCATAATAGCGATCGAGTTATTACCCTGATTGCGGCAGCACCTCGTGATCGTGTGTGTTTAATTGTGATATAACAGCTATAACTCGACGTCTACAGCAGCTATTTACGTCGTTTTAATTCCCATGTGCAAGTCCCAAGGTCGGCTATTTATAGCAAGTTTTGAGGCTCCCTTACGGACCGTAAGCCCGAACCTTTACGGTCCGTAAGCTAAGCAGTCTAATTCATAAGCTGCCTAGACTCGGTTGTAGCTTGGGTGACTCAACTTTTCAACAAATCAGAATTATGCAACGTTCATTTTAGATAAATATTAGACTAGGGTTTGCCCCCCTCGAGTTTTAGGGGCCCCGATCCTGATTCTGATTGTTCTGAAAATTTTAGGGCTAGTGCAGAATTACTTGGGTGTCTCAATTAGGGTTTTCTTATTGACTAATTATTGTCCTAATTATTGATTTTAGTGGCAGTTGTTACAAATACATACCCAATTAAAAAGTTGCCAAAGATTGGAAATCAAAAGTAATACATAAAAGATTTGTCTTCACCAAGTGATGTAAGAGATTTAGCCAAGCATGACCTTTGTTTGACAAGAACTCTTACAATTTCGATCTTAGATCCCGAGACTACTACACACTCTAAAAGATGAAAGATGGATGATGGTGGTGGGTGGTGGTGGTGGACTGATGGCAAGTGTGAGAGAAGTGGTTTGCCAAGGGATATCTTTCTCTTGAAGCACCTCTATTTATAGTTGAAAACAGAGGTCTGACATGTCCCCATGGTCTTCTCTTTCTCTCCCTTCATTAACTGCAGATGTCAGGTCTTTGTACTAACACACCCGTGGTGACAGAGCACGGCCCCGTGGTGAGTGTACTATCACAGATTCTGCGAATCCTAGAGTTAACCATGGCCCATGTTGAGTTGGCACGGCCCCGTGTTAGTTTGTCTTTTGTTGTTGTCTTTTTCTGCAGAGAATCTTGATTGGGCACGACCCCGTGCCTAAGCTTCTTTTTTTGTTATTTTTGTTGTTTTGGATGTGGATGGGGTTTCGACGGGTCATGTCAATCTTCTTCGTTGTATTTGTGCTGGTTTCAGCTGTTAATTTGTTCCTTTTATTCGTTTAAGCTCTTTTGATCATGTAAATTAAAAGTAAACAAAGAAACATGCTTTTTCCAACATTAATACTGTTGGTGCACTTGTGTCTGTACTTTGTCTGTATCCAGTCTCGATGTAAAACGATGTCTATGTTAGGCTTGTAAGTTTGACCAAGTCAACTATCCTCCTAGTTTGACTTGGCCAAACAGTTTGTTTATGTAACATGTCTGGTTCGAAGGATATTTCATCGAAGGATAGTTAGATCCTTCGATGAGCTCGAAAGTTGAACCTTCGATGGATGGACCTCGATAGATAGTCCTTCAAGGTCACTGTGAACCCTTCGATGGAAGCCTGATCGAAAGATGATCTTTCGATCAGTATTCCTGATCCTTCGACTGGTTCAACATCGATAGATGATCCTTCGTGACATCTATCGGATCCTTCGGTCAGACCTGCTGTGTATGGGTATATATACCCATGCAGTGTATGTTGAAAAAAAAGAGGCACACAGAAGGATAGAGAGACTTTGAGAGCACTCTGTCCGAAACACACACACACACTTAGAGAGTTTGCAAAACACATTTGTGAACATTGTGCTTGTAACCGGAACCTTCATTCGTATTAATACAGTGGTGTTAATCGGTGAACCTTTGTGTGTTTGTGTTTATACTTGTTTCATCTCGGTTTGCTTGCTAGCTTGGATTCCGCACTCGCTAGTGGGTTGGTATAACAAGGTTTAGGTTCGTCATCCTCCGAGAGGGACCTACAAGTGGTATCAGAGCCGTGGCTCTTTACCTTGTTTAAAACCGGGTTTGTTTAAGTTCTTGGTGTGTTTGGACACTTGGTTTAGCACCCGTTTTTGGTGGTTTTCTTGCATCTTTAAACTGAAAAACGCGTTCTAAACCTTTCGGGAGTGTTCAAGGTTGGGTTGGGTAACTTAAAATCTTGTTCTAAAAAGTTTGTTGTTTTCCGGCCAAACTTCCGGCTGAATTCCGGTACTGGTTTCTGGATAAGATATTTCCTTTTTGGGACATTTTTCAAGTCACTTTTCAAAGTTGGTGAAAAGTTGTGTCTGCACATACCTTCTGCCGAAAGTTGTGCACCAACCCATCACCTTTCCCACCTACCCGTCAACTTTGTGTTAGTTGTGTCAGAGCTCATCGAAAGACATCCTTCGACATCGAAAGATCATCTTTCGATTAAGGAGGCTCGACAGATACCCATCCTTCGAATATCTTTCGAAGCCTGTGTTCTATCTTTCGAGCCAAGGAATCTTTTCGAAGGATACATCTTTCGAGCTACTGTTACTCATCGAAAGATAAGGATCCTTCGTGTTGGTGAATCTTTCGAGATCTGTGTTCGAAATATAAGGAGAATCTTTCGAAATCATCTTTCGAAAGATAAGGATCCTTCGTGTAGTCAATCTTTCGAAGTCTTTGCTCGAAACTCAACAGTGATCTTTCAAACACTGTTGATCCTTCGAACAAATCTTGATCTTTCGAACAAGGTTGTATCTTTCAATTCGTGTCTGTTTGCATTTAACAGTTTGTGTTTGTGTAGGTTATCTATTAGTATTTGATCAAAATGAGTTGTACAAGTCCTTGGGATTGGAGTTTGGACTCACAATCTAGTCAAGAACTAACGTCTGCTGCAGCTTGGGCAAAAAGTATGTTTCCACCGCCATCAATCAGTCCAAGTCAATGGGCTTTGGTATCCAATCAAAGTCAAAGCATTCAAAACCTTTTGATTAGTGAAAGCGAAACAGGAAGCAACAATCGTCCACCGAAGTTGAACCATATGAACGATTTTCCATCATGGAAAAACCGTTTTCACACGTATGTTCAAGGGCAAAGCACCGATCTTTGGACATGTTTCATCAATGCGTTCAATACTAATCTTGAAGTTGCAGCTTCCACTTCAGAAGGTTATGCTAACATGCTCGAAAATGACAAGAAGGCTTATGAATTGAAGAAAAAGGCCTTTGCTACACTTACACAAGCACTCAACAAAGATATCTATCATCAGTTCTCCTACTGCAAGACCACGAAAACGTTGTGGGATGCCTTAGTAGCTAGAGGAGAAGGCAATGCAGCTGCTCGAAAGTCTCGTCATGATTTGTTGAAGAAAGAGTTTGAATCGTTTCAGTTTTTGGAAAACGAAACTCTAAATGATATGACAACACGTTTCTATCATCTGATTAGTGAAATGTGTGCTTATGGGGTTGTTTCTACTCAACAAGACATGGTGAATAGGTTTGCTGACGCCTTACCTCCAAAGTGGAGTTCCTTTATTGAGCTGTTGAAGCATACTGGAACTCTAGACACGGTTAACATCTATGAGTTCATTCAGAAACTGGAACATAAAAATGATGAAGAAATCAGGAAAGCAAAGCGAGCTCCTGCTCCTCAGAATACAGAAATGTACCTTCCAGGTTTCGATGCTTTGGCAAGATCCGCTGCAGCTCAGCAACCTAAAATGCAGACTGCATTTGTGTCCATCACAAGTTCCTTTCCGTTTCCTCAGTCAACAGCTGCTCCACCACAACCTCAATTTGATCCGAGGTCTTACATTCCTGTTCCAACACAGCCACAAGTCCAACCTCAACAACAACAACAACAAGCTCATTATACAAGCAATCCTCAACCTCAACCCCAAAATCCTAACACAATCCGAGTCGACAATTCAAATCTTTCACACCTTAGCATTGAAGTTGCTAAGGAGCATATGGAAATTATCAACACCATGGTCAGTGCTTACTGTGGTTTGGTAGCAGGTCAGCTTGGAAACATCAACATGACCAATGAAGATTATCAACAGATCGACAAGGAAGAAATGGAGTTGATGGATATAAAATGGGCTTTTGCTAGTGCGGTTAGAAGGGCCAAAGACTTCATGGCTCGTACTGGTAGAACTTCGTTGGAAGGAAAGAAGGATACGAAGTATGGGTTTGATATCAACGCCGTTACATGCTTCAACTGTGGTAATAAAGGGCACTTCAAACGTGAGTGCACTCTACCAACAAAACATGGCAATCACAACCCTTTCAGAAATCAGACGAGTACTACAAATGTGAATGCCCAGCAAGAAAACCGTGAGAGGAGGATGGTGGCAGTGAATAACAATCAGGGCCAGCCTGGAACTTCAAATCCCAATCGGGCTTTGGCTGTACAAGCTGATGAGGGATGTGACTGGTCAGTGCAGTTTGGTGAAGATGATCAGAGAAGTGGAACAGCTTGTTATGCAAAGATCATCGAGCAGGTTCATAAAGAAGAGTCCTCTGGAAGTGATGACAGTTCTGGTTATTCAGGAAGTTATGATGAAGAAGGCTCTGTTTCTGGGGATAATCACTCAGAGTCTGATGTGAATGAGGAAGGAGGTGATGATATTCAAGATCTACTGAATGAAGCTGATGAGCTTAAATGTCAGAAATCAATTCTGATTAGGAAGGCGGCTACTGCATCAAAGGAAATGGAGAAGTTATTTTCTGAAGATGGAGCTTTTTCTTTTCAAACTGCCTTTATGGCAAACGGTTCTTCCTCTTCTAGTCAGGTAAATTCTAAACCTCCTGCTCCTAGTGTTTGTAAATTATGTGCTGATATGAAGCTTGAATCAGAAAAGCTTCATAGTCATAATCAGAATTTGGTTATTGAACTGTCGAAATGCAAAGAGGCGAACATGGCTTTAACTCGGAATGAAAAAGGATTTAAATCTGTAATAGAAACATTAAAGAAAAATGTGTCCGAGGTTAACAAAGTAGTTTACCACAAGCAAGTAAGTATAAATGAATATATTAACATTGTGGAAGAAACTAAGAAGCAATTAGCCATAGCCCAATGCGAGCATGATGCGATCAAACAGAAATTGGATAGTTATTCTAACTCCCAATTTGTGCTTGATCACATCATCGATGTTCAACAACCAAAGGGAAATCAGAAAGGCAAAGGGTACAAGAAATGTCCGCCCCCTTTGATGAACAAGTATACCAAGATGCCTGATGAGGAGGAAATGCCTCGGTATGAACCCAGTGTGCCTCTAGATGTTGAGGAATTTGCTACTGGCCTAGGGTTCAAACCGGAAAATTCATCCTCTAAGCAACAAGAAACGTCATCATCCGTGAAGCAAAGTCCTCCATCCATTGAGGACTATGATTCTTCAGATGATGAATCAGATGTGAATGACATGGATGAATCACTTGATGAAATGAGAGGAGTAGAAATTCCAATTGAGAATCATATTCTTTGTGATCCTCCTACTCCTGTTGTGCAACCTGTTGCCAAGCAAGTGATAGATCCTGTCAAAGCTATCAAAGATGTCAGGAATGACAAGGAAAGTATGTCTGCCGTTAAAGGTGATAATGTGTTGTATACCTTGGTCGGGGATAGTAAAATTTATTCAAACAAAGTTTTTCCAATCAAAAATGTCAATCAATCTTTGATTGACAAAGTGTTTGAAGATACTACGAATAAATTTTTGGGAAAGACCATTCCAGGAGTTGTGGTAACACAATGTGATCCTGTTCCAAAATCAGAAATTAGAAAACAATTTGGAAACCAAAAGTCACCGACAAAGCAACAACCAATTGCCTTTAAGGGTAAACAACAACAACGAGCTCCAAAGCCAAAGGCTAAGGTTGAATCAAAAGGAGCTCGCTACAAGAAGAAAGCAAAAGATGTTAAGTTTGTAGCATCAAAAGGTACGGATAAAATTGAGACTTTTGAAAACAAATCAAACACTGATTTTGTACAACAAGTCAAGATTTTGAAACGTAACAGTGATAACAATTACACCCAACACACAAACGGGTGTGATGAAAGAGCAAGTACCTCAGGTTCTACAGGTTCGACATCTGCTAGTCGATCAAGTTCTTCTAAGTTTGTTGAAAGGAGAACTTGTTTCAAATGTGGGAAGTTTGGGCACATCATTAAAGACTACACAAACTTGCCCAAACCAAATTTTGTTGAAAGAACCCCTTCTGAACAAGGTCACTCACAACGTCGTCCTGTTTCTCCAAAACATGATAAAAGAACTGTTAAGGAACAAGAAACGAAACAACGACGTCATAACATCAAAGCTGTTGAAAAAGCTTTAAAATCTGAAGTCAAAACGGTTAAAAGAAAACCTAGTTTGTCACAACCATTAAAGTCAGAAACTGTACAAAATACACAATCTGGTAAACAAAGACAAACTTGGAGATCTAAAGAGGGTGATAGTTCAGGGGGAGTTAATGTGTTTGAAAACCATCAACAGATCGAGCTCACGTTTCGAGATGCTCAGGGACGACCCAAGACCACTAAGGCTTGGGTCCCCATCCTCAACTGATGTTTTTATGACATGTGCAGGATGTTCTAGGAGGAACTATTAATAGTCATTGGATTGTTGATAGTGGAGCATCCAGGCACATGACTGGCGACTTACGGCTCCTATACGACGTGAGAAACATTAGAGGAGGGTATGTTGTTTTTGCGGGAGACAAAGGCGGATTCATCACTGGAGAGGGAAGTATCTCAAACGGTTTTGTGTGCTTCGATAAGATCAATTATGTAAAGCAAATTGATCATAATCTTCTCAGTGTGTCGCAAATCTGCGATAAAAAATTCTCAGTGCATTTTGATGATGCCGGCTGCTATGTGCTGAAACCTGGATTCAAAATTCCACAAGAATGGATTCTCTTATCGGCTCCGAGAGTTAATGATCTTTATATTCTCGACATGAGCCAAGCGATTACAACATCTGCACAAGTCACTTGCTTTGTCTCAAAAGCCACGGAAAAGGAGTCTCTATCTTGGCACAGAAGAATGGGACACATTCACTTGAGAAAGATGAACCATTTGGTGAAAAATAATCTAGTGAATGGTGTGCCTGTGAGAAGTTTTCATTTACAAGATATCTGTGTCTCGTGCCAAAAAGGGAAGCAAACAAAGAAGTCTCACCCTTTGAAGAAAATCAACACTGTCAGCATGCCTCTCGAACGTCTTCATATAGACCTTTTTGGACCTATGAAGCACAAGACAACGTTCGGTGATGCCTATTGTTTAGTAGTTACTGATGACTACTCTAGATTTTCTTGGGTATCCTTCATGGCACACAAGAGTCAAACTCCTGGCATCCTCAAGGATCTTCTTACAATGTTGGAGAATCTCTATTCGTTGAAAGTGAAGAGGATCCGAAGCGACAATGGAACCGAATTCAAGAATCAAGTTATGGATGTGTTTTGTACTTCTAAAGGCATTCTTCATGAGTACAGTTCTTGTTATACTCCACAACAAAATGGTGTCGCAGAGAGGAAGAATCGGACGATTATAGAAACTGCAAGAACAATGTTAGTAGAGTCGGAACTCCCTATTCAATTCTGGGGGGAGGCTGTATCGGCTGCATGCTACACGTTAAACAGAGTTCTTACAGTAAAGAGACATGGCAAAACTTGCTTCGAACTCCTTCAGAAAAGGAAACCGGATCTTTCTTACCTAGAACCGTTTGGTGCTCCATGTACTATGATTGAACCGGATGGAAAGTTTGGAGCAAGAGCTATCGAGGGTTTCTTCCTTGGATATGCTACTCCGAATTTTCGTGTTTGGAATCTGGCTACCAAAAAGATTGAGCTATGGAGTGAAGTAAGGGTTCAAAGGTACACGAGTCCTGTTAGGGCTCCGGGTGATCCGTGGATGTTCGATTATGATGGGCTATTTGACTCCTTCAATCTGCCAACCTTTGACGAAGAATCAGCATCGGCTAGGATGTTGTTGGAAAGTGACAACGCTGCTGTCTCGCCTTTGGTTAGACCTATTGTTGTTGACCCTCAAGCTTCTTCGTCTGTCAACAATATGGTTCAAAATGAGGTTTATGAAGATGCTGCTGATTATAATGACTCTTCTGAAGATGATGAATATCATGATGCAGCTGAAGGATCTTCGGCTCCAGCTGCTCCTGTTCAAGGTGCCTCTGGTGATACACCTCATACGCAGAATGTAGACACTGCTGAAGGGAATGCATCCACCTCTACCCACATTCCTGGTGTGGAGTTGGTTGTTGATCTTAATCTTACCAATTTGGGTATCAATGCAAGTGTGCCAGATAATCCTGAAATGAGAATTCATGATACCCATCCCCAGCAGAACATAATAGGAGATGTCCATCGCGGTGTGCAGACGCGTAATCAGCTGAGAAACAACCGGAATGCTGGTTTGTATTCAGCTATAAGAGAATTTGGCCAACAAAATGACTGGTCCTTCGCGTGTTACGTGTCACAAGAAGAACCAAAATCGTGGAAAGAAGCGTTGAAAGATAGTGCTTGGGTTGAAGCCATGCAGGAAGAATTGCAGCAATTTCAAAAGCTTGGTGTTTGGAAGCTTGTTGAAAGACCTGAGAATTACAAGAAAATTGGCACTCGATGGGTTTTCAAATGCAAGAAAGACGACCGTGGAGTGGTTATTCGAAACAAAGCTCGTTTAGTCGTTCAAGGTTTTCGACAGATAGAGGGAATCGACTATAACGAAGTCTATGCACCTGTTGCACGTCTGGAAGCTATTCGGATCTTTCTGGCTTATGCCTCATTCAAAGGATTCAAGGTTTACCAGATGGACGTCAAAAGTGCATTCTTACATGGTGTGGTTGAAGAAGAGGTGTACGTCGAACAGCCTCCAGGTTTTGAAGATCCTGTCCATCCCGATCGAGTTTGGTTGCTCAACAAAGCTCTCTATGGTCTTCATCAAGCACCGCGAGCTTGGTATGCAACCTTATCTACATATCTGCTGGAAAACGGTTTTCGAAGGGGTCTTATCGATTGTACTCTCTTCATCAAGGAACAAGATGGAGATCTTCTTCTGGTTCAGGTATACGTTGATGACATTATTTTTGGTTCTACTAATGATGCTTTGTGTAGGAATTTCGAGCGCATTATGCAGGATAAATTCGAGATGAGTGCTATGGGGGAAATGACCTTCTTCTTGGGCCTACAAGTGCAACAAACTGAGTCTGGGATATTCATCCATCAGACTAAATATGTTGGTGACATCTTGAGCCGGTTCCAGATGTCCGATGCAACGCCCATTGGTACCCCACTGCCACAAAATCACGGAATTACTCCAGACTTGAAGGGTGAAGCTGTTAGCCCCTCATACTATCGCGCAATGATCGGATCTCTTATGTACCTCACAGCATCAAGGCCAGACATAATGTACCCAACGTGCCTGCTTGCCAGATATCAAGTCAACCCGAAGGCCTCACATCTTGCAGCTGTAAAAAGGATTTTTCGTTATTTGAAGGGTTACCCTGACACCGGTCTGTGGTACCCTAGGGATAATAACTTTGACTTGATCGCATTCAGTGATTCTGATCATGGCGGATGCAAAATCGACGGCAAATCCACAACGGCTGGATGTCAGTTTTTAGGAAATCGCCTAGTCACATGGCAGTGCAAGAAGCAGACGTGCGTCGCTACATCAACATGCGAAGCTGAATACATTGCTGCCTCAAGTTGTTGCTCCCAAGTTCTTTGGATCCAACAACAATTGCGGGACTACGGTTTTGAATTCCTAACTACTCCTATTTACGTTGATAATTCTGCTGCATTACAGATCACTAGAAATCCTGTGCAGCACTCAAAGACCAAACACATCGAAATCAAATATCACTTCATACGTGATTGCTTTGAGAAAAGGCTAATCGATGTTGTTAAGGTCCACACCGATGACCAACGTGCCGACCTTTTTACCAAAGCTTTTGACAAATCTAGATTTGACTTCTTATTATTGGTAAACGGCATTAAGGTCAAGCAAGAGTAAACCAACATCGGAAAATCATTTTTGTAAATACCTTTGTGTTTTAAATTTGTCTTAGTTTATTGATTTTAGGGGGGGTAAATCCAAAAATCGGAAAATCCAAAAACATCGAAAAATTTCAAAAACACAAAAACAATAAAAAAACAAAAATGAGTTTCCTGGCGAGCAAAAGAGAAAATGATAGTACATCAGTGGTCTATCCAAACCTCTTTAAACCTTAAAATGAAAAACGATAAGCAGCTCTATATAAGATGTATCGGTAGGCTCACAATCATTTTAAAGTGTGCAGGGTGATATAAACTTAAATCGACTGAAGACCAGGTGGGAACCATTCATTGGCATATGGTCTTAGTACCGAAATTTCGTTTGATAGATTGCCGAGGTTCTGAGATATTCGGTCTTTATGCTGCTTATCATCTGGGTATCATGGTTGTATCTTTTACCGAAAAATAACGGGGACGCAAGTCTAGATCTTCCATGATACTATACATACGTGTACATAATACATACTGCATTCGACCTCAATAAGTGATAAACAATCACATGTCCAAACAAATAAGTGATAAAATATCACATTTATCCGGGAGTCAAGTTCGTCTCTCTGCTGTACGAAAGTACTGACCTGTTCACGGACTTGCTCCTGTGCCCTCATGCATATGAAAATCAAGTTCCTCATCAATAAGTGATTATATCACATAGGGCTTGTTTTCAAATCAAAATAAGTGAGTATCTCACATTTTATACGGTCAAACAGATGATAATCAGTATACTCACCGGTAAGATGAACTCTCGTGCATACCTTGATACGGGAATGTGTCGTGATGTGGATGAACACCGGTCGGTAAGTATAAATCGTACCTTAACGTATCCCCTCGCCATGGTTACATCTGATAAGTTGAGCTTAAGTGGACAACAATACCGATAATTGTTATAGGATGCTTATCTTAATGTTAACTAATTGAACAACAAGAGTGTTTTGGCATGACCGTACACTGATATGATTCTCTTACCCTCGAAACTCGCAAAAAGAATATCTGTATATATTTATTTACTGCTTAACTTTTATTGTCTTTTTTTTTAAACAGTTTCGTCGTTTGGTGCATATCAGCACGACATTAGCGGTGATGTCGTTTGATAACACTCAAAGGATATTAAAATTGTTGTCTTTTAATTTATTCAAAAATACCAAAAAGATTTTAGGTGTGTTTTAATATAAACATTGTAAAAGCCAAAAAGATTTTATTTCTACTTTATTTTCGATCGTACGATGTTGGAGCTCGAGTCTTCGTTACCTGAAACCTGAACGAAAACCGAATTGACTAAATCTTCATAAACGGTCGAAATTTGCAAGTTTTGAAAGTTAAATCTAAAATTAAGAAATTTATAAAACTTTCAAACTGTCGGACGGTGTTTGATTGTGACATGGTCATACGTGTGTCATTTGTTTATGTTTACTATATTCCAAGCAGTTGTTCTCATTACGCGTTTAGATTTCTTGCATGTGCAGATTCTAAAGGCAAGGAGAACATGGTCGATGACAAGCTTTGGAATGAAGTCACGACGTGAAGGCACTCAAGTGATGATAATGATCGAGTTGCCGCTGGCCATCATCAACACCACAAGGATCTCACTTCATAAAGATCAAGTCATTCACGAGCATAACTCAAGGGGGAGCTTATGTTAAGGGGGAGTTTGTCAACACACTTCCTACATGATACGGGTAGTTTGTTGATACACTCTCTGCTTTCAAGACGTGAAGACTTTGAAGATCCTCCGACATTGAAGACTTGAAAGGACATCAGAGTCTTGAAGACATGAAGATCAAGAATGATCAAGGTCAAGACAAATCTGCAAACATCGAAGATCGAGACAAAGCTACAGCCAAGGGGGAGTTTGTTGGTGCACTTGTGTCTGTATTTTGTCTGTATCCAGTCTCGATGTAAAACGATGTCTATGTTAGGCTTGTAAGTTTGACCAAGTCAACTATCCTCCTAGCTTGACTTGGCCAAACAGTTTGTTTATGTAACATGTCTGGTTCGAAGGATATTTCATCGAAGGATAGTTAGATCCTTCGATGAGCTCGAAAGTTGAACCTTGGATGGATGGACCTCGATAGATAGTCCTTCAAGGTCACTGTGAACCCTTCGATGGAAGCCTGATCGAAAGATGATCTTTCGATCAGTATTCCTGATCCTTCGACTGGTTCAACATCGATAGATGATCCTTCGTGACATCTATCGGATCCTTCGGTCAGACCTGCTGTGTATGGGTATATATACCCATGCAGTGTATGTTGAAAAAAAAGAGGCACACAGAAGGATATAGAGACTTTGAGAGCATTCTGTCCGAAACACACACACACTTTGAGAGTTTGCAAAACACATTTGTGAACATTGTGCTTGTAACCGGAACCTTCATTCGTATTAATACAGTGGTGTTAATCGGTTAACCTTTGTGTGTTTGTGTTTATACTTGTTTCATCTTGGTTTGCTTGCTAGCTTGGATTCCGCACTCGCTAGTGGGTTGGTATAACAAGGTTTAGGTTCGTCATCCTCCGAGAGGGACCTACAAATACAGAAAAATGGTCGATTTTATGCCTTGTTTGATGTAATTTATATGTTGCATTTTGCGCACATCAACAATCTTGCCCATCAGAATCAAAACGAGGAATTTAGAATCGCGATAAAATACCTAAGTTCATAACACTATTCGTTCAGACAGAAGGTTCCTTCGTGTGAAGGGGACCAGTTCGTGCGAACAGAAGGCCTTTCATGCGACTAGGACAGTTCATGCGAACAGAAGGTCCTTTCGAACATTTAACCATTAATCGGTTAATGTCATGAATTCGGTTAGATATATTTTATATCTGTTATTATACAGTAGTATTATCAGTACAGTTGGTCATGAATAAGTATAAAGAACTAACTAACAAATAATCCAAACAGCCAAATAAGAACAACCCGTGCATGTCATACCCAACATGGCAAGCGTTAGAGGCGAGGCGGGGTTAACTTACTTTGTTTCTAGGAAACTGCTTGGTGTTCATTCACAAGGTACGCAAGTGAGGTAGTGGAACTAGTTTGGAAAGTGAAGACTCTCATGTTCACACTTCTGTCACTACTCAGATTTATCCATATTGAAGATGGTGAATCTGAGATGACTTCAACACTTGGAACACGGATTAACTTAAATTGAAAAATTGAAATCAGAAGCATTTCGTGCGAATGGGGATCTTTCATGCGATAGAGACTCCATTCGTACGAGTGGACGTCAGTCCGCACGGATGGGTTGGTTTGTGCAAAGAGGCTCTGTCCTTGGTGGAAATTAATCTCAACACAACCCCACAACTATGAACTGAGTTGTGAGCTCGATGGGTACCAAATTCCACCAAGTTTCAAATTGACAACATACTGTACAAGAACTTTAATAAAAACATAATTGTAAAGTGCAAAAACATGAATAAAATCATAATTTTATTCTTAGTTTGGACCTCAAAAGTGGTGAGGTTTCACTTTAGTTGCCAAGGCAAGCTTTTGAAAACCATCCAATTCCAAAAAAGAAGATTGACGAAAATAGAGAAATAATTGAAGAAAAAAACAACTAAAGAAGTGAGCTAAAGTCACTTAGAATGTTGCAAATCTTCTGCCTCGTGCTAGAAATCTCAGAGAATTTCGAGTGAGTTGAAGTGGCTGGAAAGTGGTGAGGAGTGGAAGTGGTCTCGTATTTATAGGTGCGGATCATTGATGCGGATGGAATTCCGTTCGCACAAAAAGTTCAATTCGCGCGAAGGGGGCTCACTCTCACAAAGGGGCCATTCGTGCGAGGGGGTTAGTTCGCACCAAAAAAGTTAAGTTTGGTCGTTTTCGCGTATTTTTAACCGGGTTTAAGCATTAGAAGCATGAAAGTGTAATATAAGTATAAAGCATGTATATCTAATGTTTCAAGTATTCCAGGTATAAGTTTATTGAGTATGAGCATGTAATCAGGTTTGCAATGTGTAACATAAGTATGTATAAAATAATTGAGTTTCATTGTGATCAAATTCTCGGATTACAATGTTGGAAAAGAAATACGGATACGAGACAATTACAAGTTTCCAAAAATATAAATACGACTACACTTTCTAAATAAGGAAAGTACAAGAATGCGAAGCGTTACAACATGTCAAACCCATGATATACGGTTAGTAGTTTGGTCGAACAGTTAGGCATGCACAAAACACCTTACTTAGGACTGGTCAAGACTTTTTAAGCTAACAAATCAAGCCTAACGAGCCACTTTACTTAGGACTGTAAAGTTTTTATATAACGGGGGTCTTATGGTTATAAAATAATAAATGAAGTTATGCACCTTGTGCCCGAAACACCTTGTTAAGACTTAGGGTCATAAGGATGCATTACAGATGATCGTGGTTGATCTAATCAACAATGTTCGTCTCTTCCACCCAAGGTTGTTAAAAGAGAGTTAATTGTTAAATGTCAATCATCTTAAAGAGCTTGTTTATTAAATGGTATTTGGAGTATTATATTTTAAAAGAAAAGGTGAAATATGAGTGAATTTAGTAAAAGAATTAAAGGTGTTACATGTATGTGTATTGATTGGTTTAGGTGTGAATGTGTTGGGTCCGTCAACACCTATGGTATGATCTACTAAAAAAGAAAAAAAAAACCTCATGATTTATAATAGAAATTAGAAATACCATATGAAATTTGATGATATGGTTAGGAGTATGAATATTGTTAATAAACAGGTTCACATACATACAACATATGGTAAGGAGTATGAAATATAATGACTACTATATATAAATATTTTGTTGAGAAATTGCAAACGGAATCTAATGATATTGATAGAAACAATCTGTTAAGTATAATGATATGGTTAGGAGTAGGGCCATAACAAATCTGTTTTTAGATAAACGATCTATAAAATTTAATGTTATGTTTAGAAGCATGACTCTTGTATATATAAAAGTAAAACACCATCAAGTGTGGTTTGGTTTAGATTTGCTTAATTAGTCGGCTCATTGGTGCATCTCCCTTGCAAAACACCCAAGTGTGTTACAACTGCAACACCGAACGATACTTTTGTCTCCTGTTTGATTACTCTGTTGCAAAGTAGTTTCATGGTAGAAGTTATTTCTTCCTCTATCTCGGCCGCGATTAGTGCTAGATGATTCTTGGCCTCTTCCTTGCCCTTTTTATTGGGGAATGGCCTGTAATAATCTCACCTAGACCTTATTGACCATTAATAATCCCACCTCAGAATATTCCCCACACCAGTCCCACCTTTCACCTATTTTTCCTACAATGGTCCCCCGTTAAAAAAACTTAACGGAGTTAAGCTTTCTTCCAAATTACAAACAGATTTTTTGGGGCTTTTGATCAGAACGATGATACGAGTCCACTGATGTAAAATGTACTTCGAAATGGTGCTCCAAGTGACTTGATTTTGGTTAATTGGAAATTTAAACAACCGAATTGAAGCGTCGTTTTCATCGTTTGGAGCACCGATTCGAGGCAAGTTTTACATCAATAGACTCGTATCGTCGTTCAAATCAAAAGCCCTAAAAAATCTGTTTGTAATTTGGAAAAAAGCTTAACTCTGTTAAGTTTTTTTAACGGGGACCATTGTAGGAAAAATATGTGAAAGGTGGGACTGGTGGGGGAATATTCTGAGGTGTGATTATTAATGGCCAATAAGATCTAGGTGGGATTATTACCGGGCAATTTCCCTTTTTATTATTGTTGCTATTAGACATCTTTTGAATTTCTAATTTTGAGAACCTAAGTTATTTGGTGCATCACCATCGTTCCTGGCATACAATCTTACTGTAGTAGCGAGTTTATCATTTGACTCGGGTTTCGTCAAAATTGCAATAAAAAAAGGACTATCAAAATTTAAAAGATTTTCTTTTAGAAAAGTAGGTTGTATTTCAATAAACAAAAAATAAAAGATTTTATTTATTTTTTGTATAAATAAAAAAAGTAAAGTGCAATTTGCCACCCTTGGTTTGGTAAGTGCAATACAGCTTGCTTCAACTACAAAGTGTGCTTGAGGATGAAAAAAAGAAAGAATGACAAATAAAAATAGGAATTTAAAAGATCATATTCATAGCACTAAAAAGATGAAAGATTTACTTAATTTGGTCAGGGATTAACTTTTTATTGACACAGAATACCGTCAATAGTTTCAAGCTCTTGTGGCCCTAAATCCGCCAAATGTGATCAAAATCTCTCTTCCTGGAGAGATTCGTCCAACCCTGCTGCGTATTTGTATTAACCATCGTTATCTAACCATTGACTAATGACGGGATGTCATTAGACAAAAACTAAAAGATAGGGTATCATATTGCAAGCAATCTGGAGCAAACAACAGTAGGGTAAAAATATAATAATGTTTCATCATCCCGCTTCGTACGTATATAAAGTTGATTGTGGGTCACATTTCAAAATTCAATTCTCGAGATGTCGTCAAAAAACACCCTTCGGGACCGTAGTGATTCGGGAAGCGCATGTCATGAACAGACACACGTGCCAATGGTGTGGCCTCCACCTCCAAGGTGGAGGAAATGTGGTAGCAACTCACCTGAACAACTGTGTCATGAAGAGGTTGAGCGAGTTCGAAAAGGCTGGCAAAGAACTGCCAGAATCGTGCTTATACTATAATTCTCTTGAACCTCAACATCTCAAGGAGAAGAGAATTGTCCGGTAAGTTAACATCGATTTCGTGTTTGCATAGCTATTAGGTGTGTTTCTATTCTACTAGCATCAATTAGGTTTTTAGAAATGTTATTGATATCATCACATCCAAATTCATTCGCTATTATTAGATCTGTAATTAATATCATCTAGTTCGACTGGCATGCGGTTTTTAGTTTCTTCTATTAGGTTAGTTTAATGGCTATTAGATCTATTATTAATATGATCTGATCCACGAATTGTGTTTCTACTGACCGACGTTTGGTTGTTAATTTCTTCTATTAGAGCTGTCATCTGATCCAAAATCTGTTATTAGTATCACCTGATAGACTGGATCTAAAACAATATTGGACCTTAGCTGCTTGTTTTCGTGCAGATGAAGAGGTACTGGATTTTCTCTGCTCTTCTCAGGGGAACCTGAACTCAGGGAAGGGAATGGAGTCTCTCTGAGCTGATTAAAGAGTTTAATAAAGTTGGAGCAGTAGTGGTGGAGAGGAGGTTTGCTATGATCATGATGTACATGAGGCCAGGCATTTGCTGATGCATTTTATTTGAGATGAAAGGTACTTTCTGCTTTGTTACCATTATACTATTTCCAAATGTTTGAATCATAGTTATTAAAAGCGCTCGCTTCTTGCGCATAGGCGCTCAGGTGAGGCGAGGCGCCGAAAAACCGCATCATAGCAGTTCACGCGCAATTCCGGTGTACTGGATTTTCTCTGCTCTTCTCAGGGGAACCTGAACTCAGGGAAGGGAATGGAGCCTCTCTGAGCTGATTAAAGAGTTTAATAAAGCTGGAGCAGTAGTGGTGGAGAGGAGGTTTGCTATGATCACGATGTACATGAGGCCAGGCATTTGCTTTGCTGAGGCATTTTATTTGAGATGAAAGGTACTTTCTGCTTTGTTACCATTATACTATTTCCAAATGTTTGAATCATAGTTATTAAAAGCGCTCGCTTCTTGCGCCTAGGCGCTCAGGCGAGGCGAGGCTGTTGGTGCACTTGTGTCTGTACTTTGTCTGTATTCGGTCTATATGTAAACGATGTCCAAGTTAGACTTGTAAGTTTGACCAAGTCATCTATCCTCCTAGTTTGACTTGGCCAAACAGTTGGTAAATATTGAAAGATGTTTGTCTGTATCGAAGGATAGCCTCGAAGGATACTGTTGATCCTTCGAGGTGCTCGAAAGATATGCTTCGAATGTTAGATCTCGAAGGATCATCCTTCGAGGTCAATGCTTATCTTTCGAATGAAGTGTACTCGATAGATGATCCTTCGGACCATCTATCGGATCCTTCGGACCAGACATCTTGGGCTGGGTATAAATACCCGTGCAGTGTGTTGTGTTTCATTTAGATGCACACAGACAAGAGATAGAGAGCAGAGAGCATTCTGTCCAAAACACACACACACATTGTGAGAGTTTGCAAGTTAGATTTGTAAACATTGTGCTTGTAACCGGAACCTTCATACGTATTAATACAGTGGTGTTAATCGGTGAATCTTGTGTGTTTGTTTCTCTACTTGCTTCATCCCGGTTTGCCTGCTAGCTTGGATTCCGCACTTGCTAGTGGGTTAGTATAACAAGGTTTAGGTTCGTTATCCTCCGAGAAAAGGGACCTACAAGTGGTATCAGAGCTTGGCTCTTTACCTTGTTTAAAACCGGTTTGTTCGAGTTCTTGGTGTGTTTGAACACTTGGTTTAGCACCCGTTTTTGGTGGTTTTCTTGCTTGTTTTAACTGAAAAACGGTTTCTAAACCTTCGGGAGTGTTCAAGGTTGGGTTGGGTAACTTGAAAACTTGTTTTTGAGTGTCTTGGAAAATTCCGGCCATATCTCCGGTCAGTATTCCGGTGAACAGGTTCTGGATAAGATTTCCATTTTTGGCATATTTTATTTCAAAATCGGAGTTGGTAAGGAAGGTACAGTCTGACCATTCCTTTTTGCCGAAAGTTGGCTCACCAACCACATCAACTTTTCACCAACCTGTCGTACTTTTGTCAGTGTGTCAGACCGTCGAAAGATACCTTTCGAGCTCGATAGATCATCCTTCGATCAAGGAGATTCGAAAGATAGCCATCCTTCGAACATCCTTCGAAGTCAGTGTGTTATCCTTCGAGTCAAGGAATCTTTTCGAAAGATCATCCTTCGAGTCACTGTTTATTTCGAAAGATAAGGATCCTTCGTGTTGGGTGAATCTTTCAAGGTTATCTTTCGAGGTTATTGTTCGAGCCATCAACAGTGATCCTTCGAACACTGTTGATTCTTCGAACAAGTGTCATCTTTCGAGACCTGTGTTCGAAACATAAGGAGAATCTTTCGAAATCATCTTTCGAAAGATAAGGATCCTTCGTATAGTTAATCTTTCGAAGTCAATCCTTCGAAGTCTTTGTTCGAAACTCAACAAGGATCTTTCGAACCTTGTTGATCATTCGAACAAGTATTGATCTTTCGAACAGGTTGCATCTTTCGATTCATATCTGTTTTACTCTTAACAGTTTGTGTTTGTGAAGGTTCTCAATTATTATTTGATCAAAATGAGCTGTACAAGTCCTTGGGATTGGAGTTTGGACTCACGAACCAATCAAGAGTTAGTCACTGCTGCAGATTGGGCAAAGAGTATGATTCCACAACCATCAATCAGTCCAAGTCAATGGGCTTTGGTATCCAATCAAAGTCAAAGTCTTCAGAACCTTCTGATTAGTGAGAGTGAAACTGGCAGCAACAATCGTCCACCTAAGTTGAACCATATGAACGATTTTCCATCATGGAAAAACCGTTTTCACACATACGTTCAAGGGCAAAGCACTGATCTTTGGACGTGTTTCATCAATGCGTTCAATACTAATCTTGAAACTGCTGCGTCAACTTCAGAGGGTTATGCCAATATGCTTGAAAATGACAAGAAGGCTTATGAATTGGAGAAAAAGGCCTTTGCCACACTTACTCAAGCACTCAACAAAGACATCTACCATCAGTTCTCATATTGCAAGAGCACGAAAGCATTGTGGGATGCCTTGGTTGCTAGAGGAGAAGGCAATGCAGCTGCTCGAAAATCTCGGCATGATTTGTTGAAGAAAGAGTTTGAATCCTTTCAGTTTTTGGATAACGAGACTCTGAATGATATGATCACACGTTTCTATCATTTGATTAGTGAAATGTGTGCTTATGGAGTTGTCTCTACTCAACAAGACATGGTGAGTAGATTTGCTGACGCCTTACCTCCAAAGTGGAGTTCTTTCATTGAACTGTTAAAGCATACCGGAACTCTAGATCAAGTCAACATCTATGAGTTCATTCAAAAGCTGGAACATAAAAATGATGAAGAAATTAGGAAAGCAAGGCGTGCTCCAGCTCCTCAGAATACAGAAATGTATCTTCCAGGATTCGATGCTTTGGCAAGATCCGCTGCAGCTCAGCAACAGCAACCTAAGCTGCAGACTGCATTTGTGTCCAATACAAGTTCAAGTTCCTTTCCGTTTCCTCAGTCAACGGCTGCTCCACCACAACCTCAATTCGATCCGAGGTCTTACATTCCTGTTCCAACACAGCCACAACCACAACCTCAACAACAACAACAGCAAGCTCACTATACAAGCAATCCTCAACCTCAACCCCAAAGTCATCACACAATCCGAGTCGACAACTCAAATCTTTCACACCTTAGCATTGAAGTTGCTAAGGAACATATGGAGATTATCAACACCATGGTCAGTGCATACTGTGGTTTGGTAGCAGGTCAGCTTGGAAACATCAACATGACCAATGAAGATTATGATCAGATCGACAAGGAAGAAATGGAGTTGATGGATATTAAATGGGCTTTTGCTAGTGCGGTTAGAAGGGCAAAAGATTTCATGGCACGAACTGGAAGAACTTCGTTGGAAGGAAAGAAAAACACGAAGTATGGGTTTGATATTAATGCCGTCACGTGCTTTAACTGTGGCGAGAAAGGGCACTTTAAACGTGAGTGCACTCGACCAACAAAACACGGCAATCACAACCCTTTCAGAAACCAGACTAATGTGAATGCCCAACAAGAAAACCGTGAACGGAGGATGGTGGCAGTGAATAACAATCAGGGACAGCCTGGAACTACCAATCACAATCGTGCTTTAGCTGTTCAAGCTGATGAAGGATGTGACTGGTCAGTGCAGTTTGGTGAAGGAGATCAGGGAAGTGGAACTGCTTTGTATGCTAAGGTCATCGAGCATGTTCATAAAGAAGAATCTTCTGGAAGCGATGACAGTTCTGGTTATTCTGGAAGTTCGGATGAAGAAGGCTCTGTTTCTGGGGATAATCACTCAGAGCCTGATGAGGAGGAAGAAGGTGAAGATATTCAGGATCTTCTGAATGAAGCTGATGAGCTTAAATGTCAGAAATCAATTCTGATTAGGAAGGCTGCTGCTACATCAACGGAAATGGAAAAGCTATTTTCTGAAGATGGAGCTTTTTCTTTTCAAACTGCCTTTATGGCAAACGGCTCAGCCTCTACTAGTCAGGTAACTTCTGAACCACCTGCTCCTAGTATTTGTAAATCATGTGCAGAGATGAAGCTTGAATCAGAAAAGCTTCATAGTCATAACCAGAATTTGGTTGTTGAACTGTCGAAATGCAAAGAGGCAAACATGGCTTTAACCCGGAATGAAAAAGAATTTAAATCTATAATAGAAACTTTAAAGAAAAATGTGTCCGAGGTTAACAAAGTAGTTTACCACAAGCAAGTGAGTATAAATGAATATATTAACATTGTGGAAGAAACTAAAAAGCAATTAGCCATTGCCCAATGCGAACATGATGCGATCAAACAGAAATTGGATAGTTATTCTAACTCCCAATTTGTGCTTGATCACATCATCGATGTTCAACAACTAAAGGGAAATCAGAAAGGCATAGGGTATAATAAATGTCCGCCCCCCTTGATGAACAACTAT